>NC_086383.1:20634269-21249761 GCF_036588685.1 Mytilus trossulus
TTTTCTTTTATTAAGATAAGAATATAAAGAAAAGTAAAAATCTGATTATAAAAAAAGAATGTCAAAAGAATGGTTAATAGTATTCTCATAACAAAATTGACATTATTCAGTATTCTTAAATGCAAATAAGACACCATGGTCTTTGACAATGGATTTAAAGTCTGTGCAGTAAATATAGTGATTTAAATATATAACTGAAAATTTTATTTCAGAGTCAATATATTTTATTTTTATTTTTTAGAATCGAAAAAATATCCAAAGAAAACCCAGAAAGCTTGTATCAAACTTTCATATTATATTCAGGTTCTAAAAGATCTTTTTGAATTTTGTTATTTTAGCTTTCCATAGTTTTAAAATTCATCTAGCAAACAATGTTAGAGAAAACTAGGCAGAACTTGAAAATTTTCATTCAACAACCTTTTTTGGATTAATGTGTTTTTGTATTGTATTTACCTTGTTTTGTTGGGAAATTACATTTTTAAAAGTCATATTGGGTTATTGTAATTAAAAAAAAATAATTTGATTTTTTTTTTTTTTTAACATTCATAAATTCTTTATTGCACTCTTTGCTGTTTTAACAAATTACTTAATGTACAGCATTCCATCAAGTATCCCTGTTACATACAATTATAACTGATATCCAGGGAGAATATACAGTAAAACTTATCTTATTTTATACATAGCCATTTAATACATTTCTATTTTCTATCATTACTTTATAAATATACATAATATCATATAAAATCTTATCGAAGTACTTAAAGATGTTACAGACCATGTGTCGTGAAATTTACGGAGAAAAATCCGTTATCGGTTCTTTTAATAGAATTTTGAACCATATGAAAATATGAATGAGATACAGCGTGGTTACTGTTTCTGTTAACTTTTGTTAATTCGTACCTTTGGATTTATACAATTCTTTGGAAGTGTTTGTTAATACTAAAAAATGGTAAGTAAAGTATTCTCTTTGTATGTTTCTTATAAGCTTTTGTCATGATTTTTGATTTTACAAATTTGACCCAAATTTTATTACCTGTGAACAGTCTGTGACCTGTCTGTGACCTTTATATTGTAAACATTAGAATTATCCTTATTATTCTTGTACATAATATGTTCATATAGTTTCACATAAAAAAAAAAGAAAAACATCATTAAACATATGAAAATGTACATAATCTTTGTTGTACAGATATAATAGAATACATGTTGAATATTTATTTTTTTTTACCTTTATCCCCCCTTTTGTTTCCAAATTATTTTTATACTTCACTTTCATGCATACATAACTTACATACCTACATACATGCATTCACACTTACATATATATTCATTCACACATATGCTCTAGTTACATACATACATGTCCACACACATATAACATGTATAAAGACCTTTACAAAAAGATGCATTCACATACATTGTACATGTATCTACATGTGTTTTCATACATTTTTTGTACATAGACACCTATACTTATATTATAGTATCATATTTTTTTACTAGTCCACTGGTGAAATATTGAAAACAAGTACACAATATTAACATTCTAGAACATACATTCTGTTTTTTTCCAAGAGTTAATTTTGTTTATTTCAAGATCTGCAACACTTTTTTAAACATTTTGTTTATTTCCATATTGGCCGTATAATATAATTCAACTGTACTCGAGATTTCATATTTAAAAATGTTCACTATATCTATTTTTTTTGCCTTATTATTGGATTTATAATTTGATTTATAGACTGAAAAAAACATTAAACTCAGCAAGTGATTGAGTCCAAAATAAGCATCATCATGAATCTTGTATCCTATTACTAGAGAGTGTAGGCTTATAACATGTTTGTCAATACCTATTTTGTTAAATATATCTCTCATTGATCTCCAGAAGTTTGTGTTATATGCGCATGTGATGAAAAAATGTTTGTAGTTGTCTTGTTCATTACAATATGAACAAAGGCTGTTTTCAGAAATTTTCCATTGAAATAATAGCTCTTTATTTGCTAAGATGAAATGCATTAATTTCCACCTGAACATCTTAATTTTATTATCTTTTAAGTATTCAAAAGTGAATTTTATCGTGTCTTTGAATTCACTATTTATATTTCCTGTATGTAATATCTTTTCCCATTTCAAAAAACCAATGGGTGTTTCTGTTTTTATTCTACTTTGCACTATCTTATAAATATCTTTATTATTAATGCCGAGTATATCCTCATGGTCTCTTAATCTGATTTTTTCTCTGTTAATATTTACTTTAGTTTTGAATGATCTCTCAGTTTTAAGCTTCTCCTCCCAGTTATTTAGTATGGCTTTTTTAAGTTTTGAAAATTCAGCAATCCAATTACCTTTGTTTTTTAGTTTTAAATTGATTACTTTTTCTGATATTTGTCCTCTATTGTCAATTATGTCATTTATAAATAGAATATCACTTTCAATCCATTTATCAAAAAACAGACATTGTCCTTTAAATTTTATCAAGTTATTGCCCCATATTATTTGCTTTCTGATCTCTAAAAAGTTCCATGTTTTATTATTTTTAGCTTCATTCAGATTTACCTGAATCCATGATTTTATCAGTTCTTGATAGAATAAAGGTGTATTGTTCCATATTTTTTTGTCAATTAATTTTATATTTCTTATATTTATCTTGAAAATTAGCAAATTTTTGCCAAACTTATTCAGGTATAGTTTAGGCAACACAGACCAGTTAGCATTTTCTGATTGTATTATTTTTTTAATCCATTTTATATGTATTGACATTATATAAGACTCCAGATCAATCATTTTTAATCCCCCTTCAGCATAATTTTTTGTTAATATTGACCTCTTTATTTTATCTTTTCTGCCATTCCAAACAAACCTATAAATTATATTGTTGATGATTTGCAACTTATCTTTAGTAATAATACCATTAGTAGCAAAATAAGTTAAATTTGGTAGCAGAAGAGCTTTTACAATTAAAATTTTTCCAAGCAATGTTAAATTTCTTTTTGACCATCTGTCTACAAGTTTTGTAATTTTATCCAAGATTTTTTCTATGTTCAATGTTTGACATTCCTTATTATCATATCCAAAATAAATACCTAGACTTTTGACTGGTTTATTTGTCCAGTTTATATTTTCATATTTATCTTTACTGCTTTTTAATCTCCCTAACCATATTCCTTCTGTTTTATTCCTATTAAGTTTCAGCCCTGATAGACTTCCAAATGTCTCTATTATACTGAGAGCTAGACTTATATCTTTACGAGACTGAAGAAATAGTGTTGTGTCGTCTGCTAATTGACAGATTTTTAAATTACAAGATTGTCCGTCTAATTTTATTGTTATTCCCTTAAGTTCTTTATTTTTTCTTAATCTTATGGCCATTAATTCAACAGTTATAACAAACAGTAACGCAGAAATCGGACACCCTTGTCGAATACCGCGGTATATTTTAAATGGACCTGAGACCCACCAATTATTCAAAATACACCCTTTAATATCATTATACATAGTTTCAACCCATCTGATAAATCCACTTTTAAATCCAAACTTTTTGAGAGTTTCTGTCATAAAGATCCATTCTAAGGAATCAAAAGCCTTACTGAAATCTAGAAATAGTACTGCTCCTTCTATGTTAAATTTCTCTGAATAATCAATTATGTCTTGAATTTGCCTTATATTAAAACCAATATATCTATTCTTTACATATCCAGTTTGGTCTAGACTTATAATAGATGGTAAAACTTTTTTTAGTCTTTGTGCTAACACATAAGCCAGTAGTTTTGTATCTATGTTAAGTAATGTAATTGGACGGTAATTATTTAATGAAAGCGGGTCATCTTTTTTATATATTAAGGAAATCGCACCTTTTTTTTGTGAATTGGTAAGTTCTTTTTTCTCATAATTATTATTGAATACTTTAACCATAATATTTTTTAAATTATTCCAAAATTGCCTATAAAATTCCACCGTCAGACCATCCAGGCCAGGGGATTTATTTAACTTCATTTTAAAGATTGCTTCTGTACATTCTTTCTCAGTTACTTCCCCTTCACATTGATTGCTTTCTGATTCATCTAGCTGTTTTGATATTTCTGTTTCTGTTATATACTTCTTAACCTCATTATCACAGGGATTAGTTGATTCATAAAGTTTTTTATAGTATTTTACTTCTAACTCTAAAATTTTATTTTGATTTTTAGTAGCCAAACCATTTTCATCATATAATTCAGTAACAACTTTTTTTGTTTGACGACTCTTTTCTAGCCCCAAAAAATATGCACTATTTTTTTCACCTTCTTCAAACCATTTTACCCTTGACCTTATTTTTTGACCTTTAATCTTATCTTTATACAGAGTGTCTAACTTATTTTCAACATTCTGTATTTCTTTTTGTAATGTTTTATTTATATCAGTACTATCATTTATTTTATTATTAAGGTTATTCAACTTTGTTTCTAGAACATTTATCTCATCTTTTCTTACTTTAGCTTTTCTTTTACAATAGTCTAAACTTGCATCCCTTACTTCTATTTTCAAATTATCCCAAAGAATCCCCAAATCATCACAGTTGGTTAATTCTTTTTCATATTTAGATATTAGCTTTTTAATAACATAAACATATTCTTCATTGTTCATTATGCTAGCATTTAACTTCCAATACCCCCTTCCTTTATTTCCTCTTTCTGTATTTATTTTGAGTGACACTGCATTATGGTCAGTTATTTTTTGGACAATAGGTCGAATATCACAATTTTTGCAGTTTTTTTGTACTTCTTTAGAAACAAAAAAATAATCAATTCTGGTAGCTTCTGTTCTATCTTTCCTACACCAAGTAAATTGTCTAGTATTTTTATTTTTATTTCTCCAAATATCAATTAGTTTACATGATTTTATAAGCCCTTTTAAACTTGTTACAGGTTTATCAAATTTTTTGGAAGATTTAGTTTTATTTTTTGTATCTAGCAGTGACCAAATGTCATTAAAATCACCTCCTAGAATGACTTGCCCGAGTCCGTATTTATTAATAAACACTTTTATTGTTTTAAAGAAACTATTTCTTTCTCTTAATCTGTTCGGAGCATAGATATTAACTAATGTGTAAATATTTTCATCAATTTCAATATTAATCATAATGACTCTCCCTTCTAAGTCTTTATGTTCATCTATGTATTTGAATCTGGTTTTATCTTTTATCCATATCGCTACCCCACGTGAATTGCTTGTCCCATCGCTTCTAAAAAGATTTTCACCAAATTCCTTTTCTAATGTGAACTTCATTTTATTTGTAAAATGGGTTTCCTGTATGAATAGAATATCATTTTTTTGTTGATTCGACCAGCTTACAATTTTACTTATTTTTTCAGGTTGTTGCAGGCCATTGGCATTGACCGTGCTTATATGTAGATTATTCTTCATTTTGGATTAAAAAAAAAATTTGATTGAGCGTTTTATCTGGTAAGTACCATTTTCTAATCATAGTTTTCAAAATATTTTCCATATATAATATACAGCTGTTGCTATACATTTGTATATCATTTTTATACTTTGCTTTTTCATAGGGCTTTTTATTCATTTTTTGGCAGAAACCTTTTACCATATATGTAGCGTTTTTATAACTTTTAAATGTATGTTTACAGAAAGGTTTTAAATGGCTTTTTCTTTTCATATACAGGTATATTTCCTGAGTATTTACAAAATACGCTTCACTGATTCTTACGGATTTAAATTTTATCGATGTACCTTTAAACAATTGTCTAGCTTTTACTACCGGCGATTTTTTGTTACGGTTTATCCTACATTTATTTAAATTTGCTTGCCTCTTTACATATGTTCTAGATTTTAACCTACTGTTATTAATAACTCTTCTATTGAGTCTAATGTTACTTGCATGGTTAGAAGCTTGGCTGACAAAAAGAGAACAACAAGTCACACTGGAAGGAGAAAGATCAAGTACTGCTAAAGTAACATCTGGCGTACCACAGGGAACAGTTTTAGGACCATTGCTGTTTCTCCTATACATAAACGACATCGGGAATGACATAACATCAAAAATTCGCCTGTTTGCAGATGATAGCCTACTCTACCTAGCAATCTCGTCAAAGGATGACTGCAAACATCTACAAGAAGATCTCGACAAAATGGTAAAATGGACAAAAATTTGGCAAATGATATTCAATCCTTCAAAATGCTATGTCCTTACAATAACCAAAAAAAGGAAAACCATCAACTTCAACTACAACATCAATGGTCATATCCTGGAATCAGTTGCATCAAACCCATACCTAGGAGCTGAACTCACCAACACCATGTCATGGGACAAACAAGTTAACAAAGTTGTCACCAAAGGAAATAAAGCACTAGGCTTCATTCGAAGAAATGTTGGATCATGTCCAGAGGAAGTTAAAAAACAAGCCTATCTTGCCCTTGTCCGACCGCACCTTGAATACGCTTGCAGCGCATGGGACCCTCACCTACAAAAACATATTTATCAGATTGAGATGGTCCAACGCCGTGCAGCACGCTTTATCAAAAGCAATTACTCAAGAGAGCCTGGAACAGTAACAACTCTTCTAGAAGAATTAAATTTAACACCACTAGAAATAAGACGAAAAGTAGCACGTATAACACTCTTTCATAAAGCCATCCATGAAAGAGTTGCTATACCTATTCCAACGCACATTATAAAACCAAGAAGAACGTCGAGACTCCATCAACCGAACACTAAAAGATATGTACAAATAAGGCCAAATAAAGATATCTACAAATACAGCTTTTTCCCTAGGACCATCAGAGACTGGAATAAACTACCAGATGAACTATTAGAGATCGAGAGCAGTGAGGAATTCAAGACCAAACTCACCAAGCTCCTCTGTAGTGGCTAGCAACACAGACAGTCGATACTGGTAGAAAATGTTTTTAACCTGCACCTGTATATAAATTTCTAGCACAATTTTGGAACCATTTGTAAATATAGAAAGTTTATTGTCATGTTGGAGGACGTCAAAAGTTAAACCATACTTGAGTGATGGGTCGAAGTACCCTTTTCAAGTGACGACATAGCTCCGCTATGTCGTAGATGTAGATGCATGTAGATGTAGATGCATGTTTAAGGCTGAATCGAATTTTGATGATTGTTTCCATTGTTTTAATGATTTACACTCATTATAAACTATGTTATAAAATTTAATAGACAACCATTTAAGACATTCGTCAGTAGATCTTGTTGCAAGATACAAAACTTTTGAAATTGATTTAAAAGTCCGTTCAAGGTCGAATGACCTATATTTACTTGCCCACGTGACACTGTATGTAAACACAAGCACGTGTTGACACACTTTTTTTAACCACAAAATAATGCATGTAAACTTAGGCGCTTTTTGGCACAATATGCAGTTATCAGTACTCTTTTCATCATAAATATGATAAGATAATTTTATCACAATACATATCTCTAGAACGTATATCATTAGTATTAATAGATATAAAAATGTCCATACATAATAGCATACATATACATATAAATTTCTTATAACAAAAACATGTGATATATAGTATACTGTTTTTCTCAAGTACACAGTTTGAAAAATAGCATTTTTAGAGCTTTTACTATTAGGCAAAATATTAAAAACCTTTTCTGAAGCTAATCTGAGTATTGAATGTGTGCTTCTTATATATTTTACAAACAAATTTAACATTATTATCATTTGACAAGTCATAATTCGCTTTGAATAGAAAAGATTTGTTTTACTCAAATTTATTAAATGTAATTTATTCACTATCTTAGTACACCTTTGTTCTATATCAGAATCTTCATATTTTCTTTTTACTTTTTTCTTTTTCAGGTTAAACATTTCAAACAGGATTAACTTCAGTAGAGTTAAAGAATCTGTTGAAACTAGACCTTCAATTCTCTTCACAACTTGCTGCAATAGAATACAGCTTACATCAAATTTACAGATCAAACATTTTAGATAGTAAATACTGGATGATATAAATAAAAACAGTGCTGTACAAACTATTTTGTGAGACATTTTAACATGGCAATGCATTTTTTTTAATGTTTATATTTAATTTTTATTAAAAGTATTTCTATCTAAAGTTTGTATTTTTAATATCATCATCATCAAGCTAGCGTATTTTCTTTGGCTTCTTTGCATCTCTCGTTGCGTCATGAAGATTTTCAGTTGGCGTCACAGGAGATTTTTCAACGTTTGGATTTTTATTTCTTAACTGTTTAGGCGTATCATTAATATTGTTAGTGCTGTCTTGATCTCTGCCTTTTGTTGATAGATATCTTGTTATGCTCTCTTTGTGGCCTGTGTTTTTGTTGTTCTTTGGTGTTTGACCTTGTTGTTTTTTGGACAACACACTTTGAGTTTCAAGGATTGACTGAGACTGTTCTGGATTAATATCCGTCTTCTTACTTTCCTCGATACTCATTGACGGCTTTGTTATATTTTGGGAATTTCCTTCCTCAAGAGACTGATTGTTTTCACCTGTGCAATCATCATTGCTTTCGTCATCATCGTCATCATCATCATCATGATTTTCTTTGTTGAACGTGTTATTCATTTCATCACCATCATCATTTACCTCACTATCAGAATTCATATTTTCTGTGCATTCAAATTGTTTATGCCCAAATTGCCCACATTTTTTGCATTTCCAGCCATTTGGACATTCTCTTGCTGTATGTCCTTCATCAAGGCACTTGCTGCATTTTGTACTTGGCCTTGTTGTATGAGGTTGACCATAATGATTTATGTTGGCCCAGTATTTCCCAACCTGCATAGTTTTAGGTAAGGGTTGTTCAAAAGTTTTGCATATCAATATGCGGTCACCATTTTTACAATTTGTAATCTTGTTGTCTATTCGGAGCCTCTCCCTATAACAGCTAAGAACCTCACATTTACTGACAGAAGTTTCTAATGTTCTTATTATTTGGTTGTCGTCGGCTGAGAGGGGAATGTTTTTTACCCGTACTCTGATTGTATCTTCCTGTTCACGAAAAGTAATTTTTGGATTTCGAGTGTACAGGGTAACAGAAATCCTTCTGATTGTAACTCCTTTGGACAACAGGTCTTTTTTGTCCATTTCGTTATCAAAGTATATTCTCCATATACCGCGTACTCTTTGTAGACCAGACAGTGATTTGACTGGAACTTGCTCATTTATTGCATGGTAAACTTCATGGTGAGTTAAAAAGTAACGCTGACCATTGGGACTTACAAGATTGTTTCCGAATACATCTTCTTCCAGTAAAAAAATAGGTTTAACTCCGGTCATTTTATCATCATATGCTTGTGATTGTGTATTGTCACCTTTTGCTGCCTCGGCATATGAGGCAGCCATGTTTTTTTCTTTGTTTGGATCGTCTTTGTCAGTACACATTGACAATAGTAATTTACTGGGTTTTATCCCGAAATATTGCAGAAAAGTTCTTTAGAGTAGTGCAACTACCTACTGTCTTCAACACATATAAGAATGTTACCATTAAATCTTCAAAATCTTCAAATAGGTTTAATTTTCGTCGGAGCTATGTAACACCCGTCACCTTAGTTCAGGGGCCGCAACTCAAAAAAAAAAATAATTTGATTTTAATGTAAATTTGACTGCTTATATAGGGAAATACGGGTATTAATTTCTCAACAAAAACAGCCTACAATATAACAATTGATATATATTCTAAAAGATTACCATGAATACAGCAGGAAATGATAATAACATCTCTGGTATCTGTTGATATGTAAATGTTCTAATGCAGTAAACTGTCTGAAAACAGCAGTTTATTTTCAACTTTTTGGTGTTTAGACATACCAAAAGTGATGCTCTTCAATAAGATAAGATAAGATAAGATAAGATAAGAAAACTTTATTTTGATTCGGCATAAGTACAAATAAGCAACACAAGCTCTAAGGAGCTTTTGACCGAATATAAAAACATATAAATAACATAAAAACAGTGCATTAATTTAGACATATAAAACAACCTGTAAGGCCAATGAAAATTAATTGATAGATTTTCATCCCCGCCCGCACCTCTGAAATCGCCCCGCCCCGATTTTTTTTATTTTAAAAAAATTACGATTTCCGGATTTTGTTCATTTCCGTTTCCGGTAACCGTCAAAAATTTCGTTTCATTCCAAACTTCCTGTTTCAAATTTCGGTTTTCGTATTTCTTCCGAGTAATTTAAAATGTTTCTGCAGCTCTATGACTATGTTGACAAAATCATCTACCGAGAATAGAGATTGATTACGAGAAGGGCATAACATAATCGGGATTCAAGTAATACGATGTGTCCAAGAACGCAAATCGCGGCATGACATATATTTCTGTGATTAGAATCGTTAATTACGGTATAAGTGCAAACACACTATCGGTAAAATGACTTTGTGTCAGGAATTTTTGAATATGAATTATATCCAAAGAGCAAGAATCGTGGAACACATTAGTACAAAAACATACCTGGATTAAACAAATTGACACAAGCACGAACTTGTTAGATTTATGACAGTATATATTGAGTTCAAAAAGTCGGCAAACATACACTTAGATTTACCCATGGCTATTGTGTTTTTGTTGACAAAAAGCAAACACCTTCTGTCCCAATACCCTCAATAGAGTCATTAAACAACTTCTTCTTTTTTGTTTAGTTCATGTTTTACATATCAATTATATTTGCATCTATAAAAAGAATCATAAAAGCACCAACCCTATTATTTTAAAACTGTTTGAGTTTTCATTTTATTCTGTATTCATAGTTCTTGTGTTTTATGGAGACAAAAAAACAGAAATATGGTGAAGGAAGTCCAACTGAAGAGAGCATTTCTTGTATGTTTATGCTGTTTACTAAAAATGGGTTTCTAAAACAGCAATTACATGTAAACCGTGAATGGTTGCCAACACTAGATTTTTATTTAAGATTTGCAAAATTATTTTATGATTCCTTTTAGATACATGTATATACATGATATAAGCTTATTATTACATTTGCGTATATGAAGAACACGTCACAAGAGGGTTCAATAAGAAATAAAAAATAAAAAATAAAATCCTCCCACCCGCCGCATTTTTTTCAAAAATTTTGATGAAAATTTACTAATTAATTTAGTTGGCCTAATACAAAGTTGAAATCTCACATACATAGCATGCAATAAAAATAAGCAACACATTATTGAATGAAGTAAAAACATGCTTGACCAGAGCAACCAAAAGCAGCATAAATAATAAACAGCTCAAGAATTATGTGCAAGCAGAACAGCGACATTCCAAACCGTTCCAGGACTGAACAAAAATGTGAAAAACTGTTTTCAGTCCTGAAATGGTTTGGAAGGCTGTTACATAATGTAGCTCTCCACAGTTCTCCTTTTTTCATAAAAATGTTTTGACTGTAGTCCAAAAATCGCAAGATTTTGACCCACCAGATCTAGAGCAACGTTCTAAAAAGTATTTTATTTGTTACCAAATTTCTTTGTTGTCTAAATTTCTCCCAATTTTTGTCACTCCTGTTTTTAGTATATTGTGAACAAAGCATTTGTTTTCTATATATGGCCCCTCTCAGTTCTTTATTCATACATGGAAGTGGTTTATTTCTTTGATCCCTAGATTTCACAGGTGCATGTTTATTTAAAATTGAAAATGGAAATGGGGAATGTGTCAAAGAGACAACAACCTGACCATACAAAAAACAACAGCAGAAGGTCAACAACAGGTCTTCAATGCAACGAGAAATTCCTGCACCCGGAGGCGTCCTTCAGCTGGCCCCTAAACAAATATATACTAGTTCAGTGACAGTGAACGCCATACTAATTTCCAAATTGTATACAAATTCAAATTCAAATATTTTTATTGGACAAATACAATGCGTATTCCAAGATATAAACACATTAAACATGACAATTTATGCAAATACAAAATAAAGAAAACATTTGAAGTACCAATTATATATATAATATCACAGTATTACATAGTATTATACTTATGGTAGACCAACTGACATTAGATTATTATTACGAGCTTCAAAAGCTTGACTTAAATAACTACATATTTGTCTGGTGGCAACCAGATTTACTGGGTTAAGTAAATAGATCGTTGATTTAATATCATCATCATTATTAAGGTTTTTGAAAATATCAAACTTCTCTCGAAGGTCTTTATATAGAGGACAATGTAAAAGAAAATGAACTTCATCTTCCACTTTATCTTTACAAAGTTTGCAGTATCTTTCACTTGCTAAAATTTTTGGTTTGCTATACCTCCCAGTTTCAATTGCAAGTGAATGTGCACTTATTCTAATTTTTGTAAGCAGTGACCTATCATATTTCTTAATATCAAATCTTAAGTAAGCTTTCAAGTCAAATGATGAGCACATTTTACTATAAAATCTTAGTTTACCTGTGTTATTAGATTTAATATTCTCAAGTTGACCCAAAATCTTGCATTTATAAAAGTTTTTCAGTGAGTCCTCAAACATATTATGTGACATTTGAAGTGAATCAAAGTCGATTAACTTTTTTAGTTTATGTAATGACTGTACCCAGCAAGCGCTCTTTTGTGTATACAATTTTTTATCTTCAATGAATGCAGATTTTAATAGATCAAATTTTGGGTTGTTTCCAACTTCAATGTCAGTTAATCTAGCATAGTATTTAAACATTATACAAGAAACTAAAATTAAAATAATACAAGACTAACAAAGGCTAGATGCTCCTGACTTGGGACAGGCGCAAAAATGCGGCGGGGTTAAACATGTTTATGAGATCTCCCCCCTCCCCCCATACCGCTAGCCAATGTAGAAAAGTAAACGCATACCAATACGCACATTTAAAATTCTGTTCAAGAGAAGTCCGAGTCTGATGTCAGAAGATGTAACCAAAGAAAATAAACAAAATGACAATAATACATACATAACAACAGATTACTAGAAGTTAACAGACATGCCAGCTCCAGACTTCAATTAAACTGATTGAAAGATTATGATTTCATCATAAGAATATCAGGCACAATCCTTCCCGTTAGCGGTTTAGTATCATACCATCATAACATATATGAGAAGAACATAACCCGTGTCATGCCAACAACTGTTTTTTTAATAAATGTGTTTAGTTCCGATGCAAAAACCCTATAAGTGAATCAATATTAACGCCAAAATATGCAATCTTTAATGACCTGACAACAGTATCGTAACTATATCCCTTCTTAATAAGTCTATTTAAGGTTTTGTTAGTTTCTGGGGTGAATACTGACACTTTTGTGCTTTATAAACAATATTTCCATAAAAAATTGGATGTGAAATACCTGAACGTATAAGAAGTCTGCATGTTGAGCTATATTTACGAATAATGTCCTTATACCGATGATAAAATTTAGTAAATGTTTTAACTAGTTTGTGATATCGAAAAACCCTGGTGTTATAATTTTTCAGTAATACATACAATGTTTTTAAAATCTTCTTCATAATCATCATATATACCGATAAAGGTTGTAATTTTTTGATGGAAAAATGAACTTCAGTTGAAAATTTTGAAACATAATTGAACATTTTGAAACGATTTAACAAAAGTATATAACTTTTTGAGTTGGGAAACTTACTTCCCTCATCAGGAAAATGTTGCATGCATGTACGGGTGATGTTTAATTCCTAGACACATTGTTAGAGGCAGTTACAAATTCTGTACAGGAATGATAATTATTTATAAGACTGAAATTATTGTATTATTTGCTGAAAATGTGGAATATGAGGAATTTAAAGCCATCCGTCGGTAGTTTTTGATGATCCAGCTGGAAATCATACAGTTTGCTCCAATCTTAAAACAGTACATGGTATTTCATGGACACCAAAGAAAGATCTAAATGTCATAATTTTGGGCATCTTGAAAACTGGAAAGGCGGATCACTTTGAAGCAGATGATAGTTATAGCGTATAAAAGAATTCTATGCGACAGTTGGAACAGGTAATAGTTTAAATTATGGAAGTTTGAAATTATTTTTCGGTTAAATTGATACAAAAAGGCACCAATCAGAGCTGGGACTATTATACTAGCATTCAGAAGATTAAATGAATTTTACTAAACATACTTTTCAAAATGTCTTTTAAATGGAATCAAAATCAAATTCCTGTGAAAATTTTCCAGACACATTGTTGTTTGATGCTGCTTTATTTTGAAAACTAGAAGTCATTTTATACCAATTACAATGTTTTCCCAACTGACAACCATGAGGCCTGTTCCATTATTTCAAAAAAATCCCCCCTCTCCCCAATTTTTGAGTTACAATGGGAAATTATTATCTGCAAATGTATGATCTGCGCTGAATGCATTTTAATTCATTACGTTAAATTTGTTCAAACATTATTTGAGTAGGATAATAATATAAAATTCAAAAAAATTTAGCACTATCAGACTCAAAAATTACAAAAATAAGAAGAAGTGGTATGATCATGATGATTGCCAATGAGAAAATCACATGTACGATACCACTTTCCTACATATACACAACATACCATACATGTCTGTCACACTATTATGCTTATCATTAAAGTTATTTAATATCTACATGTACATCTATAATACTAAAATTACGAGGTCCAATTTGTCAGCCGTCGTCGGGTAAAAACGACAAATCAAAGAATTCAACTTTATATATAACTAATATAGGGCAATGGTGTAGATTAAAAATTACACCACTCCAGACCCTTTTGATTTCCACATAATTAATATTGCCAATAATTAACAAGTTCCAGGTCGAGTCCGATACCGATACCAATAGTATATTCACCTGGCTGTTACCTATTACCTTATCTGTACGTTCCGCATTTGACAGGCGCACCACCAAAAGATGTATTAGGCAAACGGGTCATAATCACAGGGTTGACACTCCTAAATTCAATCATTGTCAAATTGTTCCCTATTGTAGTATTTTAATCAGTAAGACTTTCTAAGATAACAATATGAATACTAAAAATCTGGACTTAAAATAAAGCGTATAGGTACAGTTTTCAATTTGTTAGCGGGCATGACGTAAACAGCGAATACAAGAATTCAACTTAATTTATAGTGCTGTTGATTTAAAAATACTCCATTCCAGGACCTTTTGTTTTCCAAAAAAATTAATAAAAACCAATAATTCACAAGTTCCAGGTCGACGGGTTCAAACAGAAATATCTTGAAAGCAGAGAGAAAACTGTGTATCTTATAATCGGTATGACTTTATCAGATGATAATACCAATACTAAAATAAGGCTTACGCATTGTTATTTACTTTAATTCAGTCATGGACCCGCGATATCACGGGTGTGTTCTAGTAATGTATGTATATGTACAAAAATGAATGTAATCAACTACAAATAAACAGATTTGTATATACATGTAGAATAGATTCATGTATAAGAAGATGTGGTATGAGTGTCAATGAGACAACTCTCCATCCAAGTCACAATTTAAGAAAGTAAAGACATTCTTACAGTTATCAGGATAGTCATATGTGTTAATTTCAGATATATACATGTAAACAGTAAGCTTAATTTGTTAAAAAGCAGAAGCAATTGAGAGTCAAACTTAAATTTTCTGTAATTTTGATTGCTACATGAACATATACCTATATTTTACATGACCTTATCATGGCTTATGATATATGAAAGACACACATTAAATTGGTTATTGCATATCTAAATCAAAGCGCTGTAAACACTGTAGGCAGTTAACCAAAAACCATGGCAAACATAATTATGAAAACTGTGGCAATATTAATGTTGCTTCAATTTTTTTTTTAAAGATTTAAAAGAACAAACATTAAACATTCATATATAATTGTACATGCTTGTTCATTTAATGAATTAAATTAAATCATTAAGGCAAATAATTTATATTTTATCAAGGTTTTCAATAGCAACGTATATATCAAGTATATTTTTTTCATAGTCATGAGTCTTGAGTCAGCAGTGGTACAAATTCGCAATGATTGCAGTTCTTCTAGTTGATCGTAATTGTTCGTATTAGTTGACTGTTAGTAGTTCAAGTTGACTTCGTTCTTATGTTGTACTGTTATACCACTATCCCAGGTTAGGGGAGGGTTGGGATCCCGCTAACATGTTTAACCCCGCCACATTATTTATGTATGTGCCTGTCCCAAGTCAGGAGCCTGTATATTCAGTGGTTGTCGTTTGTTTATGTGTTACAAATTTTTTTTTCGTTCATTTTTTTACATAAATAAGGCCGCTAGTTTTCTCGTTTGAATTGTTTTACATTGTCTTATCGGGGCCTTTTATAGCTGACTATGCGGCATGGGCTTTGCTCATTGTTGAAGGCCGTACGGTGACCTATAGTTGTTAATGTCTGTGTCATTTTGGTCTTTTGTGGATAGTTGTCTCATTGGCAATCATACCATATCTTCTTTTTTATATTTAGTACGAGCTTGTAAAAGTATGAATGAACTTGCTTCCCTGGAAAGACAACTGAGTTTGTGTTCTACAGTACAAAAGTAATGAAACACAAATCAGACAAATGTTTACTACTATATGGATCAATGGTTAGGTCTGACTGACCTGTCCATAGTAAATGTAAATGACTCCCACCTTCAACCCAAGTCCATGATGTCGAAGTTTGGAATAAAATGACAGGTGTTAGGTCTAGCAAAGTGATATGCATATGTGACGCCTATGAGATTGACCTTGTATGTCATTCAATCTTTTTGAAATGACAAACAGGAATGAATATGGTTTAGGAGTTGGTATCTGAATCTTTTACAGGTTCTCAAAACACACACAAGAGGGTGTGGGGTGACTCTAGGGACTACCCCTATTTTTCATTTGGTTTTTTATATTGTCCCATACATGAATATATATGGTTTAGGGGTCTGGATCTGGAACATTATCAAGTTTTCAAACAGGAGGGGTGGGGACCCCAGTGACTTCCCCTATATTTCATTTGATTTATTATATTATCCAATACATGAATATATATGGTATATGGTTGAGGGGTTTGGGATATCATCTGTTTCCAAGTTATCAAACAGGATTAGGGTAGGGTGACCCTTAGGACTCTCCCTATATTTCATTTGATTAGTTGTTTTGTCCCATACATGAAAATATATGGTTTAATTTAAAGGTGGGGATTTCGACTGTTTCCAAGTTTTCAAACAACAGTAGGGGTGTGGGGTGACCGCAGGGACTCCCCCTATATTTTATTTTATTTGTTATTTAGTCCCATACATGAGTATATATGGTTAAGGGGTGAGGATCTCGACTGTTTCCAAGTTCTCAAACAGGAGGGTGCAGTGACCCTAGGGACTCCCCCTATAATTCATTTGATTTGTTATATTGTCCAATACATGAATATATATGGTTTATGGGTGGGGATCTCAACCGTTTTCAAATTCTCAAACAGGAAGTGTGGGATGACCCACAGGGACTCCCCCTATATTTCATTTGATTTATTATATTGTGCCATACATGAATATATATGCTTTAGGGGGGATCTCGACTGTTTCAAAGTTCCCAATCAGGATGGGTGGGGTGACCCCAGGGACTCCCACTGTATTTCATTTGATTGTTTATATTGTCACATACATGAATGATTGAGGGGTGGGCATCTCGACTGTTTCCAAGTTCTAAAGCAGGAGCTGGTGGGTGACCCTAGGGACTTCACCTATATTTCATTTGATTAGTTATATAGTCCCATACATGAATGTATATGGTTGAGAGGTGGGGATCTCATCCGTTTCAAAGTTATTAAACAGGAGGGTTAGAGTGCCCTAAAAGGACTCCACATAAATATCATATGATTTGCTTACATTCAGATATCATATAATCTAGTTGCACTATATGTGTAAAATAAGAAACTTCCAGCTATTTTAACTGACCCATCAAAATTGAGAAAAAAAATACCCATTGAAATTGCAGTAATATGTTTACACTTTAAAAGCATCTAACTTGCTTTACCAAAATTTATTACTGATAAAGAAAATTTATACTGTCACCAGGACCATATATATTGTTAGATATACTGTTCCCAGCTGTCACAAAGACTCACATTGTATTGGATTTTGACATTAAAATTTGTCAAAAAGTAATTTTGAGTTTCAGTACAAAATATTTTCTGTTTTTTCATTCTTTTACATATATATTTTGGTTTTCAATTCTAGTGTTTATATTTATTTACCATGCAAAGATGTATTTTGTCATCTGTCTGATGTTTTTAAAAGTTCAAACATCGCCAAAACCCGGAATTACCCATATCTGCTTCCGGAATTGGATCCGATATTGTAATTTTCTTCTCATGTCAGCCATTGCCTTAGTTTTTTTAGTTTAGTTTAAACATATTTATTTATAGTGGATTGGGAAACAAGTTTTGCAACTTATATTAATCCCTCTCCACATTGCCTTGTCTTGTCTTGTCTTCTACGAATATTCTGCCTTTGAAAGAATATTCGTAGAAGACAAGACAAGACAAGGCAATGTGGAGAGGGAAGGCACACCTCTGGTTTCAGAGTAGAACAAATTGGTGTATATAACACCCACAAATGTTTCTCACATTTTGTTTTCAATGTTGTTTTTGTCAGATACGATTTTACTCGAATTTACATATTATTTGTCGGCGATTTTCTGTATAAAGCTAGCGGTTGAACAAAATGAACATCGCTGTCATGAATAATAATGATAAAAACAAGTTTTGAGATCGTTTATTAGGAGACTTTGGAAAAAAGGTTTGCAAAGTTATTTTTTATTTCCTCTCAAGTCGGGCATGTCGAGCGTAGCTAGTAACCAAGTCGAAAGTCCGACTGCAAAAGTGGAAGGTCGCAGACCTCGGACAACCGCTAATTTGAACCCTTGCCTCCAAATTGAAAAGATACAAAAATTTTGGCTTATAATTTAAAATTGCCGCCAACAGCATGAACAGTGGAACTTATTTTAAGACTACTGACGTAGTTGACTACGTATTGACGAAAAACAATATTCCTACGACTTTTGCGATTTCGGAAATCTAAACTACTTGTTTTTAGAGATTTTCGGCGATTAAAACATTTCATACATTTGTTCTTTGACAGCTTAGTCAAAATCTCAAGGGATAATAAACTACATAAAGATTCCTAATGTGCCCTACTTCCTACGGCAACTTCAAAATTTTTGGATAAATCGACGATCATTTAAGTTTTTTCTGATCATATTTTTTGTAATCAAGAATTAAAAGTATGAAAAAACTGTCCAATTAGTTATAAATAACATAACGTCCAGCTAGATAATAACAATGGCATTTATTGGGTAGAACACAAATCTAGGGTGCTCGCATAAGGCAGCTTAACTGCCTAAAAAATTAAACTTGTAAATCAAATCTTAAAATAATAATATTCCTAATCCACTATTTAGATGGGATCTTTTGGGACGGCCATACGTTTCTTAAATTTGTTGTTTATTGTCCTTCATGTCCTTAGAAAATAAATCTAGACATGTATATGATATAAGGATTTCAAACTTTTAACATTTAGTACAAAACTGCAAGAAAACACACCCCAAAATAGCTCATTTTGAGATCTCGTCATTAGTATTTAGATACAATTGTACATGTACAAGTATGATCATGATAAGCATATAAGGTAATATATGAAGTAAACTTGTTTAGTAATAAGTAAATCACAATTGACCTTTCTGGACTAAAGTGTTCATTTAGATCATTTTTTATATTAACCTGTCAATTTAACAATAGAAATAATCATACAAAAAAGTCTTGTAACTTTGAAAGGTTGAATAAGTTTTCTATGTTTTAATGTAGTAAGATGCTAACGGATCATTATATATATTTTCCATGGGTTCTTAAGATAAGAAAATAACTAATTTGATTTTAAATACATTTTCCAAATTCAATTCAAAGAATAATTGATCACCTTATACATGTTATAATCTGTTATTTCTTTTAAACGATAAAAGATACATTAGATGACGGACTTACATGTAGAGGAGCCTATAATTAGACAAAAACGTACCATATAAGATATTTAGCATGTGAAATCTTAAATCCAATATACTAGACATTACATCAGTACATACATGATGCATATCAGAACTTAAGAATGCATAACAATCAAAATTGAGAATGGAAATGGGGAATGTGTCAAAAAGACAACAACCCAATCATAAAACAGACAACAGCAGAAGGTCACCAACATGTCTTCAATGCAGCGAGAAATTTCCGCAACCGGAGGCGTCCTTCAGCTGGCACCTAAAAATGTATATACTAGTTCAGTGATAATGAACGCCATACTAAACTCCAAATTGTACACAGGAAACTAAAATTAAAAATAATACAAGAATAACATAGGCCAGAGGCTCCTGGCTTGGGACAGTCGCAAAAAATACGGCGGGGTTCAACATGTTTATGAGATCTCAACCCTCCCCCTATACCTCTAGCCAATGTAGAAAAGTAAACGCATTACAATACGCACATTAAATTCAGTGCAAAAGAAGTCCGAGTCTGATGTCAATTGAACTGTTAAAACATATTACATGTAGATGACTAGTGTCGGCTTAATTTAAAAAAAATAATATAAATATAACACACAAAAAAAAATGTACTCTAGATATGCCAGAAGGGTTTTAATCTTCCACTACAAATGTATATGAAGTTCTGAATGTGAAATCCTCTAAAAAATTATATTAAACTTCAAATATGTGTACTTGAATAATGTTATACTATTCACATGATATACATTTTTGCATGTATATAATATTTAAATTAATCTTATTTAATATAATTAATTGAAAACATTTTTAAGCAAAAAACTGATGTATAAATAAACTCATCATAGATACCAGGACTAAAATTAGTATACGCCAGACGCGCGTTTCGTCTACAAAAGACTCATCAGTGACGCTCGAATCCAAAAAAGTTAAAAAGGCCAAATAAAGTACGAAGTTGAAGAGCATTGAGGACCAAAATTCCTAAAAGTTTTGCCAAATACAGCTAAGGTAATCTATGCCTGAGGTAGAAAAGCCTTAGTATTTCAAAAAAATCAAACATTTGTAAACAGTAAATTTATAAATATAACAATATCAATGACAATTCATGTCAGCACAAAAAGTGCTGACTACTGGGCTTGTGATGCCCTCGGGGAAATAAATCTCAACCAGGTGTATAGCTTGACTATTCCTTTATTTTTTTTCAAGAGACTAAAAGAAAAACACACATGAAACTGTAAACAGTTTGGGACCATCAAAGTGAACAACAGAACATTTTAATACTTTTTTATGTATATGTTTGACTTTTGGTGATATTTCGGCAGTTACTTCAGTAATTGAGAGACCTCAATATTGAAAATGTCAATTTGAAATAGAGGACAATTTTAAAACTCAAGTTTAATGTTTATGGACTATATCTTTTAAAAGCTTACTTGCTGGGTGTCTGAAAGAATATTCCAATTTTTTCTGAAACTTTTTAGATATTTACAATGTTTCACGTGTTTATAGGCAAATATTTATATACACAACAGCCTGTTTGAATATTGCCTTTTCCGCCTGCCCACCGGTGGACACTCTAGCTTCAATCTCTGTTTTTTGTAAAGATATTGATTACAAATGCTTATATGATGTTTGTAATTGATTGTACTTGCAAGTCTTTTGATTACAGAAAAGAAATTACATGCCCACTCTTATGGGTGGGCAGAGTGGACAAGCTAGAAATTTCGCCCACCCGGTGCCCACTCCCACTGTGGACGGGTGGACAAAGCAAAATCCACCTGAGCTGTAGTGTATGTCATTTATGTTAAGCAAGGGTTTATATGAATTAAAAAAAGTTGTATATGTGTTGATAAAAGAATTCCAAATTATTACAGAGTAACGCAAAATGGAATCAATTTATAAAAAAAAAATCTTTTAAAAGGAAAAAAAAGGAAAAAGATGTATTTTTGAAAATAATTGTGTTAATATTTCTGTGTTATTCAGAAATATGTGCATAAAAAAGAATTAAACTTCTTATAAGTATCAATGTGGTATGCCCTTGTTATTTTTTGTTTTGTGCAGTACATGCATTTGTTCAAAATTTATAGATTAAATAAACATGATAAACTAATTGTTATGTTCACACTGTAGCTAAGTATATGTCACATTTAAATTATATGTCACATTTAATCAGGCCAAGTTATCCATATTATTACAAAGAAGAGCTGACATGATTGCCAATTTCACGGCTAAAATGTACTTGTACAGTTCTCTTTACACCATAACCATTGTGATGTATGAGAAAAATTCTCTGTTGTCACATCCTGAATTTTATACAAAATAAGTGAAGAAGATAAACAGTGCTTCTAATTCCTAAGGTTTTGAGAACCTGCTATGGAACACAATAAAAATCAGAAGATGTAGTATGACTGTAATTAGACAACTCTCCATTAAGAGACCAAACAATGTAAAAGTTTATAGCAATAGGTACAGCCTTCAATAAAGAACTAAACCAATTTGCATATCATTTTTGATTTTGCAAAAACCAAGAGCATGCTTATTTGTGTCACTATTTAGTATTTACGTGCATGTACTAATGTAGTCGCGTGGTATCCATCCTCTTACTAAAGTTGCCCTTGGAAAAATGATCTGAAATCCTCCCCCCCCCCCCCAAAAAAAAAATAATAAAAAAAATAAAAAATAAAAATAGACATGATCTATGGTCATGACGGTCATGCCCGTTGGCAGTTTAGAATATTTTAGGTTAAGAAATGAGGATCTACACAGTTTTTATACCACCGCAATTTTTTTTTGGAATCGTATAATAGTATGGTGTCGTTGTTGTCCGAAGACACATTGGTTTCCGGACAATCATTTTAGTGTAAATGAATGGATTTCTATGAAATTTAGGAAGAAGGTTCAATACCCCAAAAGAAAGGTAGGGATAAATTTGGGGATGATGGTAGTGTTGAGGTGCTGCACACATGTGCCAAATATTATAAGATTTTGTCACAGGGCTAACAGATCATCGACACAAAAGTGTAATCAAAAATCATCTTTTTACTTTGCGGTCAAAGGTCAAATTAAAGCAAAAGTTATATTGTAGGTATCTGTGGCATTCATTTATGATCTACAGGCCAATTCAATGAGAATTTTCTTGCATCTTCCAACTAAGTACTTTATTGGTGAAAATTTGTACAAAAGAAGCCAAAAGTAAATTGTATTTTGCAACTTGATCCATGTAATACCATTTTGGTTTGCCAAAGCATAATTTTCTCAATTTTTACAATTTTCTCTATTTTTGCATTTTTTACCTTATTTTTTGAAAAAACTAAAAAAGATACCAAAATTTTTTGTTTTCATAATTTTCACACCAACTTAGTGCTACATTTCCATATAATAGTGGGAGATATTATGGAAATAATTGTGCAAATCTTGATACAAGCATGAAATAGTTTGGTTAGAAAGACAGGTTCTTATTCCTCCTATAATCTGACAATTGCAAATACAAAAACCCGTAGATTGAAGGCCAGAACAGAACCATTTACAGTTACCTACACAGCTGAATTTTTTGACTCCGCATTTCAAAAGTCTTGACATGAGGAAAAGAAGTTCATTTTGGTTACCAACTGTCATTGATTTTTTTTCCGTCCAACCCGAGCGTTCATGACTTTGTACATGTATCCGTCGAATACTTGAATCAGGCTGAGCCCAAATATGTCCTCCTTGATATGCTTCTGAATTCATGAAAGAAAGGAAGAGCAGCTACACGAGGACCAAACGCATTTAATATATCACATACAGGAAGCAATCAAAAGTTTTTATTTCTTCCAAAACCTATCCACAATTTGTTCAACCTAATTTTGCAAGTGCTGCAATTCCTACAACATCTGTGTCTGTACTACCTAAAATTACTTTCTACGACAATTTTCATAATCATGCATGCCGAACATGGACAAACATTCGTGTATCTGCTTCTTCATGATTACAAGGGGATAGCAGGGAAGTATTCTTATTGAAATTGCAAGTAAAATTTAGAATGGAAATGGAAAAAGAGACAACTACCCGACCAAAGAGCAGACGTTACACCCGAAGACCAAATATGGGTCTTCAATGCGGCGAGAAACTCCCGCACCCGGAGGCGTCCTCCAACTGGCCCATAAACAAAAATTCTAAAGAAGCATTTCTGTCGGCAAGAAACTTGAAAATTTTCATTTCGTTGTCATCTTCACAGTGAAAACTACTCCAAACCCTTGGTGTTCCACCAGAACCAACACATTTCGTCTAGTACAAGAACCTGTCTTTGTCTTTTCACAGCCTTTAAATTATCCATTTAGTAAACCTCAAATACAATGTCTACTCTTGTAAACTTATCGATGCAAGATTTCATGTAAGGCAGTATAAAATCATTTGCATAATCATCAAATATTTTTGCCCAACTTGATGGCCTGGAATTAAGCATTGATGTCCAAACGACAAAGATAAATGCCTCAGAATTTGGATCAGCAAATCGCAGAATAAGTCAAGTAAACCAATTTGCAGCGATTTGATACCACTGTTTAAAGTGAAATCCTAAGACAAAGAAGGAGGAGCTGTTTGGTTGTTAACCTTGTGTAATTTGGGAAGCAGATACAATCGACCATGCAGGCTTGGCATTCTCTAGTTTTTAATAACCAATTGTATTCTAATCTATGTGACCGTCATCGTACATGGTTTGTAACGCAGTGATAGGGGGGTTCCAACTATATGTTCCACTTCAAATGTATTGATCGGCCAAAAAAAAAGGGGGGGGGGGGGTCCAACATCTGGAACCACTCCCCCTGGATCTGCCAATACTTTTGTAAACAATAACTTACATAATGTTTTGTCAGCTTGTTTTATTGGCTTATCAAATGTTTAATTTAAGTTATGATCTTGAGTTGTGATGAATAAATTAAGAAAAAAAACCATACTGCATCATTTTACAACATTGTTTGGAGTAAATCCTAGAGAATTTTACCGATAAATTATGGATGACTATCTTTCAAACATTCTGGTCCTATTTCTGATATGAGCATGCGCATTTACGAAATATTTTGCCTATTAGGAAATTTACGTTTACTTGTATGTGAAGAGACAGGCATGCGCAATTATGACACGGAGATGATACTTAGTTCGTGGCATGTCTCTAGAACGTGCAGTAATCGTTTGACTTCCTGTACATGTACATTCAATTATTTAAAGGAGACAGTTGTCATTTTTATCAATATAAGATTTTTAGAACACTAAAACAAACCCGCGAAATTCCTGGCATTTCCAGCTTTTAAGCTGTTGTACATTTGTAGGATGATTTATTGTAAAAGGTTTTATGTTTGGAGAAAAGGTATCAAAAGCCTTCTCTATTTTTGCCAAAATCCGTTATTTGTTTCCTATTCTGTTAAATTCCATTATTTCGAGTATTTGACACTAGACCACAATTACTCTTCCCCTTTGCTACAATGCATTTCTTTGTAAAAGTCAAATTGAATTAAAAAATTGCACCGCTTCAAACATGAAATAAATGTAACTGCTTATAGACCATTATTATTCTCATAAAATATGCTTTTAGGACAATCCATCAGTGCTTTTTCTTTTGTAGTAGCATGATACATTTACAATATTCAGTTTCATGGTCTTGTTTGTAAAAAGGCAGAAGGTACCAAAACGGATAGTCATATTCAGTATTAAAAAACACACTGACAACGTCATAGCAAAAAATTACTAAACGATCAAAAGACAAACAAATAGATAAAAAACACATCATCGAAAACTGGTTTAGGTTGCACAACAAGAACCCCACCAACATCTCGGGAGGACCTCGGGTCAAATCATATCAACGCTCCGTGGTACTGTGGTATACCACAAATTCATGTTATATACAACAACAAGCAATCTATAAAATTAGACCTCAAAGTGAAATAATTCATTTTCAGGTTTATTAATACACACATAATGAAATGAATCTGAAACATTCGGTGAAAATTGTATTGGTAAATCGTTTAAATAATTTTGAACTATGCAGAGTCTGAAGTGTCGCTTTCATATTCTTTGAATCATTCGTATACCCCATCCAACGATTGAAACTCTTTTCTCACTATGTTAACTACACAAGTCGGTAGGATTATTCTGTGTTGGTTGACCTTTCCTGATCCAACACACAAACTGACGATAAGCCATAAGCTTGCTTTGCCTGTGAGTAAGTACGTCTGGAGCGCTCCCTCTATGGCGCTTGAGAAAACTAATCAAGCTTGTTTCAAGAACAAAGGGGTTTAGACATACTAATCTACAATCTGTGTTTTCAGTGACACATTCACCCAATTTTATTTTTTTCATCAAATAGTGTAAATTCGTGGCAGCAGAAACATTCCGCCAGCAATGGCATGACTATACAGTTTGTACTAGCGAGGGTTATTTATAATATATGCTGTCTAGAATTTTCTTCAGTTTCAATTTGTTGGAGTTCTTCTTTGTTGTACTCCGGTTCTAATATGTACCCAAATTGCCCACACTCTTCAAAATTGGTCTCACTTTGGGAGCTGGATACACTATCAGAACTTTCACTCTCTGAACTAGACATTTTAGCTTAATAGTATAGATTTATTTAAAGGGCTTTATAATAATAATAATAATAATCTATTTTATTATGGTGTCACATATTGATTGACATACATATCATGCAACAATATTAAAATATACATGGAACAATCAATACCATATCATTTGGCCTATGAGACACATTGCACAAATATATATACATGTTCTTAAAAATCCAATGATACTTTATATATAAAACTGTTTTCTTCTTACAAAAACAACCACGTTCCTATCATAAGAAAACAAGAAATTGAGAAAAAAAGTTCATTGATTAAGTTAATTCGACGTCTTTTGATCTTGTATAAGAGGTCGGTCATCTAAAGACTATCAACCGTATCATATACGTTGACGTATCCGCATCTGCAGAAATACTTAAAAAACAGTATGTGATCCTGAGCTTTAATTTTATGTACTTTCAATAATGCAAACGGGCGACTGATTAATGGCTAATGCAGAAATTTACAAAACAATTAGGAAATATCGAATTTTTGTGGAACATGTAACCTGACTTTTAAAGATATATCGGATAGTTGGAACAGTTTACAGGCATAATAGGAGTGAATACGGTAAAATCGTTTGTTTGTGTATGAACTTGTGCTCACTTAGAACATACTCACCCCTTCTCGTCCAATGAAAAGTCAGTGTTTTGCCCTCTAATTTTCATAGTACATGGTTTTCCATGCACTATGAAATGCTATACATGAATGACTTTTCATTGTCAGTTTATTATGAAAGTGAACTCTTAAAAGCTACACTAACGAAGTGTACAATCCCCTAAGGCATTTTCCTTGGGAAAATAGCCTACTGATTAAAGATGAAAGATCAAGATTAAAATAAAAACATTTTGAATTTTGCAAAATTTCATGCATTTTCTCATGGTACACATAATAGGATACACAAACAAAATTGGTAAGGATAAATAAAATGATATTTATTTAATTTGTATACCTTACATTTGAGGGAATTATTTTTCTTTCCTTCAAAAAACACAATGCCAGACTGCTGATATATAAAACAAAGGGTTGTTTTCGGAGAAACGCAATACATTTATATTTATCAATAAAAAGTAAGCATTTAATGTTGAATGGTCTGAATTCAAATTTGCATACAGAGAGTTTTATATCTATAAAAAAAATCAAATTCCAAAAAGGGGATTTATATAGTATTGTGTTGCTTTTTAAAATAAAAAATTGTAAAGATATATGAGTATTAAAATTTACCTGAAGCAGAAATAAAACAATTTATCCTTCACAAATTATGTCCGTGCTATTTCATTTCATTCATTGAAATGATCATTAATTACCTATGTTTTATATTTAGTTCATTATAAAAGTGAACTCGTATTTAGGTTTGAATATTACAATGGGAAAGGATAGTTTTGTAAGGTCACTCAAAAGTGTGAATATGTTCTAAATTGGTCAGACAATACTTGGTCATGTTTTATGAAGATTTAAGCCCTCGGCTTCGCCTTGGGCTTAAATCTTCATAAAACATGACCAAGTATTGTCTAACCTATAAGTAGAGCATTTGCATTATTCACCTATCTATATACGTACACGGATCGACGTATACGTATCGGGCAGATTTGTATAAAATAATGTTTTAGTCCCGACCTCAATTTAAACTAAACAGATGTAAAATATGAACCAAATATTGATGATATATAGTTAAAACACTAAATACTCATTGCTTTTATCAGATCAAGAACATACACGCTTCGTATTTAAGAACTGTGTGTGCCAAGTGTATCTTTTTCATATACAAATTATTTTATATATGAAAGGATCAAATCGAACAAACCTTGTCTACGAACATTAACGGGTACATTATGAACTTAAAAGTGTGTTTATTGCCCGAGGCGGGTCAAGAGGGAGAATAAGGGGCCCTTATCTAGGATTTAATTAAAAATCATCATTAAATTTTGACAGAATATGGTCCCAGTCCCATTATCAAACTGCTTATAAACCCGTTAAATTAAGCGAGACTATCCCCATCTCCATCTCACTTTAAAAAAAAAAATCTGGACCATTGATGTAGATTTGATGAAAAAAACTGCTACACAAGTTATGTTTGTTGATTTACTACCACAGGGGCTGATCTAACAATTTTAAAAAGGGGGTGGGTGTTCCCAATCCAGGATAAAAAGGGGGTGTTCCAACTATATGTCCCCATTCAAATGCATTCATCGGCCAAAAAAAGGGGGGCTCCAACCCCCCTCTGCCAATGTAAATAAAAACAAAACATGAAATACATGTTGCCGATAAAAAGGGTTAGGGTTGCACAATTGCTTCGAACTGAGAGTATCAATCAAATCCAGCACACCTTTTCTTCACTGGAAACTGTATTAAGCATCAATTATGGTATATATATTGTTGTGTCCTGTTAAATTGTTATACGATGATGACTGATGTTCCCATATTTTGACTATTTTATTGATTGTGACTGTTTATTTAAGGTTCATCATAAGGAATTGAAAAATATGGCCGTGTTTACACCTCAAAAATTACTATGAGTACAGACAAACTGGTACATTCAGGAAAGTTTTAAGGCATGGCAGGAACTAGATATATAAAAGTTATATGAAGTCTACGTTTCAGAAAATGAAAAACTTACCTGCATTTTGATGTGCATTTTTTTCCAGTCTGCAGAAAATAGCAAAATAAACAAACACCCGAGTTTCATTTGATACGGTCCACTCAGTTACACAGTTTAAACCTGTTAAATCACCTATTGTTTACAGGTGTCTATTGTCCATCTATTGTCCATTTAAATCAATACTACTCACAACATTGATTATATGAGGGGAGCTTCTCAATCGTTTTCACTACTTAGTTAATTTTTGCACCTTCTGCAGGAACGAAAAAAAATGGATAGCAAAATCTAGAAAAGTTAATAAATTTCTGGAACATAAAATGCATTTAAAATTTATATATCTAGTTCCTGCCATCCCTTAAAACTGGTGCAGGTGTATAGGTTAGTCTGTACTCAGAGTAAAATTTGGGGTGTAAATACGTCCATTTTAGCCAAAAGGTTATGATGAACCTTAACGCATCATGTAAATGTAACGGGATTTGATGAGACTGTTATTAAAGTGAGAGGGTTAGCGCTATAGAACCAGGTTTAATCCACCATTTGAAAATGCCTGTACCAAGTCAGGAATATGACAGTTCTTGTCCATTCGTTTTTGATGCGTTTTGTTTTTTGATTTTTCCATGTGATTATGGACTTTCCAAATTGATTTTCCTCTGAGTTCAGTATTTTTGTGATTTTACTTTTTTTTTATATACTATTTACATCCATATGGTCAGTATAATACATCTTAAAATCGTAGATAAAGTACAGTAAACACACAAAATACATAATCATAGCTTTATTAGACATTTTTTAAGTTGTCTACATCTGTAAGGTGCACTCGTGCTAACGGTTTGTGATACGTACGGGGATACGTGTAAAATGGGCGCACGAGGATAGTTTCTAACTTTAGTCAAAAATTATCATTACTCAAGGATCTTTTCTTCAGGAAAAAAATTAATTGGAGAATATTTCTCAATTTGAATAATATTTTTGATATAAAGTCGGTTATTATAACTTCTTTGATATAAATTGATCAACTCAAACAATAAGACACAATAAACATTCAGAGCCTCACATATCTGATTTTAGAATGAGGGGTGTACTCGATTCATAAAACGTATCCCAAACGTTAAATGATCTTTAAGGTTCATCTTAAGGAATTTAGAAATATGGACGTTTTTACCCCTCAAAATTTCCTATGAGTACAGAGAAACTGGTACATCTAGGAAAGTTTTAAGGCATGGCAGGAACTAGATATATAAAAGTTATATGAAGTATACGTTTCAGAAAATTTTAAACTACCTGGATTTTGATGTCCGTATTTTTCCAGTCTGCAGAAGATAGCAAAATAAACAGACACCCCAGTTTCATTTGATACGGTCCACTCATTTACACTGTTTAAATCATCTATTGTCTGCAGATGTCAATTGTCCATCTATAATTGTCCATCTAAATCAACACTACTCACAACATGTATTATCGGAGGGGAGATTCTTAAACCTCTTTCTCGACTTAGTTTATTTTGGCACCTTCTGCAGGAACGGAAAAAAAACTGGAAAGCAAAATTTATATATCTAGTTCCTGCCATCCCTTAAAACTTTTGCAGCTGAATAGGTTTGTCTGTACTCAGAGTAAAATTTGTGGTGTAAATACGGCCATATTAGCCAAAAGGTTATGATGAACCTTAATTAAAACATTCACCTTTGTGAGTTAAAATATATTTTGATCAGAGAAATTCAGAAAATAAAAGCTATTTTTGTTTTTTTATAGACTTCTTTATAATTCATATTTATATGTTCCTGATTGTTTTAGGATCAACGTAGAATTGTATTTGTTATATTTTGGTTCCTTCTTCAATTTTCTTCTAGAATTGATGCCAGTATGGACTTCGTTTTGCAAGTCCTTGAAATGCTCCGAAACTTTTCATCGCCTGTTGATGAAGATTTGAATGAATTGTTTTCGATGATTTCCGCTCCACCAGAACTTTCTATGACAATATCTAGAAACTTATTATTTTGGGATGAACCCGCATCTCCAACCCGCAAGGGCAGAAATGTGTTTGGATAATTAATTATGCGAGGTCGCCAATTTTTTATCGGGACCAACTTGACTTAATTTATCCTTTCCTCATATACGTGTTATACGATACGTTGATACGGATACGCCAGCAAATACTTGATTAATGCAAATGCTCTAGTAGAACCAAATTGTTAATTGACAAATAGAGTGATACTCAGAACTTGTTTATTACCTGTTATGATAACATCGGAAATGAACAATATTCAAAGTTCCTTACATGTATATTAGAAGTCCATTTGATTTTTTTGTGTGTGTTTATTTATGTAATATTTTGATTTTTTTTTAACTAGATTATTAAAGGATTGTGTATGATATTCGTTTACCTGCCCTACATTGGCTCCTTTTTAAGTGCATGTAAAAGTAGTTGATAGCACCCCTTATTTTTTTTACTGAACACCACTATTACAAATATTGAAAGTGTATGTTTGATTGTTTCGAAGAGATTCCAATTAGTTTTTTTTTTTTTTTTTTTTTTTTTTAAAGAAGCATGGTCTTACTAATAAGCTCAGGATCACATAATATTTTTATATATATCTGCAGATGCGGATACGTCAACGTATACGATGCGGTTGATACGTTTGTAAATGACCGACCTCTATAAAAAAAATAGGTAGAAGTTAGTCTTTAAAATTTGATAAGCTTGTGTATTTATAACAATGGTGATTCCATCATTGAAATTTCAGGTTATCCAAACAAATCTCTGGGTATTCATGTTAGATTTTGAAGGCCTCGGGGTTGAAACCATACACTGATTGAAATAAAATAGCAACTCGTTGCACGATTTAATCACAAAGAATAAAAAAAATGTTCGTTCTTATTCAATTCCATTCTAGTAAGACAAAGTTGACCTTTAAATTTTCTGTCAACCTTTTTTATATTTTCGTTCAAATAGCTGAAAAATTAGTACGTGGGGAGAATTACATTATTTTGATAAGGACACTAATTCCTCAATATGTAAAAAAAAGAAAAAAAGAAAGAAGATCGCTTTGAACGAACCAATTATATAATAGCAATTGGAAATTACTATATATTTCAAAAATTCAAAGTCACCGATTTTCTTTCAAAATTTTTAATTCATTTACTCGTGTTTATAAGGAGATCATTATTCAATTAAATTAATTCAATATTTCTTTTTTCACAAAAAAATTTCAGCGTCAATAATATATTTAAACTGAGCTTATGGAAAATATTTTAAAAGATTCTCTCGTTTATCATTCATACAAAATGATGTTAACACCTAGAAAAGTGAACCGTGACGGCTTAAATTCACTGAGTAAAGATCAAAAGATACAAAATGATAATCTTTAAATCAACTTGAATTTAACCACGCATTCAACAGGTAGTCACTATGTGTCAAGGTACAATACACATAACCTTCGACCCGGCCACAAACTTTCCCGTCAAACGTCTAAATCTGTGTAACTCTTTGTCAAGCGTAAACCATTCATTGCTACATTAATATTCTACTTTATTGTAACCTAAACGACCAATAAACATTACATTACTATGTTTTAAAATGTGGTTGTAACTGTCCTACGTATAGTTAAAGTAAGACGATTTTAGCGGTTTATGGCGTAATATTTTAATGGTCAAAGTGAATATGGATTTGTTCTGCCTCTAACATAACCTGAGGCGCTGGAACAAGCTGACCCTTTTACATGTCTCCATGAAAATGAGATATGGAATTCACTACACCACGAAGATTAAAAAAAAAAATTCAAAGAGCAAAAACATTAAAATATGTTACAGAACAACAATTGTTAGAGTTCCTGGCTTGTTACAGATACGTGATTTTATGTAATATATTTGAATGACAATATGTATGTATCGCCATCAAATCATAAATTTCACTGACAATGACATTTGGATTAGATGATATTTCTTTTGATATTTTTTAATTTATTTTTTGTTGCTGTATGCACAGAGTGAGCATGTTCGCTTGACATGAAAACATCATTTCATTATTGCACGTGCATCCGTATTTTCATATATAGTACAGTTCATTTTAACTGTACATTTAGCGTGATTATTATACTAAAACTAAGGTTCTCTCTCTTTTTTTTAAAGTTAACCTGATAAAGGTTATTTGTAAATTTTCTGTCATGCCATATGAACTCGATTTTACATTATCTGTGTTCATTGATGTCTTACCAATATTTATTTTGAACAATGTTACTTCTTTTCTTATGTATTGAACAGGATTAGATTTGACCAATTTAACGTTGTATATCATAATTTAAAATGGAGGAATGTTTAGTAATTAGATATAGCTAGGAAGATGTGGTGTGAGTGCCAATGATACAACTCTCCATCCAAATAACAATTTAAAAAAAGTAAACCATTATAGGTCAATGTAGTACGGCCTTCAACACGGAGCCTTGGCTCACACCGAACAACAAGCTATAAAGGGCCCCAGAATTACTAGTGTAAAACCCTTCAAACGGGAAAACCAACGGTCTAATCTATATAAAAAAACGAGAAACGAAAAACACGTATAAATAACATAAACAAACGACAACTAATGTACATCAGATTCCTGACTTAGGACAGGTGCAAACATTTGCAGAGAGATTAAACGTTTTAATGGATCCAAAGCTTCTCCCTTTTTTTTGAAACAATAGCATACCATCACGGCATAGAAAAACACACGATAAAATATCAATTGGCAGGCTTAAACCAATCAAAAAACGTAAATCAAACACTATGAACGAATAAATTTGATCGGCGATATCTGAATGTAAATGCACAGTTAATAAAATATTAGGGACAAACATTCAAGGCCAAAAAACAAACCAACAAAGTCATTGCAATACACCACTACGAAATATTTAACACTTCGAAAATATTCACTTTAGAAAAAAACCGGTTTTAATAATACAGGTAAATCTTTGAAGTCTAAACAAATTGAGTAAGAAGACGTGAAAATTTGAAGATATTCCAAATAACCAAAGCTGGTATATAGACAAGATGTAAGTAATATCATTAATATATATTTCTTTGATAGAAACGTTTTAAACACACTGTATTCCACATACTAGGATATTTATATTATGCATATATTTATACACTTTATGGATGAACATTAGATAAAAGTAGAAAAATGGATATGGTGAATGACCTCTGACACAAATGTAGTAAATAATATAAATTTATATTGGGAAATTTTTAAAAATATCATAAAAACTTTTATTGTTTTTGATAACGAAATTATATTACACATCAGCCCTCTTTGAGTATATACCTGTTGATATATAACACTTATGTTTTAGCAGAAATCGAAAGAAATGAACATATTTAGTAATACCGAACGCAGATTTGTTTTTGGAATTCACTATAAGATTTAAGTATTTTTACTTGCAATTGTTTTTATTCCAGGTATCTATTTTGAATAATTTTCTATTTAAAAAAAATGTGGTTGTGACTGTCCTACGTATTGTTCAAGTAAGACGATATTAGCTGTTCTGTTAATAGCTTGATGTTCTAATTGTCAAAGTGAACGTAGATTTGTCGTGCCTCTAACATAACTGCAGTCGCTGGAACAAGCCCTTCTTACATGTCTCCATGAAAATGAGATGTGGAATTCACGAAACGACAACGATTAAAAAAAAAAAAAAAAATTAAAATATGTTACAGAACAACAATGATACATGATACTATGATATTATGAAATATATTTGGTGACAATATATGTATGTATCGTCATCAAATTGTAAATTACACTGACAATAACATTTGAATTTTTTTGTAGTGTTTTGTCTTATCAATATCATTTCAATATGTTTTTGTGTGCAAGATATTCTTTTAACTTAGATTATTTTGCTAATATGATATAGTTAGTTTTGTAGTATTAAGATATTCAACGTTTTCTTTTTATTAAGATTTCACCATATAAAGGTTATTTGAAAAATTTCTGTCATGCCATATGAACTCGATTTAACATTATGTGTAAGCATTGGTGTATTAAAAATCTTTTTTTTTAAGTATTGACCAGAATATAATTTATCCAATTCAACGTCGTATTATAATAGTTCACAGGAGGAATGTAAATTTAAGTAAGTAACATTAACTATTAAATATTTTTTAATGGAAACGTTATAAACAAGCTGTATTCAATATACTGATATATAACTCGACTTAACATCAACCCAACAATGTTAGATCTGTAAAATTTGCTTTCGCAATTTTTTGTTCTTCCCTCGTCGGGATTCGAACCCATGCTACTGAAATATCGTGACACCAAATAGCCTGCACTGTAGCCGTCCCGCTAGACCACACGGCCACCTGGGCTTCATAAAAATGAATCTTTCGGTGGCAGGGTGTTACCTTTCCACGTCAGTTTTAATCAAGCGTCTTACTACAGTACATGATATATAAGGCATGAAGATGTTATTCTTACAGATCAGCTAAATTATCTATCGTAAAGGATCCTACAAAATTACTCTAAATATCAGCACAACAAAGTAAAATCTGCAAATTTGCTGAAGCAATTTTTTGTTCTTCCCTCGCCGGGATTCGAACTCATGCTATTGGGATATCGTGACAACACCGCCTGCACTGTGTCCAGCGCTCTAGACCACTCGGCCACTTAGACTGAACTAAAAATTCAGCTTTCGGTGGCCTAGTGTTATTTTTCTTCGTCAGTAGAATCTAGAGTTGTAACACAGTACATGATATATAAGCCATGTTACAACTCTTGATTCTACTCCTTTTGATTAATTTCTATTTAATATCTTTAATATACATATTTCACTTGTTTATCACCGAGTGAATTAGTATACTCTCACTTACAAACACATGTACATGTATGTTAATTTCTTATCAGTCTCCTGTGGGTTAAGGTTGACAATTTACAGTTATTTGCTGTGCACTGTTAACTATTATCTATTGTTATTATTTATATGCTTTCGATTGGTAGATAGCTAGTGTATCTTACAGGTATTTTCTTTCATCAGATGAAATTCGTTCATATTTCACCACCACCGGGGTATAAGCACTTCGATAACTCTCTTTGTTTTACCTTCTCTGTCATGGTACATGTATTTGACAAAACGTATATATAAAAATACTGGTAATGACATGTATTGTAAATGCCAATGAGATAATTATCCAGCAGAGACCAAAAGACGAGGATGTTATAACAACTATAGGATAACATACGACCTTCAACAACGAGCAAAAGTAAATTTCAGCAATCAAATGCCCCACATGACAAATGGGAAGTAATTCAAAAAAGATAACTTACGACCTAATTTATGCTAAAAGCTATTAAAAAAAACACAAATATGGCAGACAGCAACCAATGAAAACCACTGAATTACAGGCTTTTAACTTCGGACAGGCATATAAAGAATACCCTACAAACTAATAAACCAAGCATGTTATCATAGACTGTAATATCAATCAGTACTCATCCAACAGATTCAGTATAAAGAACCATAAACAGTCTGAGTAAAACATACTTTTTGCAATGCAAAAACAAAAATAATATGTGAGGATGTAGGACCATAAGTGTTCATAACTTTATAGCAATACGTACATGTATTAAGTTATGTTATTTATTCAAAAACAAAATCAATATCAGGACCAATAGAGAATATTCAAAGATCTTACTACAGTGTAAAAATGATAACCTTAATGCCCGCGTCACACTGTCCCGATTTTTAAGCCGATGGCAACACGATTGTGGAAATTTTCAAAATCGGGACTGATCGTATCCAGATCGGGCTATTCTTAGTGCCATCTTTAACCATCTTTAACCATCGGCCACTTTTTCTAGCCTTCGGGGACAACTTCGGGAAGAGTTCGTATTGAGTTCGTATCACCATCCTCACCATCGTAATGTCACCGGGAATGCATCTTTGAACGTCGTATTGCATTCGTGTTTCAATCGTTTCCATCGGGCAGTTTTGACATTACGATGTCTACACGAATGAATCACGAAGTTACCCGAAGGTGTTACGAGGGCAACACCACTTCGTGAAGACCTCGTAATCCCGTCGTGTTGCCATGGCATAAAAGTACGTAGGCTACAAGATGGAACTATGACGACAATAACACCAGCTAAAAATGTAAGTTAATTTTCGCGCTAAAATGCATTTAAAGTGCAATGCGCGATATGCACTGGTCAGTCTAATACGACAGTTAAGAAAGACGTTCACAAAACATGTCGCTCATATCATATGATTCTATGAGAACAAGAAAAGCGAAAGCGTTGTTTCTATTAATTCAAATGGAACAAGAAGAGCAGCTATTACAGGCTCAGGATTTACTTTTACAAGTAAAATATTATTTTTTGTCAATTTTTCCTATCAAGTAACATAATATAAATCATGAACGCGCCTCTTACTACGGGGCGCCGAATGGGACTCTTGTGGTTTTGTACTCAAAATTCAATTTTGTACGGACAAAGGTGACTTTTGTTCAACAAAAATGAGTTCAGTTTAACAAAATTTGTATCATACTACAAATTTAAAATTTTGTCATACAAAATTATCTATCAGCGGACAAAAGTCACTTTTGTCATGACAAAATTCATTTTTGTTACACAGACTTGACTTTTGTTACCTAATTTGAAAATTGGGCAACAAAAGTCAATTTTGTATTCAAATTAGTTTCGTTTGGTTTCTGTGAACTAATTTGCATACAAAATCGACTTTTGTTACACAAAATTGACTTTTGTGAGACAAAATTGACAAAATTGACTCAAGTCTCAACAAAATTGACAAAATTGACTTTTGTGAGACAAAATTGACAAACTTAACTTTTGTGAGACAAAATTGACCAATGTGATCAACAAAATTGACAAAATTGACTTTTGTGAGACAAAATTGACTTAAGTCTCAATAAAATTGACAAAATTAAATTTTGTCTCAACAAAATTGACAAAATTGACTTTTGTCTCAACAAAATTGACAAAATTGAATTTTGTCTCAACAAAATTGATTTTTGTCTCACGAAAGTCAATTTTGTCTCACGAAAGTCAATTTTGTCTCATTTGTCGTTACAAAATTGAATTTTGTCGTCACAAAAATGAATTTTGTCGTCACAAAATTGACTTTTGTCTCAACAAAATTGACAAAATTGACAAAATTGACTTTTGTCTCAACAAAATAAACAAAATTGACTTTTGTCTCAACAAAATTGACAAAATTGATTTTTGTCTCAACAAAATTGACAAAATTGACTTTTGTCTCAACAAAATTAACAAAATTGACTTTTGTCTCAACAAAATTGAATTTTGTCTCATAATAGTCAATTTTGTCTCACAAAAGTTAATTTTGTCCACAAAAGTTAATTTTGTCCACAAAAGTCAATTTTGTCTCACAAAAGTCAATTTTGCCTCACACAATTGACTTTTGTGATTTAATTTCCATATCAGGTAACAAAAGTCAATTTTGTATGCAAATATGTTTATATTTGCATACCTTTTAGACAAAATTGACTTTTGTCATGACAAATATGAATTTTGTCTACAAAAATGAATTTTGTCATGACAAAAATGAATTTTGTCATGACAAAAATGAATTTTGTCTACACAAATGAATTTTGTCATCACAAAATTGAAGTTCTCACAAAACAAGTCTGTATCACATAGTTTTGTAAGACAAAAATGATTTTGTTATGACAGAATTGAATTTTGTACAAAACCACAAGAGTCCCATTCGGCGCCCTGTACTTACATCAACACTGCAGGTACACGTATATAGGGAAACCAACTTTTTCTTCATTATTCTGATTTTTATGTATCGTCTGAGTTGTTGTCACGCGAATGTTTACTCAATAACCATTTTGTATTCTATATGTCATATTTTGCCGCATTTGTTGCTTTCCCCACATCCTTCCTTTTTTCTATATTATTATGATATTCTCTTGGAAAGAGCTCTTTTTGAATAAAAGGGATCAACGAACCCATTACCTTACCTGTAACAGCTGTGTAAGATAGATCAGTAAACATGGGCATAATTATGGGTGATTATTCAGACTAGTGCACACATTTTACAGTTCAAACAAGGCAATCACATCAGTACAGAGATAACAACAATAACTATTTACAATATAATTATACAAAACAAGGAGAGAGGTTTCAAAAGTCTCTATATAGCTAGCCAGGAGGACAAACACAAGTATTAATATGTTTTATAAAAACAATGTACCCATATTCATATAATATAACTTATATATGGTTCCTATATTTATAAATTGAAATTGTGACCCGTCATGACCTTTCCAGGCTTATGGAGGTAGAACGTCATTGTTAGAAAAATTATAAACATGATAAATATCGAGATTCAATGAAATACGTATTTGTGAAGAAGAGATAAACATTTTCCTTGGCTTCTTTTTTGCGGACGCCGACCTATACATTATATATAAGTTTTGAAGAAGTTTTACTTTATCGTTTGAAGTGTAAAATATTTGAATCTACATTTTTTAATTTGATACACGCACAAAAAAATCAAAGTTCTCTGCTCTTTAGATTTTATTTCATAAACGGAGACTGAAATATATCCATAGCAAATGCACCATAGCAAATGCATATATGAGAACACCTACTTATAGACTGTTAAGCGTCCCAACTATGTATAGAGACATGCATACTAAATCTTAAATAAAATGAAAGAACTCGTAAAGCTTACTTTGACAAAGTTTTAACTAACTTCATTTCAACAAGTTTAAATTACATATTCTGACATAGAGCCACAAAAAAAAAAATGCTCTGCTCTATAGATTTTTTTTCATAAATGGAGTCTGAAATATATCTATAATAAATGCACCGTAAATGAGAACACCAAGACTTTGAAACTGATTCGCGTCGCATACTATGTATGATAAATAAAATTAAAAGACAAATTTAAAAAAAAAAGGAATTCTTTAAGCTTACTTTGACAAATTTTAAACTAACTTCATTTCAACAAGTTTAAATTACATGTTCTTAAATAGAGCTAAGAATTGTTTTATAAATAAGGGCCTTCAATTAACAAAAGTCGTCATAGAACAGTCTCATTTTCATACAGGTATTCGAAATTACTCGTTTCATTGCTATTACAACACATATGTCATAATAACAGTGTATGTATAGGAGCCAGGGACAAAAAGGGTACACAACTATGCCCCCTCCCATTTTAAGACAAACAATTAAACTAAAAAATGAAAATGAAAGAGAACAATCACTAAATTTTAGATTAATTCACTACATAGAAAATAAGTTTTTTTCTTGTCACTTTTAGAAGTTTGCCACCCCCTTTTTCTCACACAAACTTTTTTCAACCTTATCCATTCTTATAAATGGCCCATTTCTTTACGAAGGTATACATAGACAGACGTGCCGCCGGAATCATCTAAGCTACAGCGGAGGGGGCAATAATTTTAACGCGTGTCGGACGTACGTATTCATGGGAAAATTTACAACTTCGAGTTTTCCGCAATTTAACTTTTTTTTGCCTCAAATAAATGCTATGAATCTTATACACAATGCTAACTTCCACCAAAATGCGATCAAGTTTAAATTTGGCTGGCATCACTTTTTGCCGTTCATGCCTATTTATAAATGGAAAATATGTTAAATTTGTTGTCTACGCGCTCTAACTTTATATGCCTTAACCAAATGTTATGAAAGTTCCATACAATGCTTATTACCACTTCAACAATGATCGAACCCCATACCACATAGCAAATCATATAAAGCCCTGATGTCATTATAAGAAAAAAAGAGGACTGTTTCAAATGCCATCATGAGCACCAGTGAACCAAAATGTACAAATGATACATATGCGGATAATTAGCATGTTCCAGAGAGGTATACAGCCAGTAAAACATAAATTAAAGCTGGGACTCCGGGAATTTATTCGCAGAGGAGTATTTTCACCTAATTTTTTATCTTCATTATACACAAAATTTCTGTAGCCTGTTGTATTGTCGTTTAATTGCTATTTTAAGAGGGAAATGATAAATTTACTTGAAATTGTTTTTTTTTAGTGCAAATCTTTTTTATTGTTACTACATGTACCAAAAAGTTTTCTTGTGAATTTTTAACTTATAGTGTCTTTGTTAAAACAGAACCAACATGGAAAGATCATGTTTTCAGTGTTTACTTAAAAGGTAATATTTTGACACTAGATTTCCCACTGACAGCAATGAAAAAATCGGAAAACCCTGGGTAAAATTGATATACAGGAACATTGCAAAACATTGTCACCAGTTCCAAAGACGGTTTCGGGTTAAAGAAATAACAGAAATAAATTAAAAAATAATCATCTAAAAAAAAAATGATTTTTTTTTATTACAATCAAATATAGTATGTCAAAACTATGTAAGCATCCTCTACAATGAAAGAAAATTTGTCTTTCTGGACACAATGCGAAATGCTTAATTTCTTACAGCATAAAAACTCTCAATGTGTTCCATGTGTGGATAAAAAAAACGCTACGATCTCCATTCTTCGCCTGCCTATTCTTTAATTTTACGCCTGACAATAATTCTCATTCACTACACCTAAAAGTTGACAACATTTTCTTTGTGATAAATAAATGAGGATAGTGCACATTCTGTATGTGTCTGTCCCAAGTCAGGAGCCTGCAATTTGGTGGTTGTCGTTTTTTTGCTGTATTATATCAAATTTGTGTTCTCGTCTGAATTGTTTTACATTTGTCATTTCGGGGCCTTTTATAGCCGACTATCTGATATGGGTTTTACTCATTGATGAAGGCCGTACGGTGACATATAATTGTAAATTTCTGAGTCATTTTAGTCTCTTGTGGAGCGTTGTCTCATTGACAATCATACCACATGGTCTTATTTTTATATTATGAAAGATTCTCAAGTCATGAAAAGAAAAAGAAAAAAAAACACAATCGAGTAAGGATTGAAGTGACACTCGATATCTCTCTCTCCCGGAGTAAAAATGATAACATGAATATTGTATGACACAATGTCGGCACATATCCTTCGAAAAGTGTTATAATGTTTGTCTGTTCATAATTGTATTATTAATTTACGGTATATTTTATCAGATCAATTGATCAGATTAAGACAATATTTGTTGTGTTTGGATTGCAACTGCAATAAAAGGATTATCTTTCTTGATTTGCGAGTTTTGAATTCTGAATTATGAGTGATCCTTCTCGGCTTTCGTACTTTAGTACTAAGTTTATTCAAAATATGTTAACATTGACAGTATTTAAAATTACGGTCTCTATATTAACAACTATCGTTAAAGAAACCCATCATGCACTGTAAAATCCCGTTTCTTATAATATTCTTATAATATATTCTACAGCCAAATTAAACAAGTATGTGAAGTTAGCAGCCGGTTCGTTATTCGATATTCAATATCCATCGGCTGCTAACAGTCGGTTGGATATTCAAAATTTTGTTGAAAATCATTGATAACATTAAAAATATGATTTTTATAGTTGAAAGGACTGGTAAGATACGTAGGAAATCGTAAAACGGCCTCTTCAAGCTGATGTAAATTCTCGTTGTCCTCGAATATAAACCCTTTTCTAAGTTGCATATTTGTCTTTAAGTAAAATAGATTGTTGTCAGTAAATAAACTTCAAAGATCTACTTTTATACATGATATTTCTTAAAACAAAAAGAAAAAATGCTAACTCTAGAAAACATTAAGAAATATAAATAGAAATATTTATGGAAAGCCCAAAAAAGAAATATATAGTGAAAACCTACCTGATACCGCTTAAATGAGGGTGAGACCCACTGGTCATTCAATGTCCATACAATTCATTCAAATCATAGACTCTGTATATATGAAGGTTGTATTAGAAGAATATCCCAGAATATTGTCATATTCGATATATATGGAGGGCTTATATTGTCACTTTTCAGCTAGAAATTATCAAAATTTTAGGACAAAGGGCACAGGACAATGGTGATAGTCCCCTGAGCTCTCAATCTGCCTAATATTAAACAGACATTTAGTCAACAGGTAGATACAAACGTGACTAAAAGAAATTTGGGTACACTTCCTGTCTTTCATGTTTACGGAGCGCCCAAAGTGCCAGTTGAATATTCAAAATATATAGTGACAACCTACCTAAGAACGCTTAAATGAGGGTGAGACCCCACTGGTCATTCAATGTCCATAAAACTTAATCAAATCATAGACTTTGTATATATAAAGGTTGTATTAGAAGGATATCCCAGAATTTTGTTATATTCGATATCTATGGAGGACTTATATTGTCACTTTTCGGCTAGAAATTATCAAAATTTTAGGACAAGGGCACATTACAATTGTGATAGTCCCCTGAGCTCTCAATCTGCCTAATATTAAGCAGACATTTAGTCAACAGGTAGATACAAGCGTGACGAAAAGAAATTTGGGTACACGTCCTGTCTTTCATGTTTACGGAGCTAAATATTTTTAATATCCAACTGGCACTTTGGTCGCTCCGTAAACATGGAAGACAGGAAGTGTACCCAAATTCATTTTAGTCACGATGGTATCTACCTATTGACTTAATATCTGCATAATATTAGAAAGATTGAGAGATCAGGGGACTCTCACCATTACCCTGTGCCCTTTGTCCTAACATTTTGACATTTTTTAGCTGAAAAGTTACAATCTAAACCCTCCGTAGATATTGAAGATGACGTTATTCTGGAAAATCCTTCTATAACAACCTTTATATGTACAGAGTCAATGATTTGGTTGAATATTTGGACATAGAAAGACCAGTGGGGTCTCAACATCATTTATGCAGTCTCGAGGAGGTTTTCGCAATATATTTTAAATATCCAACTGGCACTTTGGGCGCTCCGTAGACATGGAAGTCAGGAAGTGTACCCAAATTCATTTTAGTCACGTTTGTACCTACCTATTGACTTAATATCTGCATTATATTAGAAAGATCGAGAGATAAAGGGGCTCTCACCATTACCCTGTGCCTTTTTGTCCTAACATTTTGACATTTTTAGCTGAAAAGTGACAATCTTAACCCTCCGTAGATATTGAGGATGACGTTATTCTGGAAAATCCTTCTATAACAACCTTTATATGTACAGAGTCAATGATTTGGTTGAATTTCATGGACATAGAAAGACCAGTAGGGTCTCAACCTCATTTAAGCGGTCTCGGGTAGGTTTTCGCTATATATTTTGAATATCCAACTGGCACTTTGGGCGCTCCGTAAACATGGAAGACAGGAAGTGTACCCAAATTCATTTTAGTCACGTTTGTATCTACCTATTGACTAAATATCTGCATAATATTAGAAAGATTGAGAGATCAGGGGGCTCTCACCATTACCCTGTGACCTTTGTCCTAACATTTTGACATCTTTTAGCTGAACATTTTTTTTTTGGCTTTCCGTATATATTTCTATTTATAAAATATAAATATTTCTAGAGTTATCGGTTTTTCTTTTTTGTCTTTAGAAATGTAATACACAAAAGTACATATCTGAAGTCGTTTTATTGACATAAATTTATATTACATACAGCCAAATTATATGTAACTTAGAGAAGGGTTAGGGTTTATGTTTGAATTACGACAGCTTGAAGAAGTCATTTAACATGTTTAACGATTTCCTACGTATCTCATCAGTCGTTTTAATTATGAAAATCGTGCTTTTAATGTTATCAAGTATTTCATTTTCTTATAATTTTCAACTAAATTTTGAATATCGAACTGACTGCCAGCAGCCGGTTGGATATTGAATATCGAATAACGAATAACGAACCGGCTGCTAACTTCACATAAAACTTGCACACCAAAACTTTGTATCTGTGATAAAATTTATTTAAAGGTTTTAATCGTGGTAATGAAATGTTGAATTAATAATTTATTAATTATACAGTTATACATTTTGTAAACAGATTACGTTCATTGTAATAAAACATCACTACAGACCCTAGCGTAGTGAACGAGTTCGGAAATATACAGACTGTAAGAAGAGGCAAAAGCAACAACATCATCAAAATAAGGTAAATTAACAATAAGGAACGAAAATTCATTTCTTTTGTCGTTAATTCTTTTTTATCCATTTTCCCGTGTGAAACTGAAATATCCAAATCTTAAAAATTACAATAATGGCTGTTATTATGTAATATTTATCTAAATTCTCTAGTGTAAATTTTTAGTACAATTAAAACTTTTTTTATTATTATAGGGTAACGGTAAGTGTTATCTATAACGGATACTTACTGGGTTTGGCAATAAACTTTGATTCATAAAAATACAGGAACAGGTCTTCTATTTAAGGGGTAAAATAGGTGCCCATGGGAATACCTCAAACCCGTCGATAAACTGTATTGCCGATACGTACATACATGTTGTCAAGGAGAAAATTAACAGCTTTAATCATCTCATCATAGTTCCAGTAATTATATCTAGCATATTAACCTTTTCTTTACAGAATGCTTTAAATGAGTTGAGGCAAATAAATTTTCAATCAGATTTTCGAAGGACCATTTGAATAAGTAAGAAAACTTCTGTTTAATAAGATTGTATGGAAGTGAAGTGTACCGAGTCGAACAGTCATATATATGTCAACCGAATTAAATGAACCATTAAAAGCAAGTAATATATTTAAACGTCCAAAGAGGTTTTTACATTCCAAAAATAATGATTTCCAATATTTGCATATGCTTCATTACAAACATAATTATAAATTCTATAATTGTAGTCAGGAGATAGTTAAAAGGATAGACATGTTTCAAGTAGATGAAATTTAACGGTTATTGAGTGTAGTTTTTGTAGCAATATTTAAAAGTCAAAGTCAGTGGGTCAACAACCTAACACATACTTGTTGACAAATTTCCATATAATCAAAATATTATTTAGTCCCACAGATGTAATTCAATGCAATGTCATACAATATTTACAAATTCATCTTTATCTTTTCAATTTCTATAGTTTAGAAAAGTAATTTGTTCGATGGAGAAGATTTTGGTATAAAAAGCACGAGATTTATTAGTATAACCCTTAATAAAACAACCAATGAAGATAATTAGGAAAAATATGGTTATCTGAACATTTATTCCTTCTTTCAAAATATAAAAAGATATATACATGTAAATTAAAAAAAACGAGGTTTCGACTAGAAACTAAAATTGCAAAATAATTACAATGCACTCTCTGATTTTTGATATTAACTGAAAACCTATCGTTTATAGAGAAACATCTAAGCATCTACTTGGAAAATGAGTCAGTTTGCCGATTATGAATCGGCTTCAGAGAATTATGACCATGGACGACGGGCAGCTGGGGCAGATGTGATAGTTGGTATGATGCAAGTGCATTTACAGAAGGATATTAAGGTAATTATGTATGTAAGAATGATCAATACATTCCTGCGTATATTAAGCTTGTTGGTATTCTTTTTTAGGAAAAACTCTTAAAAAGTTAATCCTTTGTCTTAAATTCACCAAATGAGAAATGTTACATTCAAGATTGAAAACGAAGATTATGGCAGATTTAAAAGGGTAAAAAATAGTATTATGTTATCAACAGCAAAAGTAGTAGAAGATTGTTGATAGCTCCAAAAGTCTCAGCGTATTTATGCATCCCCGGCTCCCAAATGTTTAGGTTTGAGCGTTCCTGATAAAGGTAAATCTAGCATCCCCGGCTTCCTAATTTAGGTTTGAGCGTCCCTGGTGAAGGTAAATCCAGAAAAGCGCTTCGGACCCTGAGACGAAATTTATAGTGTTTATTTCATTTGCAGTAACATATAATACTTATTGTATCATATAATAGTATGTTGGCTTTTAGTATCGATAATCAAGTTTTTTGGGGGTTTTTTTTGGAGGGGGAGGGAGGGAAACAAGAAGTAATAATATCAAAACATATCCCTCACATGCGGGTGTAAAATAGTACTTAAGAAAAATATTACTACGCATGCAGTGTTTTGAAAAGTAGACCCTACATTCCATTTCAAAACATTGTTCCGTGTAAAAAGATGACATTTCCCACATACAAAAACATCATACTTATTCGTTTATCATGAATAATTGAAGCCAAGAATGCTGACAGTGGCGTAAAACACCAACAATCAGTCATCAATTATTAGCAGAGATGTTGTAATGATATGATTGTCTACTATTTGATTTGTTTACTTTTCTACTATGCCCTTTTTTTATCCTCCACAATTTTAGTAAGCAATTTATTCTTAATAAAATTGAGAATGGAAATGGGGAATGTGTCAAAGAGACAACAACCGGACCAAATAAAAAAACAACAGCAGAAGGTCACCAACAGGTCTTCAATGTAGCGAGAAATTCCCGCATCCGGAGGCATCCTTCAGCTGGCCCCTACACAAATATATACTAGTTCAGTGATAATGAACGCCACCCTAATTTCCAAATTGTACACAAGAAACTAAAATTAAAATAATACAAGACTAACAACGGCCAGAGGCTCCTGACTTGGGACAGGCGAAAAAATGCGGTGGGGTTAAACATGTTTGTGAGATCTCAACCCTCCCCTTATACCTCTAATCAATGTAGAAAAGTAAACGCATAACAATACGCACATTAAAATTCAGTTCAAGAGAAGTCCGAGTCTGATGTCAGAAGATGCAACCAAAGAAAATAAACAAAATGACAATAATACATAAATAACATCAGACTACTAGCAGTTAACTGACATGCCAGCTCCAGACTTCAATTAAACTGACTGAAAGATTATGATTTCATCATATGAACATCAGGCACAATCCTTCCCGTTAGGGGTTTAGTATCATACCATCATAACATATAGGAGAAGAACAAAACCCGTGTCATGCCAACAACCATTTTTAGAATAAATGTGTTTAGTTCCGACGCAAAGACCTTATTAGTGACTCAATATTAAGGCCAAAATATGCAATCTTTAATGACTTGACAACAGTATCGTCATTATATCCCTTCCTAATAAGTCTTTTCAAAGGTTTTGTAAGTTTCTGAGGTGAATACTGACACCTCTGTGCTTTATAAAGAATATTTCCATAAAAAATATGATGTGAAATACCCGAACGTATAAGAAGTCTGCATGTTGAGCTATTTTTACGAATGATGTCTTTATACCGATGATAAAATTTAGTAAATTTTTTGACTAGTTTGTGATATCGAAAATCCTGGTGTAATAATTTTGCAGTAATACATAAACTTCTCTCGTTAAAATCTAAAACATTGTTACATACACGAGCGAATCGTACAAGTTGAGATATATAAACACCGTAAGATGGTGACAAGGGAACGTCACCATCTAAAAACGGATAATTAACGATAGAAAATTAAAAATCATCCCTTTTATCATAAATTTTAGTATTCAGCTTTCCGTTAGTGATATAGATACCAAGATCGAGGAAAGGGCAGTGGTCATTGTTAGTATTTGCTTTATTTAAAGTAAGTTCACCAGGATAAATTTCATTAATATACATACTGAAGTCGTCATTATTGAGAGCCAAAATATCATCCAAATATCTAAAAGTATTATTAAATTTGTTTATCAGATGTTGTTTTGGTGGATCCTTGCTTATTTTTGTCATAAATTGTAACTCATAACAATACAAAAAGAGGTCCGCAATAAGTGGTGCACAGTTAGTCCCTATTGGAATTAGTATATATAGTATCAAACTTTATTTCAGTTTTAAATCAAAATATAAAATGTATGGTTAACAGTGTATTATTTCAAATGAATTTATGGATCGTATAAACTCGGAATTATACATAAAACTTCAAATATCTTACATTAAATGAACATATCGGCGGTATGTAATAGCTTAGATCATTGTCCTTTGGTCTTTGGTGGATAGTTGTCTCATTTACAATCATACCCCGTCTCCTTATCTATATACCGTCAATGACTTTCATTTCTATACTTCATTTTTAGGCAAAACAGTTAAACACTCCTCTTCCTTGTGTCATCAAAATCACTTGGCAGCTGACTTAAAATCACTCCCCGAAAGTACAACCCGCCAAGGAGTCAGTATTTCAGTACTGCCATGATTCAATTGAAAAAGTTTATCAATAAATTTCATGTTCATTAATTCTGTAATTGTACTAAAACTAAGATTTCAATTCCCGGGGATTAAGTTGACCACAGTCTTTCTTAGCTTATTGTCTATTCTGTCTTGACCCCTTTGGTGTTTTTGTTCTAATACGTTTTATTTTTGTTTGTCGTCTTTACTGACGAGGGCTATTCCAGAAAAAAAACACGCCTTGCATGCACCAGGAAATCGGCATTATGCTTGTTTTAAGCTAGAAAGCTAGAAAACCCCCTAAAGCCGACAATAAATGTATTCAAAATTGAACTTATCTCACAAGATTAAAAGTTCGAATGTGAAGTTGAATACGTTTTAAAGTTGTCGTGGATGATATAGTATATTGTTACTTGATTTTCTCGGTAATATTTCTAATCTTAGACGCACACAATAGCTTCAAAACTGTTGTTGTTGAGTGTATTTCTCCTTTTTTCTAAAACAAAATGATACATCTAACTCGTCTTTATATGAGGGATATTATAAGTTTACGCCTCATGGTGTACTGGGGTACTTCAGGGTGTTAAAATACCCATATCTACGGATATGAACGTAGATAACGAATTTATCCCCGGTCTTAGTCCGAATCGGGCGAGTTTTATGGAAATTCGGGTACCAAGTCTAACGTGAACACAACGTTTTTTTCATTATCTAAAATAGTTTTACTGAAATTTGGAAATTTTACATATTTTTTACGGGGTGTAGGGTACTACCTTTTGTAGAACCCTACAGGTAGTCAAATATAAGACGTTTATAATACGGAGACAGAGAAACCGGATTGAGTCAAATTTGGCGCTCAATGTTGTTGGAGGTACGTCATAGATAGTTTGACGTCAATGTGGGTCATTTGCATAGCTAGTTCAGTAGTCCCATTCCTTTAAAATGTGTCAGTCAAGTGATGCATTTAATGAAATGAGTGTAAATGATCGGCATAATAGGACAATATCGTTAATGCATTAAAAATACTGACCGACTTTAGAAACGCAACACTAGATTATTTTTGTGTTATTTTTGAATGAATGTGTCCCCGTCAAAAGCGATGACTGCATGTTATAAACACAAAAATAATTGTCAGAAAGGTCAACAAATTCTGTCTGACATGTTTTGGCTTCTGTTTTACACCTTCTGGGTTTGCATTTGTTCAACCCATTAATTGATTTTGGCAATTATGCGGTTTGAACCTGAGGGCTTTTAAGGTTTTCCTTCGCTCGATTCTTTGGCAATTCAGTTGATGGGAAACATTTATGGCATGAATCTGTACTCAATGGCACCCGGCAATTTGATTAGCATTTGACGTTACGACCGTAAACATGTCTGGCAAATGACGTTGCGTATTCAAATTCCTGTTAATGTTTCATTGTCTCTAAACGTTTATCTGTTCAATGATGGCCAGCAACAAATCTTGTCTACTTGTAGCGTTGTTGGAAGGACAGTAAGACGAGTTTCTGAAGTCATACAGTATGATTTCAGCACGTTTATGTTTTAATGTTTGCAGTATTCTTAAGGGGTAATTCAGTTTTTTGTTTCTCAGTCTTGGCAAAATGGAGATGCACCATTTTAAAACTGGTTTAAATGAGGCAAAGGATTGAATGAACTGTTTCACAAAGCAAAACAACCAAAACAATCTCTCATGGGTCCAAAATTTCGCTTTAAGTAATTCGTGCGACTTCAAAAATTCGGCATGTTCAATAACTACAGGTAAGTCAGATTTTGATTTTTTGTACGGAGAAAGAAGTAAGATAAGCATGCAAAGTAGTTGTAAGAAAATCAAATTCGATTTGGTTAAAAAAAATCAACAAAATGAGTGTTGCGTTTCTAAAGCCGTTCAGTATATTTGATTACAAACATCATGAATAATCTACAGAATTCAATATTTCACCAGGAACAACCATGGAACGAAGGAAAACTTGCATGAAGTTCCCGCGGGATAATGGTTAGCAACGTCCGGGGATATGGGTTAGCAACACCCAGGGGCTATGGGTTTTGTAACGACGTGCGTTAACCAATCAAAATCCTAGATATATACTAAGCCGGGGATAAAATGGGGTACCTTCATGACCACTAACGTTAAATTTTTTTGCCAATTAACGTTAACAGCTTTTTTTCATCTGTATTTGACGAAAACGATAAATTTAATGGCGTGACGATAAAGAACAGTTTTTTATGAAATACTGTGTATGGAAAGGAGACACTGAAACATAGGACCAAATCGCTCGTTTGGTCCGAATAGGCCCCAAAAAGATATCTTCAGAGAAAAATATAGCCTCTTTGTTCAAACAAAATATAAACAGCAGAAATATTTGTTAATGAGTTTGGGCATATGATATGCATAGATTTATCGGGTTTTCTACACACTGATTTCGTTAATTATCGTCCACCCCTTCGTCTATACCACCCTGTTCAGTCGCTCCGTAATTCTTGTATCATTGCTTAGAGACGTGAGCAGATGTTATTAGCGACGTCACAATATATGAGGAGAAGTTATCAAGCTTAAATACGATAAAATGTATGTATTGCTGTAGTCATGACACTTTAAAATGGTTCTACATCTTGTCGATACATCTATTTTGGCATCGCACAATGCCATATGTTCGTCAGACTGTTTAATGTGTTATGACGTTTTTTCACTAAATCCATTGAATATGTACTGATTGATATTTTATTCTTGGAAAAACGTGATTTATTTATTAGTTTTAATTTGCTTTGAACTAGCTTTCAGTAACTGCGAGTACACTAAGATCGGTACTTTTTGTCTTTTTGTCTTTTTGTCTTTTTGTTGTTTTTTGTTTGTTTTTGTGCCTCTATCCAATATGATGAATGATTAAGCCCTGTGTAACTGATCTCTATAGTTCGTATGTTGTGTTATCACATCACTGTGCCAGGTTGGAATAGGATTGAGCATTCACAAACATGTTCAACCCTTCACATTATATAGCTATATGTGACTGTCCCAAGTCAGAAGCCTCAAATTCATGGGGTCTGTAATATTTTTATCTATGTTAGTATTATAGTAAACAATTGATGAAATATTACTATGTTAGTATTATAGTAAACATTTGATGAAATATTACTATGTTAGTATGAGTAAACATTTGCTGAAATATTACTATGTTAGTTTTAGTAAACATTTGATGAAATATTAATATGTTAGTATTAGTAAACATTTGATGAAATATTACTATGTTAGTTTTATAGTAAACAATTGATGAAATATTACTATTTTTGTATTAGTAAACATTTGATGAAATATTACTATGTTAGTATTTGTACACATTTGATGAAAATACATGCAAACATAGCTGACACATACAAAATCGACATGCTCTGACAAAACTTAATCACTCTCGTGATGAAAATAACAGTTTTTACTAAATTGTGATTTTATATCTATATATATATTTGTTTAACATGCACACGTATAAACATTGCGGTTTTTTTCCAACGCAATCATAGGTTTGAACGTAGTTTTCAATTAAGACTCGTTTATATTTTTTTGTTTGGGCTTTGTATCATATTTTCCCTCCGGTTTATATGATCCGTTCATCCTTTATTGACTCTTTAAATTCAAGAGTTTATCTAAAAATGAGGGTACTTTTTCTAAAAATGAGGATACTCTTTATATGGCCTTCCAAATACCGTTTCGATCCCTAACATCACTGAAGAGACATTTATTGTCGAAATCCGGATCTGGTGTACTAAAATATATTGACACCGTATGATTGTGGCATAACATCGCGGCCACAAGTTTAAAAAGTTTTTCTGTTTAGTATTAAATTTAAATTAAGATCCATTTTGTTACATCTTGTGATCAATTTTATTTGGCAATCGCCATTGGCAGTCAGCAGGTTTAAAGAACATCAGTTGTTCGATCTGTTAGTCAAATGCGTTTTGTTTAAATAAACTTTTTCATTTTTTTAGTCTTTTGGAAAATGTTGTTTGTGCTGTTTTTAGACCCTTCTACAACGAAATTTGTTTAACATGCACACATATAAAAATTGCGGTTTTTATCCAACGCAATCATAGGTTTTAACGTAGTTTTCAATTTAGACTCGTATATATATATATATATATATATATATATATATATATATGTTCAATATGTGTTTCCAATGTTTCTCAGAATTAAGGAATAAGTCCTTAGTAAAGCCCGAAATATGGCTAAGAACTGTCTAAACAAAATTGTTCAAAGCTGTCAACATGTCTTTTTAAAAAAGTAGAAAAAACAAACATCTAGTTTATATAATGAATTTGCATATTTTAGATCATAATTGCATGATTCTTCTTTGGCAAATGTTAAGGCCACACCAATTTGATTCCTTGTTCGACGGACCCGCCCGCACCTATTTTTTTCAAAACAGATTTTTAAATTTTTTTCTATATTCCCGCTTCCCGCATCCGGAAATGTAATCATGTCCATTTCCCGCACCGTTTTTTTTTTGTAAATATTCTAAAAAGATATCAACATCTGTCTTTTAAATCACACTCTAACCTGTATATAAAGATTTTAAACATATAAGCACCCAACCACACTGTGTAAATATCTGTTAGAATATTTGTTTTAGCATGAAACCTATTTATCCAAAGCAGGAGTGCTCCGATATAAATTTAGAACAGCGGAAATACATTTTAAGAACAAAAAATGGTTTCTTTCCCCCTTACTTATATTCCCTGTAAGAAAATGTTCGTTGTTAGAATAAAGAACAAAGAACTTCTGAAGGATTTGCCTTCAACTGCAATTATATTGTATGCTGGCGAAACAAAACTATCCATAGCCGCTGCATGTTTAAACACCTGTCCTGATTGATTCAGGGGACTGTCGTTCAGCATCGTTTGTTGATGTTGTTCATTGGTATTTTCCCATTCGGATATATTCATTAGATCGTTGGTTTTCCTGTTCGAATTGTGTACGCTAATAATTTTGGGGTCCTTTTTAACTTGCTGTTTGGTCTGTATCAAAGCCTCGTGTAAAAGGCCGTACTTTGACCTGTGTTTGTTATTATCAGGTTGAGAACAACCCATCCTCAGACAAGGGGTCATTTTACTGATGTAGAAAAGAAAATAGAAATACCAACATGACCAAGGATTTGTTTAGTTCTTATATACAAAACCTTTGAAAACTTAGAATGTTGTACTCAACAAGAGGAGAGTTGCATCATATTTTAAACAACTTTTTCTAAATGAGGGGTCCACTTATTTTGAATAATTATTAAACTGTTAAAGAAAATGTGTTAAAGTCCAGGAATATTACAAAATTCTTGGACATTTTTTGACCATTTAATACCAGATAGATATATAGTTCTTTGAGAAAATATGAGCCCTTTTGTACAAACATATATATTATAACTTATATTGATCCCTCATAAAACATGTCAAAGGGATAAATTGATAACATTACTTAAGGGGTTGCCCCAAACTGAATATGGCTTCGATGGATAATTGTCTCATTGTCATACATAGACCAGATTTAATTATTTTTAGGTGAATAGGGAAACAACACTTCAGAAATTAAAGAAATGTCAAAGTACAAGTGATAAATCAAGTTTTAACATTGTCAAAACCTACAATTTTAGGTTTACAAAAAAAAATTATAATCGCTCGCCTCTACTTTTCAAGCTTCGCCACAAAATTTTGAAAATTAAATATTTTTTTATTAAAATTTTCAAATCGCTCGCTCGACCCAAATTTTGGAGGCAAAAATCCGTAGAACAAGAAATTAAATTGCTGTGGCCTAAAGATTCGTATACTTTTTTACAATCTAATCATCTTAATTGGACATTGTATATGTTCCGGACCATATGAGTATTTGGACCATACGCGTATGGTCATAACCATATGCGTATACTCATATGGTCCGACCATAAGCGTATGGTCCTACCGTACGCGTATGGTCGGACCATATGAGTACAATACTCGTTTGGTTAATAATGGGCCGGACCATATGAGTATTTAGACCATATAGGTATTTTTTTTAAATTACATTATAAAAGTTTCAATAGTAGAGAAACTTTATTTGCCAAAAAAAATTATGGTTACATGACAATGTATTATTTTTATAATTCAAATACAATAAAAGTTAAATATTGATGCTATAGTTTTCATCGCTAATTAAATTCTTCCATGTTACTATCCAGAGACTTCTTGTGTAACAGTTTGTTAAGAAAGTTTTGAAATTTATTTTTTTAAGTCGCCATTCGCTCGTAATAACAAATCGGTAATGACCATCGGTAACGACCATCGGTATTACATGTAAGTTATAGATAATGCATATTTTAAGGTTTTCTTGTCGTAGAACACACCAAGGGGTGTCAGGATTGATAAAATGAAAGACCGACCGGAGGGAGGTCTTTCTTTGAACAATCCTGACACCCCGAGGTGTGTTCTACGACAGGAAAAACCTTTAAATATGCATTATCTGACTTATATACCGTCAAAAAATATTAATTTTATAAAGATTTGTAAAATTTAGTATCCTTTTTTATCGACAACAATAAAGTGGGATATTCCTTTCTAATGCGTTCAGGTTTTAATACGCTCTGCGGCTCATTTAAAATGTGAAATAAAACTCACTAAATAATTTAGATATAAACCTTTTAAAAATTGTTATCCATACACAATAAAAATATAACTGTAACTGCATAAAGTAAGACACAAACGAATTGTTACAATTCAATAACGGTGTATGACAAATACAAGACACGTTGTAAGTTATTGATTGTACCACTTAGCTTATGGAAAAAGGGGAGGGGGTATTTTTTTTTCGTTTTGTTATGTTATTTCTATCGCGGGAAAGTTGTTATTTATTTAACCATTTTACATGAATTAAATGAAAAATTCAGAAAGATTGTTTTTCGAATAGCAATACATTTTATTAAAAAATAATCAGGATAAAATTATATACCCTCCGCACCCGACCCTTTTGTGAGTTACGTTAATGTTATTCAATAGAATATAAGATTATTTTATTAGTTGATCATTTGATAGAGTAAACGGTATACATAAATTTTAAAAAGTTATGAACTGACACGAAGACGAATATAAATACATGTAGGTTACAGTATGAGTTCCTATTCAGTGTGTATCGTTCTGAACAAGCATGAAATATTTGCCACTGGACGCTAAGCAATCAACCTATTCAGTTTGACTCAATAATAGTCATCAAACGTACCAGGATTATAAGATTTTCAAAATCTTAAACACGAATATGTTAAATCTGGATTTATTTTATGAAAGTCTACATTAAAATGCATCTGACCTATATGATACTGTTTCTTTATTATAGCGATAAATCAACAAAACTTCACGTTATTGGTTTCTAAAATTAAATTGCGGGTCTACAATGGCGGTTTCCTTTACATCTATCATCCGTTGAACTTTAGAAAATAAATTTCCAAATCGGCAACAAAAAACTCTTAGACGAATAAAATTTTGAAGTAGATCATAGATTGCATGTTTATCAAGGAAAATAATGACCTTACACAGGTAATTATTTTATGCCTTGGAGAATATACCTTTGAAACATGGTATCGTCTGGATAGATTCTGAAAAAGAATGACCTGACGTTCTGAAAGAAAATAACTCCATATAGGTATATAATGTGTTTATTATTGTTTTGACAAGTAAGTCAAATTAACTATGTGAAACTTTTAATATTATTTATGAAATTTATGTAGCTATTCCTTTAATTATAATATAAATTAATAAAACTATCTATATGATAGCGTCTTTTTAAAGGACGGTCATATTATATGACGAGTTTAAAGATATTAAAAGTAAACTGTAACAGAGTGTTAATTACCCCGACCATATGAGTATATATCTATATGGTCATGACCATATGCGTATGGTCCAAATACTCATATGGTCCGGAACATATATATATTGACCAACTGAAATAAAAAGACATAGTGACTGACGTTTTTAATGAAGTTTGTTCATGCATCCGTTTATTCATTTAACCAGGATATCCACGTTCTTGATGCTGGATGTGGAACAGGAAATTATTCCGCTGCTATTTTAAAATATGGTGTACGTAAACTGTCGATGATGGATGCTAGTAAAGGAATGTTGACAAAAGCAAACGAAAAACTTGTAGCAATGGGATTGTCCTCATATGTGGATGTTAAACAAGCATTACTTCCAAATCTTCCATATGCTGATAATACTTTTGATGTTGTTATGATGAATCAGGTGAGAAAACTATTCAGATGACTCTACATATCTCTGTATTTACAAGTTGATGAAAATTTGCATATAGGCTATTTTTTACTGGATTAAATCAAATATTATGTAATAAAAATATATCTTCATGTGCTACTTTTTGAGTAAATGAGGTCAAAGTTTTGTATATTTGCTCATAATTCAGGTTTCTGGACGAATTTTCTTTTTCGAAAGAAAGACAGAACAAGATTAAAAAATTCTACTATTTACAGTTTTATAAATTTTGTGTCACATAATCTCCTTGCAAAATGAAACAAACTGCCGTTTTAAAAAAGAGGGGTACATGAACTCGTTTTCAAGATAAATCAGTTTGAATGATAAAAATCAGTCGAAAACTGCATTTTTTCCCGGTAAGTGATAGTTTGACGTCGCGAAAATAACTATTTACGTTAACAACGTCATCACCTCCTCTGCAACTGTATCATATGCCCTTACATATATCTTTCAAACTAGTGTTGTAAATGTGTTTTTATATATACTTTGAATATGCAGTAATTGTCGATGAAAATAGAAATTAACTAGAGGCTTTAAAGAGCCTGTGTCGCTCACCTTTGTCTATGTGAATATTAAACAAAGGAAGCAGATGGATTCATGACAAAATTGTGTTTTTGTGATGGTGATATGTTTGTACATTTACTTTACTGAACATTCTTGCTGCTTACAATTATCACTATCTATAATGAACTTGGCCCAGTAGTTTCTGTGGAAAATGTTACCGATAGTAAAAATTTATAAATTTTATGAAAAATTGTTTAAACTTGACTATAAAGGACAATTACTCATTAGGGGGTCAATTGACCATTTTGGTCATCTTGACTTATTTGTAAATCTTACTTTGCTGAACATTATTGCTGTTAACAGTTTATCACTATCTCTAATAATATTCAAGATAATAACCAAAAACGGCTAAATTTCCGTAAAATTACCAATTCAGGGTCAGCAACCGAACAATGGGTTGTCCGATTCATCTCAAAAATTTCAGGACAGATAGATCTTGACCTGATTAAAACAATTTTACCCCTGTCAGATTCGCTCTAAATGCTTTGGTTTTTGAGTTATAAGCCAAAAACTGCATTTTACCCCTATGTTCTATTTTTAGCCATGGCGACCATCTTGGTTGATTGGCGGGTCACGCCACACATTTTTTTAAACTAGATACCCCAATAATGATAGTGGCCAAGTTTGGTTCAATTTGACCAGTACGACGGACGACGGACGCCAAGTGATGAGAAAAGCTCAATTGGCCCTTCGGGCCAGGTGAGATAAAAAGAAGTTTAAAATTGCAAGTTTGTGAAAGATGTTATTGTATAAAGGGCTTAATGATGGGCCAAATCGGTTACTAGTATTGGTTTAAAAAGGACACAATTCTTCAATTATAACACCTATTATTACAACCGTAAAAGTCGTGAAACGTTCTGGACAAGAACAAGCCATGGGATATGCACGAAAAGCGTAGCTTTCAGTGAATTAAATATGTGAATGAGTGAGGCGTGGTAATATTAATGGACGATGACACATGTCAAAGGTTAAATGCTGACCAATAAAACTTTACAGTGTTTTTCGTAAATTAAATATGTCAATCATATAGTGACGTGATTACTATCTCTCATTTTCAGAAAATTAACACATGCATCATATGTCAGTCGGATTTGTGTTTCAGATACATGTACATGTAAATGAGACGTTGTCATGGGATTTATATAGAAGTTCACAGACCCGAGAGACATTTATGTGTTATTGAATAATTTTTTCTCTCCGAAAATTCTTGATGGGGGACAGATGCAAAATTTTATTCGATGTTTATCTGCCTTCAAACCATGAATAGGACGTGTAGTTTCAAATGAGTTAAACGTTGTGATAAGAAGGAAATATTTTTAAAATCAATTATGAAGGTACTACTATTTTGCCATTCCCAACAACTGGAAAAATTATCGGTTAATTGATTGGTTCTTGATTGCGTAAGGTCCAGGGACAAATATTTGAAGCAACCTCAATTCACGGAGATAGACCTTTGTAAAATGGAGAAAATGACTAAACATCCATATATTTCTGGAATATCATTTCCGACACGGAAACCAAAATGACAGTAGGAAAATTTATGGTCATTTTTATCACATTTTGTTTTATTCTTTCATCAAGGAGGCGGAACCAGACAGTGCATTAACAACTTCTGAGCACTGGTTTAAACTCCTCCCATTCTTTATTATTCCTATGAGAAGCGGTCAAATAAAAAAAGAAGATGTGGTATGATTGCCAATGAGACAACTGTCAACAAGAGACCAAAATGACACAGACATTAACAACTATATAGGTCACCGTACGGCCTTCAGCAATGAGCAAAGCCAATACCGCACAGTCAGCTATTAAAGGCCCCGATAAGACAATGTAAAACAATTCAAACGAGAAAAGTAACGGCCTTATTTATATAATTTTTTTTTTAAAGAAAACAAATATGTAACACATAAACCAACGACTACCACTCAATTACAGGCTCCTGACTTTGGACAGGCACATACCTAAATCATGTGGCCGGGTTAAACATGTGAGCTGGATCCCAACCCTCCCCCTTAACCTGGGACAGTAGTATAACAGTACAATTTAAGAACGAACTATCGGGTACTTATATATCCCGACACAAAAAAAGACAAAATAAACAGACCTGAGAGTACTCGCAGTTATCGCACAGCTAATTCAAAGCCACTAACAACTAATAAAAAAAATCATACACCTAATACTAAACTATCAATCCGTACAAAAACGGGATTCGATAGTGCTCTAACTAAAAATCTATTAATGCACTCCTTTAAAAATAACAGAAGTTAACTGACTCGAAGAACAAAGAAAATCACAATGGTTCATTGTTTATGGCTTGAATTCGAATTTTGGCATTAGTTGCTGTCTCAATGTTGTGTACTAAATAATGCTCTAATCGCACTTTGCTTTTTAAACAACCAATTTTCTAACTCACTTTCATTTTGAATTTATGTATCAGTCATATGACGATTTCCATACTTAATTTCGTTCGCCTCTAAATTGTTTTATTATATAGGGTATTGTATTCACTAGGTAAATAGATTGAACATGCGTTCAATGCGCTGACTTTGTTTGTGTGAAATTTTACTTCAAACATGTTTCTTTTTTTTTATTCACAACCATTTCTTTTGATATAACATTTCCACTTTGTTTAGGTGTTGCATCATATTGGAAAAAATCCAGATGGCGAAAACTACCCATCTATCATTGACACATTTGAGGAGGCGAATAGAGTTTTAAAAAGCTCTGGATTGCTCGTAATTACGACAATGGTGAAAGAACAGCTTCCTGGAGTGTGGTATTATTGTTTTAATAAAGAATTCTTGCGCAGATATAGCTTGAAATTCCCATCTGTTAATGCTTTTAAAACTATGTTATTGAAGTCAAACTTCGATGTTGTCAATTATCTTAGCGTTCTCGGTCACGATATTGTTCCAAACTACACTGATTTAGAAGGTCCTCTGAATAAATCTGACCGAGACAGTGAATCGTACTGGGATGTTGCTTCGAAGCAGGAATTGTTAGAAACATTGAACACCGTACATTGCATGAAAGAAATGGGAACGCTTCAACGTTTTTACGAGGAACATGATAAAACAGATGAACAAGGATACTTTGCGATCATCATAGCCAGAAAACAGAATATCAGTTAGATTGAAAAAATGTAATTGCTTTAGAATACCTTATACATAATACCACATATGACGTTTCTTTATTTATAAAAACGTTGTTGGAAATATACAACTAGTAAATCACATTTACATATATATACACACGTATCGGAGCGCTCTTAGATTACAACTATACACAGTAGGGGGAACATTTTTACTTTAGTTAAAATAAAATTTGAAGGACGTTGTTGTTGTGTCTATATCTATGGCAAGCCGTTCTCATCAAACCTATGTGCAAGCCATTTTTTTCGAAAAATTTACACAGTGAGATTTAAAAATCAAAGTACTGAAGTACTGAACATCAGAGGACCTCAAATTATGTTGAATTATTGATAAATGACAGGCGTTTATATAATACCTGCCAGACAGATATGTTCACCTTACAATAATTTGCTATCATATCTGAGATACTGACTTGAACTTAACTAAACTTTGTGAATTATCAGCGATTACGTGGTCAAAAGACAAACAGTGAGATTGGCATTATGACTATATAGTTACACACATATAAAAATCGTTAGCGTATAACTTATAATAGAGAATTAACATAGCAAACAATTTTTCGAGTAGCTATATAGTCACTCACTGAAAAAGAGGTTCATACAAACAGTTTTGAACAAGTTACTTAAAATCAAACAATTGAAACATATAAATTACCTTTCTCTGTATAAATTCCTGTATTGATGCCTCTCGTGTTTCTTCAACCTTGCTGTTGATGAATGCGCATTGGTGGTATTCATCCGCAACAACAATTTTTCGGTACGTCATTGATATTAAAGATTGTTTGACTATTAATCTAATATTTCTAACGACAAAACATTTCCATATTATTAACTTGTATTTAATAATATATTTTCTAAGTATTCATTGAAAACATGAATTTAAAAGAAGCGAAAAGGAATTTTTATTTTGCACTATATAATGTGCGCGGATCTATAATTTTTATAGCTACAATGTGTGAACAAAATCAGAAAATCGATCGAAATTAAACATGGGTAATTGATCATTAATATAGACTTCCCTAAATAATCATTCTGATAAGTTCACAACCAATCGAACCAAACTGAACATTAAAGGATTTTATTCGTCTCTCATTTCTAATTTTGTTTCTTCCCAATAATTTTGTTCATATATGCCAAAATACTAAGGACTGTTGAGCACTAGAATACTTTGTTATACAGTGCCATCTGTAAATAGAATACAAAGTTGATAAACGTGTTGCGTCTGGTACTTTTTATGGAATGTTCTTCGTCGTGAGCACCTTAACAATAATACAAAATGATAAGCCAATGGTGCATAAATAATTGAATTTTTAAAGACATGCATGAGATAATGAGACCTACACTGAAGTCCACCTAAGATGAATAATAAGTAACAGTTACTGTAGTTTATCGATGTTTATTTCTAATGCCTATATACATATCATTTCTAGTTGAAACAAAAACCTGAAGGAATCGAATAGATACACGTCTTCTGATATATTTGTATCAACAATTCGAATACAAACCCATCTGAAGTGCAACAATCGGACAATTTAAAGAGCAGACGACTATTCTGGCATCTAAAAACTAAAGACCAGAAACAAAACACAAGTCACCAGTAAGTTGTATCCATCAACTAATTCGTGGAATATAACAAATGAAAATAATAATGTATCAATGTATTGCATCCGAATTGGTTTTCTGAATTTATCTTTAACAGGAAATATCAAACCCAAATTTTTTAAAATATATACATAAATGAATACGTGAACAGCTGCATACCACCCTAAAGAGAGAAACAAAACTAAAATACACAATCGAGGAGAGATAGACAAACACAAACTCGAAAAAATTGCGACAACACAAACTGAAGTCTAAAACACTTTATGCAAAACTAAAAGATTTCAACGAGGGTATCATCACGGGTGTCATTCGGTTTATCGAGAGAAATGATCGTGAAAAAATATCTAACGGCGGTCAAGTATTGAGAGACGATCGTGAAAGTTCTGGTAACGGATCGTGAAAGACATTTAATCGAGAAGATATATGAAAGGTCACTAAATATTCTAACTTAATTAATTACACAGACACATTTACGACAAAATAAAACTGTCTGTCAAAATGGTTCAACATTATGATCAGTATGTCAGAATATCCAGTTTCAAAAGTACATAGTTATTACAAAACGACAAAAGGCAGATTGCCTCTCGACATTTCAATGACATAAACAATGTAAACAAACACGATTTTTTCACAAATTCGACTAGATAAACTATGTTTATTAGAATAAGGGCATTGAATTTGAATTTATTTAACGGTTCTCATAGTTATTTTGTTTAAGTATAATCTAAAACTTTGTAAACAAAGAACTATCTACATAAAATTGATTTTTTGGATCGTGAAAGATCACGTACCGCATTTTTGAAGATCGTGAAAAGGATCGTGAAAGATCTGATGCTACGTAGATGTTCAAATTATTCTTTCATTATATGATAATTGATATTTGTCATTGCTAATGAGAAAGGCTAGATAGGTAAACATCCTCAATAGGTTTAAGCCAAACAGGCAAAATGTTGAAGAGCATGGAGGGATGATCCAAAATTCCTGTATATACCTGTATGCTATAGCGCCAAGGTGTTTCGTGTATGGTGTACATGTCTGTCTGTATGTTTCTTATATGACCATGATGACTTCAATTGTGTTTGATTTATTAAATGATAGTAAGCTGTTTTTCTCTGGCTATCGGTTAGGGATCAGATACTTTTGACCATATGTTCCGAATTAATTGACCAAGCATAACTTTTACATTTTTCAGTTTCTAAGGCACTGTAAGGGTCGGAACACATTTATTTGGTGTACGAAATATTTGTAGAGATCTGTATGGCATAGTTCATCTGAACTTGACCTTTTTTATGAAACATTGACAATATGAAGCGCATTTGACAGTTCTAGTAAAACCCTTGATATTATAGACGTTCAACAAATATACTATCATAAGTAAAGCAAACAAGACATTACAGCATTTGCGCTTTGGTATTTTATAGTATGTACTATATAGTTAAAATCAATCGATCAAGCGTTGTTAATAAAGAACTTAAAATGTTCTGTTGCATAAAATGTTGGTTATCGTTCAATCCAAAATTACACATGAAATGTGCTGTTTTTGCTATGCTTTTTTTGTTTGATGGATAACATTTTGGTTTAAACGTTGCCTATCCAAATTATTCGTGTCGGTCTGCCTGAAGTGCACTAGGCCGATTCCCAGAGCTGAATCTTTTAGACACGTAATTAGTTGGTTTTTTTTTTTAAACTTTCAAGGTGAAGTGTTGAATAGAAAAAAAGATAATAGCTTTAATGTTCATTCTTATCAAAATAGTTACAGGCTTCAATCATTTGCAGATTTATCAAATGGTAAAAGAAATACTGATTACAAGTATTAAGTCTGGTCACGCATTTTCTTTCACGATCGAAATAATACGTTGCCTGATCTTTCACGATCAAGTTTGATGGAAAATCAACAAATTCAAGGTTTTCATAAACAAATTAACGCTTTTAATGGAAGAACATACTTTAATTTTACTGTACTATCAGATACACCAAAGATTAAATTTCAAATACATCATAATATTTCTAAAATATGACCATTATAGGTACAAAAAGCATGTTATTTGTAATTAATTTCATAGACACGCATTGCGCCTTTTGTGTTTTTTCAAAAAGTAATTCATATTTTCTTTATCTTCCTTCACAGTTATGTTGAGGAAGTTAAACCATTTTGACAAACATATTTTTTTGCTCGGATTTGTTCTGCGTTTTGAAAATTAAGCGATTTTTTCAAATATTCTGAACTAGAATGTACTTTAAATGTCTTTCACGATCCGTTTCTAGAACTTTCACGATCGTCTCTCAATACTTGACCGCCGTTAGATATTCTTTCACGATCATTTCTCTCGATAAACCGAATGACACCCGTGATCATGCATCAGATGTACCCTTAAAACCGGTAAAAGTTTCAAGTTGCTTTGAATGAACGAGTGCCAATACATCATCAATATGTATGAAGTAAAATTGGATAAAAGCAAGATGCATCTTTTGATATTAATTGCATGTCTGATGAGTTCAAACAAGCCAGCAAGTATAGTTCAAATTAAGTACCACACGTATGCTGGCTGTTCTTCTAAAACATGTGGGATTAAGACCAGTGGCCTATCAAAGTGATGAAGTCTTCAATACATAGTATTAAAAATACATCTATTTGTCTATATAAAAATAACAACTTTTTAGCGTTGAATGTTTTTTTTATTAATTTACTCTAATCATTCATCATCTATTTCTTCGTCTATTGAAACCTTTTAGATTTTCCCATAACACCGTGTTATTTTTATAAAGGTACGAAACACCTCTACTAACCGCGTATTGAAATAAGACCCGCCTACTACCCTTTTATATGATATGCATGGTCTCCACGTAGTTGCTCAAAACGAACAATATTCCTAAAAATGTATAGGAAGAAAGGTATTGATAAATACTCCACAATGGGAATTTATTTTCTTGTTGAAGGATTGAATACACGTACCGACAAGCACAAAATCAAATTATATTTTAAGCGAAACAAATGTTACTCGCAACTTCCCGATACAAATTTATCTAACCCTCATGTTTTAAAAAGAAATGAATAGCATGGATATTGTAGCATCACTTCGAGATATCATCTAAATGACCTCTGTTTACAGTCAGGTTCAAGAAAATTGTTCGACTGGGGTCTTTCTTGGGCAGTTCACTTACCAAACAAGTCGAGGTAGCAATGTCGTTGATTATTTTATAAATTCAGAAAACTCTGTTTTTTTTAATGTCTTTTCATTTCTCTTCAATAAGACCTATTGATTTTGTTCTGATTATTATCATATTTTCTTTGTTTCTTCGGACATTTTTATTTCCTCATCGTCTCGCAAGATGTCACTTGAAATATTGGTATATGATATCGCACAGTTTATAAATACGCCTATTAGATAGTGTAATAAATGGGTATAACTTATATACTAGCATCTTATATTATGAAATTTTACTTAAATTGTAGTATTGAGCTTCGAGATATTTGTAAACTAGGTAGCACGTCATCCCTTCAATTTTAGAGTTAAAAAAGATTTAGTGGGCGTATGGGGGAGATCATTTTGACGAAGTAGAATCCTGACTGTTTTGTAATAAGATATATAATTGAAAGTTTGCTGCATATCATGAATGCATTTTTTGATATACAATATAGTTTATTGTACATGAGTAGAATAAAACATACGACCATGTTACATATATAACTTGATATATAAAAAAGAAGATGTGGCATGATTGCCAATGAGACAACTATCCACAAAAGACCAAAATGACACAAACATTTATAGGTCACCGTACGGCCTTCAACAATGAGCAAAGCCCATACCGCAACCTGTTTATATTTTTAGTATGAGGTTTTGAATGACTTTGATATTGATAAATGTTATATCTGGTGCAACAAAATTGGTACCGTTGATTTTATTACTACCACTGGGTCGATGCCTCTGCTGGTGGACTATTAGTCCCCGAGGGTATCACCAGCCCAGTAGCCGGTACCGGCATGAAAATACGGATTTTTTGTGTTTTTAAAATTTGCTGTTACAAAATATTAGAAATTATTATAAATTGAGGAATGTATCTCCCTCATGCAAAGCTCTGATTCCTTTCACGAATTTGGCTATACTTTTTGGACCTTTTGGATTATAGCTCTTCATCTTTTATATATGCTTTGGATTTCAAATATTTTGGCCACGAGCATCACTGAAGAGACATGTATTGTCGAAATGCGCATCTGGTGCAACAAAATTGGTACCGTTGATTTTATTACTACCACTGGGTCGATGCCTCTGCTGGTGGACTATTAGTCCCCGAGGGTATCACCAGCCCAGTAGCCAGTACTTCGGTACTGGCATGAAAATACGATTTTTTTGTGTTATTAAAATTTGCTGTTACAAAATATTAGAAATTATTATAAATTAAGGAATGTATCTCCCTCATGCAAAGCTCTGATTCCTTTCACGAATTTGGCTATACTTTTTGGACCGTTTGGATCATAGCTCTTCATCTTTTATATATGCTTTGGAATTCAAATATTTTGGCCACGAGCATCACTGAAGAGACATGTATTGTCGAAATGCGCATCTGGTGCAACAAAATTGGTACCGTTGATTTTATTATAAGCATAATTATGCTATTCTGGTCGCAGGGTTATTTTTCCCAAATTTATTTGTTTATGTAATAAAAAAGATGTCAAGAATATGGTTTATGGAACCCCTTAAGGATATACACCTCTGAGGAGCCAAACATTACTAGAATTAAACTTTTTTTCTTAATCTGATTTTTAGGTTTATAAGACTGTAACAAAACAATTGGTGAAGAAAAAATCATATGGTGGTGTGCTTCTTTTTTTGCTACGGCCCTTTGAAAATGCCCAATTTTGATGATTTTCTCACTTTTCATCGATTTTTACCTATTTTTGGGCTATTATCGTGAAAAAAATCACAGTTCCACAATTAAACTTTTTTTCATTATTTCCATAAAGATGAAGTGGACCAATCTGAATAAATTTAACTTACAAAAACTATAGGTAGGTGTTAATATAAGAAAGTTTTATCATATTATGATGCTTTTTTGTGTAAAATTTACCATACTGCCAATTTTGTATTTTTATGATTTTTCTCATTTTAAAGAACAAAATGCATATTAATTCAACTTTTTTGTTATAAATGATTGAAAAAATACATATCTAAGAAATTTGAAAAGATCAAAATGAGATGGGATGTATATCATTCTTGTAAAATCATTTTTTGTATCCCTCACCCATTTTCTCAAAATTTTGACTAAAAATACTGACTTGAATGGTCGTAAAATTTGAAAACTGGATTATTCAAAAACAGTTCATGGTAAATACACAATTTTTTCATAGAGTTATGTTTGATTATAATATTTTTAAAATTCATTGATATTTTCCACTTCTATCATATGTTTTGGAAATAATTTAAGAACGAGATTTCAACGAGACTGAACGAGACTGAAAACTCAGAAGAATACATCCTTAAAATACGATTTTAGTCAAAACAGACCACTTTGACCCTGTCTTCGCTGCCTTTTAAGACCTACATCATGCTCGTATGTATGAGCAATAAAACAGATCCAAGTTGATATAAGTTCCTATTTGTGACCTACTATATTAAGATTAAGATGGAATGAAAGTCAGACTGTTTATACCATGTGTTGTAAATTGATTTCCAAAAAAAAAAAAAAAAAATATGGTATGACTGCCAATGCAAATAAATGCGACATAAGCAACAATGAACAAAATATGACACAATTCAATTGAGAAAACTAAGGTCCGAATTTATAACTAAACGACTCGCGGGTAAAAAAAATTCAGCAAAAAATTAAACATTTGTTTTTTTCCTAACAAATTTTATTGATTATACTATTAGTTGTTACCTCATGATATGATACAAAAATTAACCAAAATTATCGATTCGGTTTGGCCCCAGATGACTTTTAAATAAAGGCAACAGTAGTATCCCGCTGTTCAAAACTCAACAATCCATGGACAAAAACCTAAATCGGGGTAACAAACTAAAACCGAGGGAAACGTATTCAATATAAAAGGAGAAGAAGGACTCAACACTAAAATGTAACACACATAGAAACGGACCAAGCATCAGACAAAATCCCACGAAAAATAACAAATATAACATCAAAACCAAAAACATTCGGATAGACAAGTTCCGTGACACGTCTTATCGCAATGTAAATAAAATTAAAAATAAGAGAAAACAAACCACGCATCTTTAAAATGTAACACACACAGAAACGAACTATAATATAACAATGGTCATATTCCTGACTTGGTACAGGACATTTTAAAGGAAAAAATGGTGGGTTGAACCTGGTGTTGTGGCATGCCAAACCTCCCTCTGTTATGGCCATGTGAAATATAACATCAAAATGACAACACAAAACCACAGGACTACACTATGAATTAATAGGGGAACACAATTGACAAAGAAACACAAAAACAAAATGTTTATATCATTGAAAATTATTTCCCTTTTGTTTGGTGCAAACATTTTTTTTTTGCATTAAAATTGAAATATCTTTTTTTACTCATCGGTGACCTACATTTTTTATTATTGTTATCAAAAAAGCTATACATAAACTAAATAATTGTAAAATCAAAGCGATTTCTGTCATGAAGTTTTTTTTTTAATTTCATTGTTACCTCTTTTGCTCCTAATAGTTCAACAGAAAAAAAGTACCTTTAAAAAATGTATGCTTCTTTGAAGGCAGATTGTGAGGGTAAATGATCGCTGATCCCTCTTTTTTATTTATTTTTCTAATAGGTATAAGATAAAGTTTATTTATAGAAAAAAATAGCGAAATCTTATATTACATATAAAAAAAATGATTTAGACCCGCGAGCCCCCTTAATGGCATTTGATACAGTTACAGTGAAGGTAATGACGTTGCTAACGTAACTTGTTATTTACGCGACGTCGAACTGTGACATATCGGGAAAAGATGCATTTTTCGATTGATTTTTATCATTCAAAGTGATTTAATTTGAAAACGAGTTCATGGACCCCTATTTTTCAAAACGGCATTTTGTTTCATTTTGCAGGGAGATTATGTGACCAAAATTTTATAAAACTGTAATAAAAGATTTTTTTTTAATTTTGATAAACATGCAGTCAAAAATTACGTTTTTTCCTCAATTCATGAACATTTGATAAAAAAGAGTTATTTCTGACTATAAAAATGCACATTTTTTTAGAATATTTATAAAATACAGAAATTACCGATTATTTAACAAAAATCAATTTGTGTTTATCTTTTATAACAAAAAAATTATGTCTTTCTTTCGATAAAGAAATAACGGCCACAAATCTAAATTTTGAGCAAATATACAAAATTTCGACCTCGTTTTACTCAAAAAGTAGCACATGAAGGTATATTTTGTATTACATATTTGATTTAATCAGGTAAAAAAAAGCCTATATGCAAATTTTCATGAACTTGTAAATACAGGATCAAAACTGTATCGTATGACCTTAAGACGGGAAATACTACGAATATGAACCAGCTCCTAGAGATGACAGGGTTTTAAAGTGCTGTGGTCCGTGGAAAAATAGTCATACCGAATCCAATAGACATAATAGTCAAAGCTAAATGATAGTTACCCAAAACATTTTCCCGAAAACCGAATTGAACCTCACGAACAAATAGTTCACTATTGACTCTCGTCTAGCTGCTTAAGTGCAGATTTTATATGTATCATAATTGATTTGTTAATATTACACGGATGGTATTAAGTGAATTATCAGATCAATAAATCATTATTGAATGAAAACATATCCGAATAGGAAAGTTTGAAATGAATACTAGACCTTATTTCTCATAAAAAAAGATGAACGAAAGAGCGACGAAAGATACCAAAGGGACAGTCAAACTCATAAATCTAAAACAAACTGACAACGCCATGGCTAAAATTGAAAAAAGACAAACAGAAAAACAATAGTACACATGACACAACATAGAAAACTAAAGCATAAACAACACGAACCCCATCAAAAACTAGTTTTTTTACTGACTCAAATATGCACAATAAAGACATAGAAGAATCAATTAAAACAAAACAAAATACAGAAAGCTGAAGTAACTGCACCACCGTCACATTTAATTAAATCCATGTCAAATGTGTGTAAAGGTCAATTCTCACACAAAACAAGTCCACCAAAATAATGTCGCATTAAGTGTATTTCCAAACAAGATTTAAGGGTTGTTCCTACAACGTATGGAAAATATTCTCATGTAGTCATGTGCAACACAAATTTCCTTATAATTAGGCAAATCAGCATCCTTGTATGCTGTTATTGTCAACTAAAAATTTCATTATCGGAAACACGAGCCATAGAACATTGTCAATTTGAATACGTTGTATACCCTACACACCAGTGATGGTTGAAAGCTAATGAACAAAATTGAGAATTCTGTATACGGAAATGAAGGTGATCTCTAGTGCCTTATATACGATTTCTCAGCCAACTCAATTTTCGATCTCCAGATTTTCAAGACACGAATAGCATTCAAATGTTTAAATGTGTCATTAGTGCAAGTTTAATTTAAAATTATGAACCGCATAGTCCTTTCTAGTATTCCTTATCAAGATCAAAAACATATCCAAGATACAAGATAGGATTTCATAAAAAGAAAAAAGAAGATGAGGTATGAGTACGAATAAGACAACTCTCCATCAATGTCACAATTAAAACAAAATTATAAGTCAAAGTACGATCTTCAACATGGAGCCTTGGCTCACGCGGAACAGAAAGCTATAAGGGGCATCAAAATAGCTTGTGTAAAGCTATTCAAATAGGAAAAAACAATGGGTCTCATCTATAAAAAAAAAAAAGAGAAACGGGAAACACATAAAAAACAACCACTGGACAACTGGTTCTTTAATGTAGATAATACACTTACCTTCAAACAACTTACAGTTAGAATCAATTCAAATCTTATGAAAGTCAAATATCTTACAAAAGATTAAAAGCATTAAAATAAAACATTGACAAAATTGTAAGCCAAATCTTTCGAAGGATTTAAAAAAAAATATTCTATAAATCGACACTGCATCTGCTGCAGGAAATTTGTACCGTTAATGTTATTCCATGGCCATTTAAAAAAACAACATTACAGAACATTTGGAAAACAATTATACAATTTGCTAACATTTGTTGTTATCGTTTTCAGTCTAGTGATTTAATGAAAGCCCTTGATCTTGACCTCACTGGATGTCACATGTAACGGACCACTTTCACCAATCACGGTCACAATATAAAAGTATTCATCATTTCTCGATTTTGTTTAAAATAAAACAAGTAAAACCAATAGATAGTTTAAGATCAGCCTTGAAATCAATTAAACGGTTCAACAGAGAAAACATCTTTACAGTGGTAACAATGGTGCTTTCATTCCAAAAGTAAAAAAACAAAAATCTGAGATAAGTCAATAATCAATCTGCTCTTTACAAAATAAAATCGTTTTAAAACTGAACATCAAAGCAATGTCCATTGTTTTAATGCATGTGAAATGATACAAAATTATAAAAAAGGGGGTATAGAGGAAGTACAGTGAAGTTCGGACATAAATACGTATTATATATGGGGGTAAAGACTGTTGAACATGGATATAAAGAAAATAACCATCTACATTTTTTTGTATCCAAAATGGTATATTTTTTTATACTTTTTTTTTTTGTAATTTTTTTTTCAAGATGAAACATGTAAAATTGCATAATACAGTATTAGACACAAGGTATAGATAGATAGATATTTTTATTTTTAAAGTACAAATTGGTGCATATACATGAAATACAATATATTACAATTTTAAACATTAGTAGTCAATTAACATGTATATGTATAGAGGCTTATGATGCACTGTCATTTATGCACGAAAAAATATATCAATAGATATCAAATCCATTAATCATCTTAGTTCTTATTATAAAAAGTTAATTAATACTTTTAAGATCGATTAAATCATAATGGTATAATAAGATATAAATATTACTATTGATTTTGTTTCTAACAATTGCCACTTCTGATCCATTTTGATTTTTTGTGTAGGGGTTAAGAAACATACAGAGTATTTTTTTTTATTTTAATCCAATACTTTAAATATTCTTTCCCACCATATTTTGTGGGCAATACACTCTTACATCTACATTTGTATATATAATATTTAAGTAACAACAAGATATTATCAACTGTTTTACCGTTGACAGAATCACCAGAAACACCTAAAATGACCTCTTTTGCACTAAAATGCAAGAAGATTTCAAAATTTCTAATCCAATCTATAATGGATAACCAGAAGTTTTGTGTTACATTACATTCCCAAAAAATGTGAAAAACATTTTCTCTAACTTCTGAACAAAATGTACATAGTTCAGTTTCTTTAAATTTACATTTATATAAAAAAAAAAAATAACATGGTAAAATCATATGAACAATCTTAAATTGAAAATTTTGTAAAAACGAATTTTTGGTTTTGTGAAGGGCATGGAATAAATAGCAATCCAATCTTCAATCTGTAAATTTAAGTCTATTTCCCATTTGTTACGGGAAGAAAGAGATAATACTTTATTATTCTCCAGAAATTTCTATTTCGTCAAAAAACATGGCCGTCATGGCTAAAATAGAACACAGGGTAAAATGCAGTTTTTGGCTTATATCTCAAAAACTCCAGCATTTAGAGCAAATAAGACAAGAAGTTAAAGTATTTATTAGGTCAAGGTCTACCTGTCCTGAAATTTTCAGCCGAATTGGGTTACTGGTTTTTCGGGTATAATGCCCCTGAATTGATGAATTTAAAGAAATTGTGCAGTTTTTGGTTATTATCTTGAATATTATTATAGATACAGATAAACTGTTTATGGCAAAAATGTTAAGCAAAGTAAGATCTACAAATAAGTCAATTTGACCATAATTGTCAATTGACCCCTTAAGGAGTTATTGCCCTTTAAAGACTTGTTTTCACTATTTCTTCATCATGTTGACTTACTTTAAAAAATCTTCTCCTTTGAAACTGCTGTATCAATTTCAGCCAAACTTAGGCTAAATGAGTTTCAGAGTATCTAGTAATTTAATATTTTATTTCCTTGTATGTCAAGAAACATAGCTCATATGGCTAAAATAGAACATAGGAGAAAATGATTATCTTTTTTGGCTTTTGAAGAAAATAGGACGATTCTAAGAACATTTAAATAAATTGAAAAGCCAAAATAATCATTGATTAGAGATTTAACAAAAAATATTAAGGTGAGCGATTCAGGCTCTTGAGAGCCTCTTGTTTCTCAAATTCTTCATATGCGAATAATGTATTATTATCTGACACCAGATCATTGATAAAAAATATGCAATTTTCAATATATTTACCCTTCAAAATCATCTTGCCATCCATTTTGATGTCTGGATTTAGCCATATGGACTGGGCCAGAATATCGGTGTTGTTTTCAACTTTCAATTTATTTTTCAATTTCGGAAAATTAACCAGGATATTAGCCAAAAGGGATTTTTTTGCTAAATAAAGCAATCCTCCCTTACTTAAATGTAAAATGTTGTCCCCCCCCCCCCCCCCCCCAAATTTTTGTATATAACTAAGCAGCAAAACTTTCCAAGGAGAGTAATTTTGAGGGTCTAGTAATTTATACAGCCAAGACATTTTTACGTTATAACAAAAATAGTAAATTTTAGGCATCTTAAGACCGCCATCACAGTGTTCAAACATAACCACTGTTCTTTTCACTTTATCTGGTTTTCCTTTCCATAAAAAATTGCAAAATATATTTTGAATCTCCTTTAAAACCCCATCTGGGGGGTTAGGGAGGACAGTCAGAACTTGAACCAAAATGGGAAGTGTAATGGACATATTTAATCATAAGACTCACACGACGATATTGATCGCTAGAAAGAAGTTAATGCAGTTGGTGCGTTTCTCTAACTGTTTAGTTTATACGAAGTTTTGTCAGACCGTACAGAAATACAGAAATACAAACATAATACAAAAAAGAAGATGTGGTATGATTGCCAATGAGACAACTATCCACAAAAGACTAAAATGACACAAACATTAACAAATATAGGTCACCGTACGGCCTTCAACAATGAACAAAGCCCACACCGCATAGTCAGCTATAAAAGGCCCCGATAAGTCAATGTTAAACAATTCAAACGAGAAAACTAACGACCTTATTTATGTAAAAATTAACAAAAACAAATATGTAACACATAAACAAATGACAACCACTGAATGTATAACTCGTTAAAATAAGCTATACAACACAATGAATGACCAACTGCACTGTCTTAGATATATGTAAGCTACTATATTCTTGAAGAAATAACTGCAACATTTGCAGATTATCTCGTATTCCTAGCCAATCTTATAAAATGAGAAAGGATTTTAGCCATTTATACGCTTCAAACATACCTGCTAGAAAGAAAAACACAAAAAGCCAATGATCAATACCTATTAAAGACTGCATTTCTTTAAGGGTAACTTTTTTTCAATAGAATATATCTGATCGCTCAGTTTTACAATTCTATCATCTAGTAGTTTGACCAATATTCATCTAAATCAATTATCAAACCTAAAATTCAAGTTTTGTGCGAGGAACCTTAAGTCTTTTACAAATTCAGACAAGATAACTCTAGTCTAGCAGACGATAATCTCAATTCATAAAATCGATTTAATACTCAATGAATCTTATAACCTTTAAATTGTTTAAAAAAATTACCTGTGACAAATACATTGATTGAAAATGCATATTCTATAAATATTTCCTTGTAATGAGTTTTAAATAGATTGAAAGACGAAGAACATAAAAAGGTTGGTTCATTTTCAATGTATCTATGCTTATCTGCTTTAAAGTGAGACAAAATGTTTAATTGTTAATTAACAGATATTAAATTTGTACGGCATATCTTTACGTAACCTCCTCCAGAGTGTTTCTGAAGAAAGTACAGATATGCACTTCAGACGCATAACATTCATACAGGGTTATGTTTTTATTGACAGTAGGCTTACAATTTGTTAAGCTATATATTGCAGGTATAAACATACACAGCATTTATAATCATTTCAACTATAATTTAGTGTCGGATCATATCTAACATGCATTGCATCTAAGGTATGATACATGGTTAGAAAACTTTGGGGGACACTCATCTGAGATAAATATTTATGGAAGCGTTAATATCGTGGATGTGTTTGTAAATATGGAAAGGCGATCATTCCTTAGTGGCTTGAATCGATGTTGATTTACTTCTGAGGTTTTGACCATGTTTGCCTATTGTCACAGATTTACAACTTCGCACAGTTTCTGGTTTTGTAATACTACAGGTTTTTGTTTACCATGAAAAAAAACCTTCTCTGAACCTCATCTTATTTTACTAAATTAAGTGCTTACAATGTGTATAAACCGGTTATTCTAAACTGTTTAACAATTATGTTTTACCTTTAAATTGTGTTAAACACTGACGTATGCATATATGGATTTCTAAAGATGTGTCCTTGTAATACAGTTTTAAATAGATTGTCAAACAAAAACCACATAACGGTTGGTTGATTGTTGAATTATGTTTATTTGTTTTAAAAGGATATTACCAATCTTATTTCAACTGATCGAGCGGATAAACTCATCATAGATACAAGGAATAAAATTGCATATTTACGCCAGACGAGGGTTTCGACTACAAAAGACTCATCAGTGATCTCGAATAAAAAAATGTAAAAGGCCAAATAAAGTACGAAGTTGAAGAGCATTGAGGACCAAAAACCCTAAACGTTTTGCCAAAGACAGCTAAGCCAATCTATTCCTGAGGTAGAAAGGTCCTATTTTTTTTTAGAATATTTAAAGTTTTGTTAAACAGTTAATTTATTATTATGAACATATTAATGATAACTCAAGTCAACAGCGAAGTGCTGACTACTGGGCTGGTGATACCCTCGGGGTAATATATCTCCACCAGCAATGGCATCGACCCATGCCATGCCAGTGGTTGCAACAAAACTCATTATAGATACAAGGAATAAAATTTAAGATTTAAGCCAGACGCGCGTTTTAATTTACATACGGACAGTCTATTTGAAGATTTGTGTGATAAGGATGATTGCCGTTATAACTATTATTGATTTCTAATCACCTACTAGTGTCATCAAACTATTTTACAAAAGAGAGAGACGTTGTAATCATCCTACTCGCTCCACACACTTAAAAGACTAAAAAACAGGGAGAAAGAGAGAAAAACGTTCGACAAAACATATATATATATGGTTTAGAACGAAAGATATTCTGATAATTCTGGTGGTGATTTATTAGCATTTGTTACTTAAATCTTTTAATTTCCTTAAATCAAATATGCATTAAACGAAATCTTTATGGAAATTTTTCAAAGAAAATTCTTCTTGCTGTCCAATAAAGGAAATCAATAGAGTGGAAGTACCATTTGCAAGTTATCTTACTGCCCCCAGCCCAGCGTAAAAACAAAACAATATTCGGATTAAAGGGAATAAAAGGGTACATCAAAATGCTGTAGAATTACGATATATGCCTATTTTGCATTTGCCGTTGTCATAGTTATATTTTAATACCCGCAACTTCAAAAGTGTAATAATTATAACATGTCCTTTAACTCCGTGTTGCAACGGTTATGTCTAACTATTTTTTTGCGGAAAGACATAAAAATATTACAGTGTTTATCTTTTTAACCGGATCAGTGACAATAACTGGACACTTCATTGCGGAGTTTATCCCAAAACACCTATTTATAGATTGACTGGTCTGTGATGAGCGAACCGGTTAAACTCCACCCGTTCAAGTAAATTAAATCAAGTAATTCCAATATGTTATCACACATTTGTAGCTTAAGAATGGTTGAGCTTATATTAGACGGAGTGCTTATATTTTCTTATATTCCAGTAAACCCTTCTGCGATAATAGGCAAAAGGTTTACACTACAAATAGTTTTTTTTTAATTCGTTTTCATGTGACTTCAATTTGAACCCTTGGCTTGAGTTGGAATACGCATGCATTATGCCTGTTCAGTTTTTTAAAGTAAAAGAATGTCAACATTGAAAGTGAAACAACAGTTATTCGTTTGATTGACTGATTTGATTCTCAAAAACTCATTCTTATACAAGGAAAATGATAAAGGTGGCTCGCGGGTCTAAATCAAAATTTTATTTAATATAGGATTTCGCTATATTTTTCAACAAATGAACTTTATTTTATACTTAATCGAAAAATGAAATAAAAAGATGAGGTCACCGTTCATCTAAGCTCACAATCTGCCTTCGAAAGAAGCATACATTTTTGTAAAGTAACTTTTTTTTTGTTGAGCTAATAGAAAAAAAAAGGTAAGATCGAAATAAAAAAGAACAAAATTACATAAATTGCTCAATTTTACAAATGTTTAGTTTGAATACAGCTTGTTTGAAAATAATAATATAAAATATAGATCACCGATGAGTTGAACAATATATTTCAATTTTAATGCCAAAAGTTTGCATTTTTGCACAAAACGTAGATACTTTGGAGTTTTCCCACCGATATCAACATTTTAAAAGCCATCTGGGATTAACACAAATTGACTTTTTTAATAATTTGTGTACCGTATGAAAAAATAACAACTAATAAAGGTAATGGATAAAATTTGTAATGAAAAATAGTTTTTTTTCTCGAAATTTTTAGACCCTCGAGCCTCCTTAACATGCATTTTTCATCTTTAGTTCGAAATGAGACAGACCTAAGAAATTAATTTGCTCAAGTTGCTATCTATTTAAATTAATTAGATGGCGTCTGATTAAAATACACGCGATACGGTGATACATATTATCGAGCCCTTGCCTTGTATATTGGTTATGTCTAAATAAGAAAAAGACTAACAGACAAACATCTGTACACATACCACAACACAGTAAACTGAAGACTCAACAACCTAAACCAAATCAAAAACTGTTGGTGATCTTAGGTGGTCCTGAATGGTAAGCAGGTCCTGCTTAAAGCGAAGTCTTGAAAATATACAATATAAATAAAAAAAAACATAACTAAGTATCCTTTTAAAATCAATAAAATTATACCTTATACCGTTAATGCATGACTGGCGTATAAAATGTTCATTGTGGTGTCCAGGATACATTAATTCTAAGAGATTTTCCTCGTTACTTATGTATAAAAAAAAGTTTATCATAATTCATAGGTAATATATCCACACCGTCGTAAATATTTAGTTATCAGTCATTGATTAGTTTTGCATATTGTGTTGCACCTTTCCTGATTATTTTAATTGAAATCACTTTAAGAGAGTTGTATGAGATAACATGCTACTGACTTGGGATATGCCCATATAAAATTCGGGTGCTATTTAATCGGTTAAAGTAAACCGCATCTCAAGGACACATGGATTTAAATATCAACCTATAATCATTTGATACGTACGCTTTTTCGTCAATAACACTGACACATATATTCATTGAAAAATACCAATATAAAAATTATTTTTGTAATGCAATGTTGAAGACGATACGCGTTAAAATGAGGAGAAAAAAATATGACAGGCAATATCATATAAATGTCAAATAAAGTGGAGATCATGTTACTTCAAAATTTAAAATAAAAAAAATATGGTTCACCAAGATTTTCAGGAATACTGATTTTACATGTTGTGCAAAGATTTTTTGATTTTTACGCGCCTTTATTTAAATAATATAACAGAGAGAAAAAAATGAAAATTAACATACAGGGTCACTGAAGAAAGGGTCACCGTACCGGTTTTCTTGGTACACCAAAACATGTTATTATCTATTTATAGATATGATTACAATTAGTATTGTCAAATCCTACAGTTTTGCCAAACCGGATTCTCAGATAATCGTTCTACCGATTAACAGGTTAACCGGTAGTTTAGTTTGATTTTTGAGGACCTTGTCTATAGCTCCCCACACATGTACGTTTTTTTTATTCTGATACGATGAATTGAAATTTGTCCTTTCACATTACAAGGTTTTTTTGTGAGGATCCCATAAACCTTGCCTAAAATGGCGTTTTGTTATAATTTTAGATTAAAATTTAAAATATGATTCTTTATCTCGTCAAATTGAAAATGTCATAAAACAATGATTCTTTTATTTTCTCTTGATGCCCCAGAAAATAATGTGCAGTGTTTCAATTTGAAATGATTTAGCCTGATACTTGTTAAAATAAAGTATATACAATAGTTACACCAACGTTGATTTGCATTTCACAATTTTGGGGTAGACATTTCGTTTAAAGTACGACAACGCCTTGCATGGTCCATTCAGATGTAGTTCTACGCCATATTAGAATAAATATAAAGAAGTAAATCGTAAAATTAAATAGGATTACTTATTTAAAGTTACTATTTGAAATAAAACCCGTGTATACTAATTACGTTTACTCAATATTTTGTCCTGATCTAATAGACGAGTTGTCTAAGTTTTAATGAAGTTTGTGTTTTTTGTTTAACAATAGCAATTAGTATACTGGACAAAAGGTCGGTCAAATTAATTACGACGATATTTTTATATAGATCAAAAATTTTCTCCACGTAGCGGGGATACGCTAATATAACCACTACACAACGGCTTTCCTTTGTCAGCCTAAATTCCATTAGCCATGGAGTGTTGATAGTGCTAATTGATTTTGAAAGAAAAAAATTAATGAACAAAATCATTTTACAACTGTTATGACAAAGTCTAATTATTTAATTCAAATGGAAATGAAACGAACATATATATATTTAAAGAAAACATAGTCGCATCATCTCACCTTTTGACCCGTTCTCCATGATTCTGTGGTGAATTTTTTTATACAGAGCACGGTCTGTCAACTTCGAAAACAAACCTGAAAGTTCCAAAGTCTGTTGTTTCGTTGTATTCCCCTTATATTTGATGTGTTCCCTCGGTTTTAGTTTGTATCCCGGATTTGTTTTCTCTCTATCGATGTATGACTTTCGAACAGCGGTATAATACTGTTGCCTTTATTTCTTCAACAATCACTTAATGATCACTTGATGATATAATTATTCGACTGTGCGTAATGGAATCATAATAAATGTAAAGAACGGTACACAGAAAATACATACCTTATAAACAGAAGATGTAGTATGATTGCCAACTCTCAACAAGATACAAAAATGACACAGATATCAACAACTATAGGTCACAGTACGGCCTTCAACAATGAGCAAAACCAAAACCGTATAATCAACTATAAAAGACCACGAAATAACAATGTAAAACAAATATGTAACATACATACAAACGAAAATCACTGAGAGTGTGGTGGGGTTAAACATGTTAGCGGACCCCAGTCTCCCCTAATCCGGGACAGTGGTGTTACAGTACAACATAAGAACAAACTTAACAATAAGTTAAAAAGGCTTAACCCACCAGAGGAATAACAAGAAAGATACTACAAATAGGTGGACGTGGCCGGGTACTTGTAATTCAGACGCAAGCATAACTTACATGACACTATGTGTACATAATACAATAGTAATACAAAGTTAGACCCTATTTGAATAATTTCACCACAAAAGCTCTTGATGACTGGCTTGAAATTTGGGTATTGACATGCATGAGTTTAAGTTATGTATTATCGGTGACTTTGGTTATAAAAAAGATGATGTGGTATGTTTGCCGATGAGACAACTCTCCACAAGAGACCAAAATGACACAGAAATTACAACTATAGGTCACTGTACGGCGTTCAATGATTCTTACATGTGATTAAAATTCACAAGTAAAAAATATGTGTAAAATATTTAAATGTTGTCATTTTAACTGTGCAATCACCGTAAATAATTGTTATAAATGAAAGATCTAACAGTTAGAGTTAATTGCATTGCTAACTAACAACTATACTTTACAATCTCATGTTCCTACAATTTTTCAGTTTGCATTTAGTCTGAAAAGGGCCTCCTGTTCACTTTCGTCTATATTGTTTGATATTCTTAATGATCTAAATATGTTTCTTTACAGATACGATTTTCCCAGGGCTGTTATCATTTATTGACCATCGTTTTCTAAGGTATTTTAGAAAATAAAATGCTGCTGGAAAAAGAATTATCTGATTTTAATTCCGATATGTATTTGAACTTAATAATGGAATTTAACAATGATATTGAATTCGGTGAACTCAATAAATTTTCTGAAGAAGAAGATTTGAAAACTTTAGATGTTGACCAGCTGATGAATCGTTTAGAAAAAAGCTTGTCAGTGTCCCTTGATAAAGTAGAAAAAATGTTACACAAGAAACTTGAGGCTTGTGATTTAATTCGGTTGTGTCATATTGGAATAGAGATAGCCAATGCTAAATTTGAATCCAGTAAGAAACAAAGGTCAGCTGAATGTGACGGAAGTACACCAAATAAAAAGAAATTAATGGAAATCAGAGTAGGTTAAGATTTATACAAGAAGTGTTTCAGTTCATTATTTCATGTACACTGGTTGAATTCATGACACAGTTGTCCATTGATCTAATATAGATATGATGTTTTACGATCATGATATATTTTTTGAAAGATACGCAGCGTAAAGTTAGGGTAATGGAAAGTAAAATCACTCAAAAAAATGAACTATAAGGAAATTTAAATTGGAAAGCCCCTTACTAATTGGCAAAAATAAAAGCTCAAACACATCAAACGAATGTATAACAGCTGTCATATTCCTGACTTGATATTAAGATGTTTAGTTATGTTTGAAAATATCTGACAGTTATTCAGCTTATGTATTCTTCCTTATAGTCTAAAGGTAAAATCAAATATTGTTTTTTTTCTTAAGAAAATAAGAAGTCTTTTTTCCTCGGTTATACAATTAAATAGTCAATAAAGTTAACTGAACAATAAGCAGAGAAATCCATATTATAATTTGAAAATTAAAGTATATTGACAAAAAATTATCTTAACTGTTGTTAACAAGATTCCAAAATCAACCATAAGAAATGTGTATCTGACGCAAATGTTACTTTCATCAGTAAAGTAAAGTAATAAAATCAGACAGGGGGTAGCATCCGTCCATTTCCATGCAATTACTTTCGTACATTCATAATGAAAATTTAACATTTGATTTGACAACTTGATGGTGAATTATTTCATTGCACTAAAACTAAGTTGAAATGCCGCGAAATCAATCAGCTGATATTTAGCAGCTGTTGTACATAAAAATTTAAAATATTTTTCCTTCAGATTTTAAACCCGATACAGAATGCCATTCCGATCGATTTAGAGAGAAGATTAACCGAAATGGAATATTCGTCACATACAGGTAAGTCAAATTACCTCATTTCAATATTGAGTGTTGCCTAATTTATTTTGATATTTACAAAATGAAAGCAGGTAGTGATTGTATGTGCACAATATTTCAACATCAAATTCATTTAGAAAACCTACTTAAATAGTGCTTTTATTGAATAATATACAATATTAGTCTTTTAAAGCTGTAAAAATGTAGTTTGATTGACTTCAGAAAAAAGTGATGTTCAGCATAAACGATGGCAATAACACCACAAGTAAATAATTTCAACTGTATACCTTAACAAAGACAGCACACATGTTATCATAGCCATGAATGTTAACTTGACCTTTGACTTGACTTATGGTTGTATATGACATTTAGCTCAGCGAAACTCACAGTAAGTCGTTTCTTTAGACAGGAAGTGACATTTTGCTCGTTGGATATTATTCTAAAACATTTTCTACATGAATACGCTGTTTTTTCAAATTTAAATTCAATAAGTTAAACTCACTACACCAACACATATAAAGTATAACTTAATAAAGACAACGGTTGCATACCGCTATTTAAAAGCCATATTTCGATGAAGCGATACACATCTGCATAACATACTTAAACCGAGGGAACACATCAACTATAAAAGGAAAACATTTCCGCGACAATCCTTACTTCAAGTAAGTGTAAACGTAGTTTATGCTGAGACTGTACGATCGTTGAGAATGTAATAAAATAATCAATAACGATAGTACAAAATCTGTATCAGGTCCACCAGGAGATTTGGATGATAACAAGAAAAGATGGCTCGTGGTTGGAATAGGTTTGCATAGTATCTTATCGCCAGCCTTACGAAAGTATGTGGAGCCTGTTCTTACCAACTTCTACAAAGCACTCAAGCTATCTGATCAAATCGACAAACAATCTCATCCGAGATATCTTCGGACAAATGGCGTCAGAAATGTGTACCTTAATTATGAAGCAATCAATATGAATAAGACAACGCATGGTTATCGACAACAACTTTATGATTACAAGGTACAGAATGCTGTTGACTTGTCGAAGTTGTTCCTCCCGACACACATGACACATTACTCAGCGTTTGATGAATCATGTGATTCATCGGCTTTGCTTGGCTTGATCGACAAAATAGACAAGTTTCCTGGAAATGTGCGAACGGCTGCAAACGATGTAAGTTCTCATATGTCGAAAATTATTTTAATATACTTAATTCGGACAATTAGAGTTTTTGGATGGATAATATGTAGATGTATATGAATAAACACTATAAAGCCACTTGAGTTAAAAAATAAATAAAACAAAGGACACAATTTACGATATTTATATTGAGTATCTGTGCTATGGAAATACAACAAAGTATATTCCCCAAAAACGTTGTTAAGTCCCTTTACGAATAAAATGATGAAATTTCCTTTCGATGCTTCCTCTTACATTTTCTACCTTTTTAGTTAGTTATTAATACATTGATTTCTATAAGTATTTATCCCAATCTTTTTTTTTTACAATCTTTCACCCAAATGTCACACTTAACTAAGATGACCGAAATGCTAATGAAAACTGTTAATCAGCATTACTGTTGGATTGGCTCATCATGATGAAATTTGAAATATAAAGTGTAAATTTCAAATTTTGTGTTACAGTGTAACCTTACTATCAGGATACAAGATTTTGCTAGAAATTTTCTATATGTACATTCTTAGAAGTTTACAAATTCTAACACCAATTCACAAGTTTTAAAAGAAGATATGTCAGATTTAACGCTTACTAGATGTAAAATACGAAGTACTATTTACGTTTAAAACTATGTATACTCTACTTTCTATTGAATTATGACAAAGCAATTAATATGATATAAAAAAATCCTTAAATCTCAAGCGTAAAGTTCTAGTTAACGTCCAACAACTACATTTGTTAAACATTACTGTGCCCATTTCAACAATATATATTCGTTACATGAAGATTGGAATGTTGGCAATAAAAAAATCTCATATTTTTCTAGACAATGCACATGCATCGCATGCATATACTCACCAAACAGATATCAATTTATATTACATGTGTACTTCAGGTCAGAACGACTATTAGAAATGAATGGGCTCACTGTAATTTCACAGTCTGGGATGATGCGAAGTATGTCCAGTCATTACAGCTAATTGAACATGTCATTTATCTTCTGAATTTAAATGCAGTTGAGAAAAAGCGAATGATTGAGGAACTAGATAAATGGAGAAAGAATGGTAATTAACTGTACTTTGGTTTATTTAAAAATATATCGATTACTCCTTGTATAACTGTTAACCAATTCATAAGCCATTTCGCTATTAACATTAACAAAATGAAAAAAAAATACACATACTTATTAAATATATCTAACAAGTGTGGACACATATAATAGTGGATAATGGTTGTAAGGAAGTAGTTACTGAGCTTGAGTCATGATACATTTGGGCTGCTGAACTGTTTTAAGCATTATATGAAAAAAGTGCAGGTGTTTTAAGCTTAACTACATTGTATAGTTTTGTTGGTGCTTACCACCCTAGTAGTACCTTTTGTACATGCTATGATTTGAATATTTATATTAGTTTTGATAATAGGCTGATTGTCCTGATAAGGACTAACTTTGCAATTTAGATTGTAATAAATGATTATTAAACTTTGTTAATGAACACAGAATAAAATTAAACTGATCACAGATCGTAAATCAACACAAATCATTAAACTGATTAAATTGATTAAAAATGATACAGATTCAGAACCAATATGTATGATAACCGAATTTCAAATTTGGCCCAAAAATTACTGCAAATTTAAAAGTTATCATACATATTTTTAAATTACTGAAAACTTGACTAAGGAATAAGGTACTAAGAAAAACAAGACAAATTTGACATCGAACAAGTTACCATGGCAATGAATCATGACCTAATTTGCATATTTTGTTAAATTTCGTGATTTTCCTTGTTTTTTCATCAAATTTTAAGTATATTTAAGATTGAAAAAGTATGTGTGCACCCAAGAAACAACTTTATATTTGGTGAGATTATGCCAATAGTTATAATAAAGCTTCTGTTAAATTATTTTGTTGTTTCTCAGCTGCGCAGGATGTTTCCTCAAAGGAAATAATGATAGAAAACTGCATAAATTCTATATTTTTCATCGTTTTTGTGAAAAAAATACATATTATGACGTAATTGTGACGTCAGCAGATAAAAATCTTTCCGTTTTTAATTTATATTTCTTGACCCTATGCATTTCTAAACATTATGTGCCAATTTGAAATGGTTATCAAACATTTTATTTTCTTGGGCCAAAACTAGGCCTTAATGCCCCTACTCCTTTGTATCAACTACACATCAAGAATGAATATACTGGTAAAAATTCTTTTATTTCTCATTTACATACTCACAAAAGGAACAAGTTTCTTGCAAGGATACACCATTAGCTTTGAATTAGTCAATGAAATCAGTCAGAAGATACAGATACTTGTGGAATATACTGAAGTTATATCCAAGACTGCTGATAAAGAATTTGGAAAAGTACATGAAGCTCTGATAGATATAGGGGAAACGCTCAGCCAGTATGACGAAAGAATATCAACGCTTGAAAATGTAAGTTACACACGAATAAGATCATACACAACATGATATGGTATTATTATTTTGTGCAGTTGGTTGTACATTTGTATGAACAAGGAATGTCTCTTAAAGGGTCTGAGCTTTTTATTTATCAATGTAGAGTTTTATTAACAGAAACGGTCATATTATAATATAAATATTGTCACACGACATCATTGTACTAGTGTAATCATAACTCACATTAGTGTCAACGAACACTGTACACTCTCAGCAAATTGCTATTTGCACTTTATAAGTCAAAAAGTCCTATTCAAATATTTAGTACATTTGCGCATTTGATAGTGTTTATTTCGTCAATAGGGAATAGATTACCTGCCCTGGTTGTACAACGCGTCTTCCTTGCAAATTATCATTCTATATGTGTATGTTAGACACATGTATTGTCTAGATAAGTCTCATGCGTAAACGTATATGTTCGCTGTATAAGACAATTGAAAACAAGAATTTCTTAAATATTTGATCAAATACGCATATTGCCTTCAATGTCAGGGTCAGTAAAATCTTTGCACTTTCAATAAAAGAGGGATAAAAGGTACCAGAGGGACAGTCCAAACTCATTGATGAAAATAAACTTACAACGCTATGGCTAAAAATAAAAAGACAATAGAAAAATAATAGTACAGAAGACAAAACATAGAAAACTAAAGACACGCACTCCACAAACACTCGGGGTGATCTTATGTGCTCTGGAAAGGTAGGCAGATCCTGCACCACATTTGTCACCCATCATATTGCTTATGTTATTACAAATCCGGTAAAAAGTCTAATTCGGTATGTCACAATCATGAAAAAGGAAGGGTATTTTAGTAACGACATAAGGAACATATCTCATATCATCTGTGAAACAGTTATCCACAACGGTCAAACAACTAGTAATGGCGTCCGTAAAATTTACGTAGGGATGATTTCAACATCACCATTTGGAACTCTTGCTTAAATAGCTTCCTTGTGATCAGCAATCCTATATCAAGGAAACATGATAGGAAATACAAGCCCAGGAATTTCCTTAGAACTGGAAAGTTGACAATTGGGAAGCTGAAATCATCTCTTTTAAAGTTTTGTTTTCAATGGACCATCATTGTCAATTTCTAGATGGAAGTCAAGATATGACGCAGACTCAATTTTATCTGAAGTATCCTTTATCTCTGGTTCGATGGGATAGATTCAATCAATAAAGTCACATAAAAGAGCGTACCTACCAAGACATGTTAGTGGTCTCGATCCTAAGGATTTCCTTGTAACTATGTATAGTTTGTTGTATGTTGTAGGATTTTGTGATATCGTTAAAAGGGTTTGAATTGGTTTGTGTGTCTTTTACCGAAGGGCAATTTATTTTACAAAAGGGTTCATACATGTATCTTAATAAAAACACTATACTCAAACAAAGGGTATTCACAGCACATAGAAGTTTATTCTATACTGTACACTCTCAGCAAATAAACATAGATATCAGAATTGACAATTTTTTAATTGCACCAAACGCCCGTTTCTTCCACAAAAGACCCACCAGTGACGCTCGAATTAAAAATATCCAAATAAAATTACGTAGTTAAAGAGCATTGAGGACCAAATTTTCATTAACATTATGCCGCATGCAATTAAGGTTACCTGTGCCCTAGTTCTTTAAAAAATAAAAAAAAAGTTTTGTAAACGGTCAATTTATAATTATGATCATACCAACGATAATTTATAATTATGACCATACCAACGATAATTCATGTCAATTCATAAATGCTGAATACTAGGCTGGTGATACCCTTTGGGAATTAAGACCCGATCACCAGTGGGTATAAATAACCGTTACTCACTCTGTATATGTCAAATCACATTTTAAGTGTGAGTGCGTATTTAAAATTGTTTCTTTGACAAAGCTCGAATAGATAACCGCCTATTACTATACTGACTATGTTTATAAAAAGTCAGATAAGGATGCGATCAAATAAATTTGCTCAACAGTTTATTTGTTAAGCAGTAAATTTTAATTGAAAATGATCTATCAGAGAAGGAAAATTTCTCTCTCAGATACTTTTACAGCGTTTCTTTCTTCCGAAATCAGTATTTTGGAATTAAAGTTAAGGAAGTACACCTCTCAGAAGACAAACATTTCTAGAATTGATTTTTTTTCCAAACCGGATTTTTGGGTTTATATGACTGTGAAACAAATAATTAGAGAAGAAAAAATCAGTTAATGGTGCACTTCATTTTTTGCTACGGCCATTTGAAAGTAACAAATTATGATTAGTTTTCCATGTTTCATCAGTTCTACTTATTTTGGGGCTTTTATGGTGAAAAAACAAACCACAGTTCCACCATTCCCCCATCCTTTCAATTAAGACGACGAAGACTAATCTGAACTAATTTAACTAATAAAAACTATAGTAGGTGTTAAAATAAGTAGTTTTGTCACATGTTGATGCTTTTTGTGTCAAATTTACAATGCTGTCAATTTTGTAAATTTGTGATTTTTCTCAGTTTTAAGAACAAAATCTAAGTTAGTTCAACCTATTTGTTATGAATTATTTAAAACATAAAGGTACCAGGATTATAATTTAATACGCAAGACGCGCGTTTCGTCTACATAAGACCCATCAGTGACACTCACATAAAAAAAGGTTATAAAGCAAAACAAGTACAAAGTTGAAGAGCATTAATGAGGACTCAAATTCCAAAAAGTTAAATCTATTACCGGGATAAAACAATCCTTAGTTTTTACCCAAAAAAATCAAAGATTTGCAAACAGGAAAGACATTTGAAAGTGATAAGGGACGTACATGATTTTGGTAAAATCATTTCTTGTGTTCTTTGTCCATTTTATAAAGAAACTGGGCTAAAAAGATTGACTTGATTTGCAGTACAATTTGGACAAATTTATTACAAAACACATTCTTATTGTAGATACACTTTTTTTTACAAATTTGAGACTGATTATAACATTTAAAAAATTCGTTGATAGTTTCCACTTGTATCACATGTTTTGGAAATCATCCTCGAACAATATTTCAACAAGACTTAAACGTCAGAAGAATACATCCTTAAGCTTCCTACTTTTTTCTTTATCAAGAATTTGCTACAGATTGATGACGTCAAAGAAATATTTTTGGCAGAAAAATAAAATCAAACACCACATGCTTATAAATTGGTACGCTAAATTCACGTCTAGATGAGTCTCGTGATAACATGTACTTTGTATAAGATAATTCAAAGCTAGAAGATGTAGAATTGATAAAAGGTTGGGTCAAATTTAAATGTATGCATAATGCTTATAGTGTCAGGAGTAGAAAAACCTTTAGTAATTTCAATACTTATTCATTTTATATACAATTCATTTAAATAAAATTTATGATTTATTGCTACATTTATATTTATTGTCAGCACACAAAAGTGGACTATTTGGCTCATAAGACCTTTGAGGCCGGATTGTCCACCAACATTAGCACCCACCAGTAGTCGTTACAACAGATACTATGTTTGTAATCTGTGCCGCATGACGCGTGTTTGGTTATACATGACTAACATGTGGCAGTCCAATCAAAGTTGAAGTTGAAGACAACTGACCGCCGAAAATTTCGAAACGAAGTCTCCATTCATTAGGCTAATCAATAACTAATCACAGCTAATAATCCTAATTTTCATTGACCAGATTCATAAAATCATACTACGTACAAGGATACCTTGGTAATCTCGAATATGACGCAAAGGTTCTTGGAAATGTCAAGTATATGTCGTCATGAAGTGCAGCTAAAATGCCTCTTTAATCTTTTCCAGAGAGTAGCTGTACAAGGAAACGCATTAAAGGAATATGGATCTTTATATGGTATGTTTCATCGCAAAACAACGATCCTGCAATTAACTTTCTATTTCTTGAATATTAATACAGTTATGTTAAACATTGTTACGGTAAAAGATATTTGAGTTTTTGCAAACTGCTGAGTAGATTTCATTACCAGTGCACTCTTCGCCACCGATGGCATTATCAGCATTAAGGTAAGAACTACTGTATTAACACGAGGTATTGTTGATGTGTTCTGTACACTCACTCTTCCAGCAACTGTTAATTTACCCGCAACAAAACAGTTTTTTGTGTTATCCATATCCATATCCATATGTCGTCTGTTTTTTTGTTTTGTTTAAATTATTTCGTTGTTGATGCTGTCGCGTAAAGTTTGAAAAGAGATTTCATTGAGAATACTCAGCATTTGACTGAGGACTAGAAATGTCGAATGTAGAATAAATTCTGATAATTAAATACTACCACTTGATTGTTGTCACTGCTGGTTGACATATGTTTTCACATGGTTTTATAACTGAAGTAGTTTGAATTTGTGTGTTCACATACAATATCTTTAATGTTATCATGTTTTGTAGTTTTACTGTATAAAATACTGATATTGAAGTTAATAGGCCTAATTAATTTAATCTTCCAACTGTTTTGATTCGACCGATTTCTTTTTTATTCTAAATGCACTAAGTTCAGGTCTAAAGGAAATATTTACCTTGTGTCTTCGTTTTTTATTATTCCAATCTCTTTTTTCTCTTTTCAGACTCTGATGTACACGAAATCAAGCTATGGAAGCAGGACAGTAAATATTTTATTAAAACAGACATAGTACCAGATATATTAAGAATATTAGAAGACAAGCATTGCGTGCTTCTGACTGGAGTTTCCGGAATAGGGAAAACACTGACCGCACAGAATATAGCATTGAAGTTATTACATGAATTTCAATATAGCATTGTGCCATGCGTGTCTCTTCACGATATTGCAACACGCTATAAAGAACATGTGCGTCAAGTATTTGTCGTCGATGATATATGTGGAAAATATATAGCAAATATCAATATAATTGAAAACTGGAGAAACATTACGAATAGGGTAAAAAGTATTCTTGATAAGGGCATTACAAAAATATTGGCCACCTGTCGTACTGAGGTTTCAAAAGAAAAGATTTTTCAGCAAGCATTTGATTTATTCCATAAGAATGCGTACAATTTATCTGACAACTATTCATTAAAGGACAAATTAGTCATTGCTAGCAAACACCTTGAACATTATGACAAAATGTTACCAGACATTACAAATATTATTAACAAAAAAACGTTTTCCCCATTAATGTGCTTCCTATGCTCTAGACACAAAAACTTTGATATCAATGAGTTTCTCAACAGTCCGTTCGATACATTTTGTAAAGAATGGGATGATTTGAAGTCCTTTGACAAAGAGAAATTTTGTGTTTTATTACTATGTGTTATTCATAATGGAACAATTAATGATGACTTTTTTGATATTTCAAAAGATTTAGAAAAAGATGAAAAAAAGAAACTAAAAGACATTTTTGAATGGTGCAGTTTAAACCGTGGCACATCTCGGTCAGCACTTCAATCCAAAATGAATGTCTGTATTGACACTTATTTTAGAAAAGTCAACAAGGAATTCAAAGTTTTACATGATAAAATGTTTGACTTTTTGTGTTCTTTCTTCGGGAAAACACTCCTCGACCCTATTCTCAAATATGCACATGATAAGGTCATATGCGAGCGTGTACAACTGGAGTCTTTACAGGAAGCACATGGATATTTTACAATTATGGTTTCGAAACATGATGAACACAAGTACAATGATAGGATAAAAGCTGACCTTGAAAACGGAAAGATACATTGGTGTTTGAACAATTCACAAATGAAATTTAAGGAATACAGGATTAAGATTCGAGATATCATAAAAGATTTAGAGATTAACTTAATAAGAAATTTGATCAACATCAAGGACGACAATGGGATTAACTCCTTCATTATTGCATGTTTACGTGGTTATGATGAACTTGTTGATTTTTTTATTTCTGTTGGAGCTGATGTTGACGGTCAGATTGGATTTTTCACACCATTAACAGCTGCGTGCCATGATGGACACTTGAAGACGGTTGAAATTCTACTTAAAGGAGGATCAAACATAGACAATGCTAATTCTCAAGGTGAAACACCACTGTATACTGCTTGTGTTGGAGGCCATTATAGTTTAGTACAACTGCTCATAGAAAAAGATGCTGACATTAACAAACAAAATAAATATAGTCGCACACCTTTGTACACTTCGTGTATGTTGGATCATGCAACCATAGTTAGTCTTTTGATTGATAAAGGGGCGAATGTTTACCAATATAAGGATGTAATAATAGCTGCCACTCTAGGAGGAAACGATAAAATTGTCGAAAAACTAATTACAAATGACTGCTGTTTAAATAGTGTCGACATTGAAGGAAAAACCGCTTTATTCATTGCATGCGAAGAAGGTTATATTAAGATAGTAAAGTTGCTTATTGATAACAATGCTGACATTTATAAAGTTGATAGTCATGGCAATACGCCACTGCATGCCACGTGTTGCGCTGGAAACTATGATATAGTCAGTATGTTAATTTGCAAAGGTTCAGATATAAATATGATCGATGTAGACTTAGAGACTCCTTTGCACAAAGCATGTAGGAAAGGCTCTCTAGGTGTAATACAAAAACTGTTGGATTTTGGGGCAGATATAAACAAGGCAAATGGAGATGTACACACTCCTGCACATATTGCAAAATCCGAGGGTGCAATTATGGATGAACACATTTTGAAATCTCTAGAGGAAAACAAAACAGAACCAACTGAACAGCAAAATTTAACAAATAGTAACAGAAAAATAGTTACCAACAATTTGATAAGGTTTGGGTGGACTCCTTTATATGAAGCTTGTATTAATGGAGACATAGAAACAGTCACATCACTCATCAGAAACAGAGCAAATGTGAACATGAAAACTGACTCTGGTGAAATGCCTTTGGTTGCTGTTTGTCAACAAGGCCATGGGTTCTTATTACAAGTGTTGCTAGACAAGGGAGCTGACGTTGATGAAGCATTGTGTTGTGCTGTTCAGAAAGGTTACATTAGAACGATTAATATGCTTTTATATAAAGGCGGAGATGTTAGCTATAAAGGAGTTGATGGGAAATCCCTCTTGACATTGGCATGTGAACAAGGTTCAGTTGAGATAGTCAAAATTCTTTTAGGAAAAGGAGCCGATTTAAATGATGTAAATGGACAAACATTGATACACATTGTATGCAAAACAGATGATGATGATTTACTCAAGCTCTTACTAGATATGGGTTTAGATCTGACCATACATGATGAAAACGGAAGATATCCACTTTTTGTGTCACTGGATAAGGGGTTTGATAATTTGTCAAAACATTTAATAAAACAAAGTTGTTCTATAGCAATATCAGAGAGAGACAAAAAAACAGCTTTGATATCAGCATTTGAAAGCGGAAATATGGAACTTTCAAAGTCACTTGTATTGAACGGTTATGCAGAAAACTTATCGCAGTTTAATGAAATTATGTTATATCATGCGTGTAGGTTAGGACTGCGTGAAAACGTTGAGATTCTGCATAGAAATGGAACTGATAATAAGACAATATATAAGTTTAAATATACTCTCATGATATTAGCAGACATTGGCGGAAATGATGATTTATCGGAGTATCTACAAAATTCAATCACTTCCTCTCTCACAAATACGGAAAGACTGCGTATAGGAAGGCCAATTAATAATTATTGTTTAAGCTATGGTAATTATGAAGTTCAAATCCAAGCATGTATGAACGGAGAAATAAAATTGGAAAGGACCAAAAGAAACTTTTTTGATATATTCATCGAACAAAATGAATCTATTTGGTTTGAACAAACACCCTTATGTCTTGAAATTAGAAGGGGTCAATCGGATAGAGTTAAATTCCTAATAAAACATGGCGTAAATGTAAATTTGACTTTCGAAGATAGAAGTTTTGATGCCCCCTTTTTATTGTTTTCCATGGCTGTTAAGTATGGATATACTCCGTTGTTTGCAGCATGTCAACGAAAATGTAATGAAATAGTTATTATGCTTTTGGAAAATGGAGCAAATGTAAACAAGGCGTTGTATGACGCATGCAGGGAAGGTTATTTGGACACTGTTCAATTTCTTCTACAAAAAGGAGCGGATGTTAATTCAATTGGTCGGTTTGGTCAGACAGCTTTGTATGCTGCTTGTATCGGCGGATACTCTACAATTGTAAAATATCTGATCGATCAAGGGTCTGTTATTGATACAAAAGTTAAATGCGAAAGATTTATTCACGAACCTACATGCCTACATGCTGCATATCAGAGAAATAATTATAAAACAGTACAACTTTTAATAAAGAGAGGGGCTTCTATTGATACGGTTGATAACTTTAATCGAACTATGCTAAATAAAGCGTGTTGGGACGGAAACTATAAAATTGTTGAAATACTTATGAATAAAGGGGTTGATATAAATGCCTCTGACTCGTATGGTGCTACACCTCTCGTATTAAGTGTATTACAAACAATTGAGGATAAACATGAAGAAAATGCCTATATTCGTGAAATGAGAAACGATTATTCTTTTGATGTACATTTTTTTAATCAAGAGTATGTTACTGGATGGAATACATATAGTAAATTAGACTTCGAATCCAATATCAATAACCACTTTGAAGTGATTCAACTGCTTGTTGGAAACGGGGCCGATATTAATAAGGCTGATACGGAAGGCAGAACACCATTGTCATTAGCCAAGGAGATTGGGAATATGCAACTAACTGAAATATTGTTACATAAAGTCCTTTTACAATGCAAAATGTGACAAAATATATTACTGAACGAAATGCATTCGAGGTAACGTTAGTGAACTTAACTTTTCATTTGTATTTATTTTACATGTAAACATCAGTTATCATGTGTGAAATATGCATCCATATGTCTTTTATTATAATGATTGCATTACAAAAAAACAAAACAAAATAAAACTCTTGATTAAACCTAAAAAATATCAAAGTTTGTTTTTATTTAATTTTTTAAACGTTTGTTTAATATATTATAAAATTGAGAATGAAAATGGGGAATGTATCAAAGAGACAACAACCCGACCATAGAAAAAACAACAGCAGAAGGTCACCAACAGGTCTTCAATGTAACGAGAAATTCCCGCACCCGGAGGTGTCCTTCAGCTGGCCCCTAAACAAATATATACTAGTTCAGTGATAATGAACGCCATACTAATTTGTCATGCCAACAACTGTTTTTGAAAAAAATTGTTTAGCTCCGATGCAGAGACCCTATAAGTGAATCAATATTAGCGCCAAAATATGCAATCTTTAATGACCTCACAACAGTATCGTAACTACATGTATATCCGTTCTTAATAAGTCTATTTAAAGGTTTTGTTAGTTTCTGTGGTGAATACTGAAAGTTTTGTGCTTTATAAAGAATATTTCCATAAAATATTGGATGTGAAATACCTAAACGTATAAGCAGTCAGCATGTTGAGCTATATTTACGAATGATGTCCTTATACCGATGATACAATTTAGTAAATGTTTTGACTAGTTTGTGATATCGAAAACCCTGGTGTAATAATTTTTCAGTAATACATAAATTTCTCTCGTTAAAATATTAAACATTGTTACATACACGAGCGAATCGTACAGATATATAAACACCGTAAGATGGTGACAAGGGAACGTCACCATCTAAAAATGGATAATTAACGATAGGAAATGAAAAATCATCTCTTTTATCATAAATTTTAGTATTTAGCTTTCCGTTAGTGATATATGTATATATCAAGATCGAGGAAAGGGCAGTGGTCATTGTTGTATTAGCTTTATTTAAAATAAGTTCAACTGGATAAATTTCTTTAGTATACATACTGAAGTCGTCATTATTGAGAGCCAAAATGTCATCCAAATATCAAAAAGTATTATTAGATTTGTTTATAAGATGTTGTTTCCATGGGTCTTTGCTGATTATTGTCATAAATTATAGCAATACAAAAACAGGTCCGCAATAAGTGGTGCACAGTTAGTCCCCATTGGAATTCCGATAACCTGACGATATACGGAATCTCCAAAGCAAACAAAAACGTTATCTAGTTAAAATTCAAGGGCATATATATCAAAGCATGTCCAATTGCCATAGTTTTTTTTTTGTATTGCTACTAAAAAATGACCTAAAAGAGTTTGAACATATATATTCACATTCTGACTTTTTAAATGCCCATTTGATTAGGTGGGTGAATTTTTCTTAATGAGAATGTGAGACAATGTGGTATACAGGGTTGAAAAAATCAAAACTTTGAACAGATTTGAAATCACCAATATATACATGTTATACACATTCACAAAATTAAACTAAGAAAACCTCTTGTACAAAAGATATATATTTTTGCTAAAAATATCTTTGTAAACTATACCAGACTACCAGAATAGTACGTCAGAGCTGTGCTCGAAAAAAACCAGTTTGAATGTATGTTGAAACAAAATAACTATTTTGCTAAAGTTATAAATCATATTAAAAAATAAATTATGATGAATAAAAATCAGACTAATTTGCTTTTAATACAATTTTTATTGTGTTTGTATTTACTTTGACCTTTGATGTCAATTAGTGTTTAATATATAAAATATAAATGTTCTTGGGTGATCAAACACACATATTTGTATGGATAAAGGTGTTTTCCATAATCAGTCACTTATACATGTATCTAGATTTGATTTTTTTTTCATTCTTAGTCTTTCGGGTCATTTGTCCTCTTCATCTTTGTATATTTTAGTTGGCATTTTAATTTCTGTGATTCCAGCTTCACATGTAGAGTTAACATGAATTCAAAGTTATTTAGTTTATAAAAGATTAGGTATATCTGCCAATAAGACAATAAAAAAAATTAACAATAACAGGTCATCGTCAGTTCATCGTTCCTACACTCCCCTTACCCTTAGCAGTGGTGTAATAGTACAACATAACATCAAATTATAATGGAAAATAGCTGAAAAAGGATCAACTCATCAGATGGATACAATAAGAAATACACCAAACCAAAATATAAAGTAGACGTGGTAGGGTAACTTTACATCCCAACAATAAAAGATACAAAGTACAGATATGAGAGTACTCACAGTTAAATGGACTGACACCTTCATCAAATCTAATAACAATTTATAATAAAATAAATAATGTAACTCAGACAAAATTATCAAGCAGTACACATCCAACATCCAATGCTTTGTGTGCAAGGACGTGATCAACAGTAAGATAAAAAAAAACAAAAAAAACAAAAAAAAACACATAACCTTGTGCAATGCAAAGTTACAGATATCAACAGATTGAAAATCCATGAAAACGCATATGAATGTAAGAATAATATCTAGTTTGCTTTCAATTTCTTGATAACAAAATCTATATCAATAACATTAAAATCAATATTGAAAGATCTACTTAAAGTGATGAATAAGTAACTTTTTATAATAACCGACAAGTTTACAAAGAGCGTTTTTAAATTTCCGAGCCGAGTATGGTAAATAACATCTCCGTAAAAATGATAATGTGCTAAGCCGTTTGAAATCAGTTTTTACAGGTATAACCAAACATAAAAACCAAAACTTTATATTTAATTCCGGTATCTTTGAAGAGCTGGTTTTTTTTTCTGAAACTGTGCAATGTTGGTTTTTTTTTCTTTTATTTTGTATTGTGTATTATTGTATATTCATATTCGTCCCTATACGTTTTTCTAATTCATACTATGATTTTTGATTTTAAATATTTACTTTTTAATTCTAATATTCATCTATTTTTTAATACATATAAACGTTTCATTCCTAAATATTTCTTGTATACAATTACCTTAGTCGTCCAGGGACACGACTACGGGTCGCTGTTTACAAAATGAACCATCTATCCAGGGGACATAACAGGCAACAAAAATGTAGTCCACCTTTTATCTTGAATTCACAATTAGTGTAAAAATTATATCCATATAATGTTAAAAGCATCTAACAGTTCTATACTAATTTTAAAATAGTAAGTGCATGTAAATGATAAGATACCCACACAAAAGATGTGAATTTACTACAATAAACATGATAGTTAAACTTTTTTATCATTTTATTTTATATTTATATAAATTGTTAAAATCGATATTCTTATACGATAAATCATTAAAAAAAATGCACTTTGACTCAAGCTTATACTATATTTACTGTCTAAATTTTCATTTTTGCCGACTTCAATTTTGTCTTATCAATGATGTCAACGCCTTTCAAAAGAAGAACAAATTTTAGATTATTTTTCAAATTTTGTTTATGAATATCTTGCGTTGCCTTAGGCATTTTGTTAAATTTTATTGAAGTCCTAATTTTCCATAGTGTCCATTTAAAATATATGATAATTATGTTTAAAAAATTATCATTTTTTAGTTCTCCTGTGCTTTTAACTAACATAATGTTCTTTTCACCAAAGGAATAATTTATTCCTATGTTTGATTTGATTAATATTTGTCGAAGATTTTTTTTTTATAAATAACTGTGATGTGCTGCAACTTCAGGGTTTCTATATTACTAATTATAGAAACATGGCATTTTCCATTTGAAATTTTAATTTTTTAATCTTTCTTCAATATATAAAATAATATGCATGGGTCTCCATTGAAATTCTATTACTTTATTTTCAAGTTTCAAATGTTTGAGTCCCGACCACATATTTTCCCAAGGTATAATTGTTTCAAAAATTTCCTCCCACTTAATTTGATATTTTGGAGATACATCTTTATTTTAAACCGTACGAATATATTTGAGTTTTAACTTTGATGGTTGGATTGTTTTGATGTTCAAGTTAATGATCTCAAGGTCATTTGACATCTTTAATTTACTTCGTAATGTAAATTCTAGTTTCCGCAAGAATTCAAAATTTACACGAAATCTTTAGGAATGGCCTGTTTAATTTTTTAAAATTCAGATATACAATTTCTCCGATAAATTAGCTTCCTATAGAAAAAAAAGTACAGCTAATAAAATTTGTAGTTTCTGAATTCCAAATGTCCTGAATAGTTATGATATCACTTTTTAAAAAAGATGCGTAAAACAAAGGTTTATTTTTGAAACGAAAAGAAGAGTTTCCAAATATTCTCGTATTTAAAATGTCCTTTTTATTTGAAAATGTCACTTTTATTTGAAGCTGTACCAACATTTTGAATGAATCCTGCCCACGTATTTATAATTTTCTGATAAACTTTTTGGTTCACATCTAAACCAATTAAATTTGAACACATACAAAAAAGGCATCATTATATTTTTCATCAAATTTCCGCAGTCAAGACTTACCGATCGCATTTTAGCTTTTTTATGGCTCCTGAATTGATTGATATACAATTTTTGTTAGTTTACTTTTTATGAACGTATCTATACTTACCATTCCCATCCCCTTTTTTTATTTAATTCAAACTTTTCCGTCCCATATAAAATTACAAGTTATATGATTTAGCTCTTTAGTATATTTATCTTGAATTCCTCGTATTTCGATCTCGTATCAACAGAGAGAAAGTATCATATTGTTCACTCTAACTGTTTTACCTGTAAATGTAAGCTTCCTACTTTTCCATACGTGTATACAATTTTTACCTTTTCTATCATTTTTCTCCAAATATCATCGCTATCATTTTAATAACCATGACAAACCCTAATGTTTAAACATTGCCTGTGATCCATTTGATTATTATCAAATTTAAATCATTTTCTTTTAGAAGCCCCCAAAAGTAAGCCATTTGTTTTGTCAAACTATGGTTTGATAAATCTGTATTTGCTAATTTGTTTAAATAGCCTCAACAGTTTCAAATGCATTTAAAACTTTGGGGAAAAAATGCGTTAAATGTAATGATCGATTTTTAACAAAACTTCAATCATTGAAATACTAAGGCTTTTCTTCCTCTTGAGTAGATTTACTTGAGCTGTTTTTGGCAAAACCTTTGGGAATTTTTGGTCCTCAAAGCTCTTCAACTTCGTACCTTTTTTGGCCTTTTTACATTTTTATTCGAGCGTAACTGGTGAGTCTTATGTAAACGAAACACGCGTCTGGCGTTAATATAACATATCAATCCTGGTATCTATGATTAGTTTATTTACAACCACTGGGTTGATGCCACTGCTGGTAGATATTTATTTCCCCCCCGCGGGTTTCACAAGCCCAGTAGTCAGCACTTCGGTGTTGACTTTAGTAATCATTGATATGTTCATAATTATAAATTAACTGTTAAATTTCTTTTGAATTATTGAAATACTAAGGATTTTCTTCTTTAGGAATAGATTACCTTAGCTGTATTTGGCCAAACTTTTAGAAATGTTTGGTCCTCAATGCTCTTCAACTTCGTACTTTTAACATTTTTATATTCGAGCGTCACTGATGAGTCTTTTGTAGACGAAACGCGCGTCTGGCGTTTATATAAAATTTCAATCCTGGTATCTATGATAAGTTTATTTAATAGCATTCAAGATTTTCATTTTGGGGAAAATGCTTCTAAAATAAGGAACTTTTTTTGGCCCCCTCTTCAAATGACTTAATATTCAATCCATCATTACTATTTGCGATTATTTGGTTGCCTAGCAACGGGTTTTATAAATGAACCATAATATCAATCTGTAATTCAAGTGCCCTAGAAAAATACTTCTAACTATATTAAAATGAAAGGTAACGTGTTACCAAACACTAGAATATTTATTATTGTTACATCTTTACTTTTGAGAAGTTTTAAATAGCAACCTAGCAACCACAATATTGCCTATTGATCACAAAAACGGACCATGTTATCCGAAAAAAAAAGAAAAAAGAAAATGGTTTCATAAAACTTATATTAAATCGACTCCTATATTAGTTTATTTAGTAACCATGTTTGCATTAAATAACAATTTGACTTTGTATCTGTATAACCCTTCATATCAACTCGAGATTTCCTAAGCAACGTAAACTGTGGATTCATTTATTTTCGTGGGTACCAATTTTCGTGGATTAGGAAAAACTTGCATATTCGTGGATATTCAATTTCGTGGTTTTGCTGAAGTCTGCATACAAACTTATAGAATAATAATCATTCGTTAAATATTTAATTTCGTGGTATGACTGTGCCCACGAAATCCACGAAAATTGGTATCCAACGAATAATAATGAATCCACATGGTTAGTTTTAAGTTAACAGTTTAAGAACATTTCAAAGGTTTTTTTAGTATCATTGAATGTAATCTGTAAGCTTGAAACGTGGAACGTGGAACTAAAGGATATGCATCAGTATCTTGAGTGTAGATGTGCAATTTTAGCATAATTCTTATTTCAATGTTTCCAAGGTAACACGAAATGTATCCATGATATAATATTTTGCTTAGCAACCATAGTAAATCAGATTCATATTAATATTAATATATTTTTAAGTATGTATTTTCATATAAAAGAGAGACAGCAGATATCTATTTTTTAGTTATGTATACTGTATAATAATCTAAGATTCTTGGCTTCCAACAACGTCTAAAACGAAATTCTCTACATGATTACTTTTTTCTAGTCTAACAAATGTTCATAACTCCCAAATAAGCACACATTGTGGGTTTATGATCTTCAGTGTGACGAATGGATGGGTCTCCAAAAGTTATATTAACTTGTTTGGACTTTATTACACTTGTAATCAGCTCTTTTATGCTGACACAATTGCATTTGCCGTTCATAACAGAAATAAATAATAAAAACAATTATATTATCAGGTGGTGTATATTACCTTATTCGTATTTGACATAACTTTTTGGAAAACTCGGTTCATATAATGATATCATTTTTTTTTAAATTTTAATTGGCTATCCCAACTGTTTTGAACGAAACCACATCACCGTTATTAAATTAAGCCTGCTATCTTTGGTGTGTTTTTACAACCAATAGACCGTAGCACATGTTTGCTGACATAAATTATTGATGAGAATGTTTGGTTTCTTTAAATTTTCTGTTTACATGTATGAACTACGAATTATTTAAACCTGCAGTATTGTTAATAACACTTTATAAGTTCAATATTTCGACCATTTAGGTGTAAAACATGAAACACATTGCTAGTAATGATGCTTATGTACACTTTTGAATCTGAAGCCATTTAATCCTTTATGGTCGACATTCCTAAATAGCCGCCCAGCAGTCAAGAGTCTAATTCCAATACATTGGTATAGTAGACATCTTTAGAGTATTTGCGTGACACTTTCTGCAGTGTTAGTTATGGTAATAATGAACATTTAAGTATATTAGGACATTGATGAAAGTCCTTAGGAAGTTTCTGTACCCAGGTAAATGCTTTTTATCTGGAATACAATGTTTGGTCAGGCTTTTCACATGATTCCATATCCCAAAACGTTTATTATCATCATACCTAGCAACATGCAAAGCTTCGTGCTTTTCCCATAAAGTGATCAATTGTACCAGAATATTGGATTAAGTCGCTAGACTAATACACGTAACAATCGTTCCATATACCAAATGTAGTTGATTGTTCGCTAATATTGTAAGGAAAACCAAAATCCAAAATCAATGTTAAGCAATGAACCGTCGAAATGAGTTCAAGGTCAAATAAAAAATGCCAGACTGACATGTATATCGAAAAAAAATCTAATACACCAAATACACTAGTAGTTGATTATTAAATCCATAAAAGAACAGACAAAAACTTTTATCTTTAACCACTGAACCATTAAAATGAAGTGAGTGTCAGCCGACACTTTCCAGATAGACATATACAACTCACAAGTCAACCAATATATACACCATCTAGAATATGAGATATGGACTTAACTCCAAAACTGTCTGACGGGTAAGATGACCTTGCAAGTAATGCACATATCAAATATAGTTATCATATTACTCATAATCAGAAATTAAAAATGCTAAAAACTATTAAAGTTTAATCAAGTTGTAACTGAACCATGAAAATGAAGTGAAGACAGAAACTTCATAACATAAAAAACTCTATTTACAAAGTATGAAGAATTCAGGTTACTAAAATATTACCCTCTAAAGAGGTCGCCGAGGCCGGATTGTTATCCCTATGTCAAGCTTTTTGTGACAGAAGTCGCAGGCCCGACAAAGTTTTGGTTAAAATTATTAGAAAACATATAGAATATTTTTTTATGCTCTCCATATCTCTATTATTTACCAAATACGAATGTAGCTGGTGTATGCACTAGACACCAAACTATTATGTCTGTATCCAACATTCTGCTCAAATGCGATGCTTAATCTATTTACAATCTTAACGTATGTGCAAGTATTTGGTCTTTGACGCCAAGAAAAAGGGGCTTTCTTAAGTAAGGAAATAAACCGAAAAACGAGTCAATTGAGACCCATTTAAAATGTAAAACATGGGTTCTTCTTTAAAAGGTGTATTTAGTTTGAAAAAGGTAATATGCTCATAAGACAAAAACTGCATACCCCTTAGGAAATAATAAAACCGTAGAGATATCTCCTTGTTCAGCTTTCAAATTGCGAATCTGCAAAATGGAATTTAAATATATTATGTGAAATATTAAATAACAAACCGTAAATAAAAATTGGATGGACTAAATCCCTAAAATAAAAAAAATAGCTCTCCAGTACAATTTTTCTCCTTAATCTCTTTAGGGATACGAGCCCCAAATGGGTCAAGTATACTAGAAATACATTTGGAAACGTGACTAACTAGGAAAATTCTCCCAAACTTTATTTAGTAACTCGAGTCTCTAATTTGGATTAAAAACAGGGGGTGACTTATAGAAACCCTGTAAGGATATACATTGTATATGTATATACCATTACTTTTGCTTAATCGGTGGATCAATCTCATCTAGAAACTCCTCTGTTGCAATTTACTGTTGTGACATCTTGGACCATCTTGGATTTCCTTGCACTGATAATTTATTCTCGACATCGGATCTCACAACAATACGCCTTTCCTGAATTGGCTTCTGTGTCTTGGTGAAACTCAGCATGATTATTGGTTTTTGAATGGAAACATTACACTTAGTTCTGCTTGTATTCCAGCTACATTGGGTAGAAGAAGTATAGCCATCACATCAATGTTCTTATTCGCACGAGGTGCCATGAGGCATTGTGTCTATTAGTCTTTTTCGATTCGAAATTGTCTTTTTTCCTAAGCGATACCATAACTTTATATTAATTTGTCTATAACTCTTTTGAGGCTTCACCACATTTCGGGATGGAACTGGATTGTTTAAAGATTAAAGCAAGCTCTGTTGTCGAACTTTTTCAAATGCTAAACGTGACGTATGTATGATGGTGACGTCACACAGTGAAAAGATCGCACACTCGTACAAGGTTAAGAATACGTAAAAATAGGGACTCAAGAAGAAATACGGAATTTAAACTTTTAATAAACTGTTTTATCAGTAAACTGATAAACATTTATATCGTATGTAATTTTACTCCAGAGAAAAACGGCCTCTACTTGAAATGTGTATCTATTTAATAAAATAACACAGTAACCAGACATCATATAAATAAGGAGATTTAGTGAGTGGGGTCGCAATCAAACAACTATCCGTCCAAGCCTGAGTTCACACATAGAGAATATAACCAATTGTGGGCAGCTGTACGGCCTTCAATTATAGACCGGATATTTTTTTCAAATCGTTAATAAAACTGCTGACTTTGTTTCCTCAATTTGGAATACAAAGGATTTAAACTTGATAATTGCTGAAGATTGCCGAAGGATCAGGGCATCAGGAAGAAATTGAAGACCAGTCTGTTCGGAGTTCAAAAATGCGTTTGGTATGGTGACATGTACATGTATTTATGTGGTTTGTGACATGTTCAAAAAACAGCAAACCAATTACACAAAAAAAGACATTTCACATAACCGCTGGGCAGTTAACAAGGTATTTGGGGCATTTACCTAACAATTTGTGTATATATCTTATAAACAGTATGAAAGATAAAAATAAACATATACAATAGAAAATGCTTTTGTCTACAAAACAATGTATCAGTGTGAACCGAATCAAACCATTTGGAAAGCCAATTCTCTTACAAAATTAAAAGCATTGAAATAAATCATTACAAAAGTTATAAGCCACATCAGACCATTCAAGGATGAAAAATTCTTACTATTTCGAAGGATTTTGATTATTGGGAAAATTATTTTACAGATAAATCGACACTTACATGGCCTTTTCCAAAAAACATATTACAATATATTTGATCGGTAATGGTAAAATCTATAAATATTTTCAGCATAGCCTTGTTATCAATCCAAGAGGTTACAGACCAAATGTGCACTCGTCCCAAAAATTTAAATATCAAAAGTCTGAGATTATTCAAATTCAAATTGGACATATAACGCTTTTAGACACTAACAACAAACAACGAGTATTGATCACTTCAAAGAAATGAATGCAGTTTGTGCGTTTCTTTAGTTGTTTAATATATACAAAGTCTGTCAGACCGTATAGAAAAACATATATTCCCGTTTGAATAGTAATTTGGGGCCCTTTATAGCTTGTTGTTCGGTGTGAGCCAAGGCTCCGTGTTGAAGGCCGTACTTTAACCTATAATTGTTTACTTTTTAAATTGTTATTTGGATAGAGAGTTGTCTCATTGGCACTCACACCACATCTTCCTATATCTATAAGTCTTACTGAATATTCTATCACAGGATATGTAACAAAGGACAGGGGGACAACGTATAGGCACGATGGCAATCAATGCAAATATGAAACCAGTTTAAAGGGACCAGTTTGATGATATAACTTTAAATGTATGTTATCTATTTATCTTATGTTTGTTTGTTGTAACTTTAAGTTTGTCCGATTGGTTATCGTCTTTAACATATTTTACAATTAAAACAAAAGGCAATTATTTAATTTAAATATTTCAAATATTGTACAGTGTATTGAGACTTAAGATGAGCTTTACTTGTAAGTTCGTAGACATATTATATATTTTTTCGTTTATAGTCTTAATGTATCATTTCTTTTTTTTATGAATTAAACTCATAATAGTAATGTATATTGAATGAAATCAAGAAATAGAATCTGTAATCGTTCATAAGAAACGATTTTATTATGTTTAAGTCAGTCTTTCAGTTAGTAGTAGGTGTAATAAAGGATTATTTTGACAATTTCCAGTTCAATTAATTTGATTCGATTTAAAAGCTTTCTTCTTATTCAATAATTGAATGTTGGACTATTAATTGAATAATTTAAAGGACACATTATAACGGACATCAAAAAATACATGGGGAGCACTTTAATTTCAAAGTCTCGTGAAACATCAATTATAACAAAACAATGAATGCGTTTTAGTTACTGAAATGACTGAGTTTTACTATAAACACGTTTACATAAGGTTTCCTTTGAAAGAACATCTTTGATTCTGTCAAAATCTTGTTATACTGCTTATAAATAATTGTCGTTCGTAACTCTGTTCGACGACATGTATTCCTTATACAGATACCTTAACCATGACGATAAAAGAGACAGAAAAATTATTGAAATTATCAATTGTACCAATATCCAGTATTATTTTTGCAAATGTTTACATAACTTTTTTTTGCGTAGAAAAGTATTTTTACAGTAATATTTTCCATTAATCAACTTTTTTAATGCATAATTTTATAAGATTTTTACCCAATTTTATAGTATTTCATGTTTCATAGTTAAAACACATCTTTTTTAAAATAAGAATTATTTATATTTTAAGCTACTTGTTCCATTTTGATATAACTTTTATGAGATTATTTACCACTTTAAATAGTATATTTTTGTATATATTTTGGTTTTAAGGATCAGTGTCTCATAAGTCATTTTTGTTTGGCTGGATATTGATAGTTGTTTGTATGTATATGAATATTGTGTGAATGCCTTGTTTCAATGAAGATGTGACAATATAATAAACAATTTTATTCTATTCTTATTCATAACAACTCTCGTAAGAAATTAAAGAAAAATCATGTTTTTTGTGTGAATTATATGTCATCGTTATATTCAGTGAAACATTCATACGAGGATAGTAAAACACAAACTTGGGAGTCTTTGATTTATGGCTTTTCTCTCAATGTCCATCACCCCTTGAAGCAAAAGTCTTGATATCCAAATCCCTTCGGAAGGTGATTAGGTTGAAATCTCGCAAAGAAATATTGACCCCATTTCAATAATGCGCCTGTCTTAAGTCAGATGCCGATACCTTGTATGCGTGTCTTGTATTTGTATATTTAACAATGACACTCAATTGTGCGTTTTTTTAATTTTTTTTATTGTTGTTAGATATACTAACCATGAGATATTGAATATTGATTTGGCATAATTTTGCCCCAAGATGTCTTTTTTTTTGTATTTTTTTTACTTTGGATTGATGTCTCATATAAGTTAACCCCTTTTCGAAAGAAGTATTATGTTAACGTCGTTACAAAACTTTGAGTTTTTGAAAAACTAAGGCTTTTCTACTTCAGGAATAGATTGCCTTAGCTGTATTCGGCAAAACTTTTATGAATTTTTGGTCCACAATGCTCTTCAACTTCGTACCTTATTAGACCCTTAAAACATTTTTTTATTCGAACGTCACTGATGAGCCTTTTTGAGACGAAACGCGCGTTTGGCGTAATCATAGAATTTTAATCCAGATATCTATGATGATTTTATTCATAAAGTTAATGTCCATTGTAGATAATAACACAAAAATCAGATTCATTGAATTTTGAAAAAAAGTACATTTTCATAGTACGAAAAAAAATCATTAATTAGATATAAGAATATTTGGTATGAGTGCCAATGAGACGTCTCTCCATTACTGTCACACTTATTGAAAGTAAACCACTACATTTAAGGTATAGGTACTGTTTTAAACCCAGAACCATTAAACATGTGTTACGAGATATAATGGACATTTTGTCAATATCAAAGCCTTTTTTTTTATCTTGTATGCAGGTATTTAATGAGTCTTGGTAAGTTGGATGGTATTTTCAAGAAGAAATCAAACGATATATTTTCAAAAAAAGTCATCGACGTATTTGAGAACAAATCAGACAACGATATACTAGCACATAAAAGTGGCGGCATAGATGTCTTTGAGACGAAAGAAGATATCTTTGAAAACCCAGGCTATCAAGCTAACATTTTCCCCGGAGACAAGGAGACAGAATATCATGAACCAACAGTAAAAGATAAACCACTTCAGGTAAATATACTTACTAGAATAAACCCCTTCATGTGTATGTACTTTCTAGAATAAACCCCTTCAGGTGTATGTACTTACTAGAATAAAACCATTCAGGTGTATGTACTTACTAGAATAAACCCCTTCAGGTGTATGTACTTACTAGAATAAACCCCTTCAGATATATGTACTTACTAGAATAAACCCCTTCAGGTGTATGTACCTACTAGAATAAACCCCTTCATGTGTATGTACTTACTAGAATAAACCCCTACAGGCATATGTACTAATTAGAATAAACCACTTCAGGTATATGTACTTACTAGAATTAACCCCTCCAGGTGCATTTACTAATTAGAATAAACCACTTCAGGTGTATGTACTTACTAGAATAAACCCCTTCGGGTGTATGTACTTACAAGAATTAACCCCTTCAGATATATGTACTTACTAGAATTAACCCCTCCAGGTGCATGTACTTATTAGAATAAACCTCTTCAGGTGTATGTACTTACTAGAATAAACCTCTTCAGGTGTATGTACTTACTAGAATAAACCTCTTCAGGTGTATGTACTTACTAGAATAAACTACTCCAGGCAGGGTTTCCGCTGGCGCCATTTTCGCAATTTGCGAAAAAAATAATAATTGTATCGATAAAAATTCGTCATTTGCGAAAGAATATGGCGAAAGAAATGTATAGAACGATTTATTTTCCTCCATCTTGTTTATTTACTTTTTTCGAGTTTCTCGGACTTTACCCGATCAGACAATACTCGGAAATCACCTTGACCTCATTAACGTCTGGACAGAAAATGAATAATCAGCTGATTACATTTTATTTCTATCGACAACAAAGGACTATATTAATAAAGGTGTTGATTGAATTGTTTGACAAAATGATATGGTTAAATGGCTTCTGCTAAATGTCACATATAGTATTTATTTACCACTTTGCGACGCACGTGTTTGAAGCAAACTTTTGACTTCTCCTCTGCTTTTAAAGATAGTTTAGAAAAGAAAGCTGTTGTTGTGACGAAAAATGTCCAAAAGCTTGAAACACGTGCGTCACTCAAACGACTTTAAAAACGTCTTCCTAATCAATTACCGATATTTAAGTCAAAGGATAATTAAAGTTTTAAAGTTTTAAATCCGAGATTTTTCTTGCTTTTGGACATTTTTCGTCACAACAACAGCTTCAAACACGTGCGTCGCAAAGTGGTAAATAAATTCTATATCGATAGAAATAAAATGTAATCAGCTGATTATTTATTTTCTGTCCAGACGTTAATGAGGTCAAGGTCATTTCCGAGTATTGTCTGATCGGGTAAAGTCCGAGAAACTCGAAAAAAGTAAATAAACAAGATGGAGGAAAATTAATCGTTCTATATATTTCTTTCGCCAAATTCTTTCGCAAATGACGATTTTTTATCGCCACAATTATTATTTTTTTCGCAAATTGCGAAAATGGCGACCGCCAGCGGAAACCCTGCCTGAGTAGTTTATTCTAGTAAGTACACACACCTGAAGAGGTTTATTCTAATTAGTACATGCACCTGGAGGGGTTAATTCTAGTAAGTACATATATCTGAAGGGGTTAATTCTAGTAAGTACATACACCCGAAGGGGTTTATTCTAGTAAGTTCATATACCTGGAGTCAGGGTTTCCCCATGGTCTATTATTTTTTTCGCCACCTCTTTCGCCAAAACAATATATTTTTCGCCACATTATTATTTTTTTCGCCAAATAACATAACTATATTTTTTGTTTAAAATTTTTATTTTTTTCTACCACCCCCCCCCCCCCCTTCCCCCTTTCACTTAAATAAGATGATTTTGCCCATTGTGTCTATGATTATGCTTTCAAACTTATTTTTTAATTTAAAAGGGAAAACTATTCATTGCATTTTAAACAACTTTTCTAATTGATTGGGCCACTATACTTTTAATAATAAAGAATATATACGTCCTGGAATATAACAAATTATTGGACATGTTTTGATAATATAATACCAGTATATTTCGTAGGGAAAGTTTCTTTAAAAGAAAAATACTGATGTTCCCTTTCGTACTAAGAAGGTTTTTTTACAACGATTAGAATAAACCACTCCAGGTATATGTACTTACTAGAATAATCCCCATCAGGTGTATGAACTAATTAGAATAAACCACTTTGAGTATATGTACGGTAGCCTATAATTGTTAATGTCTGTGTCATATTGGTCTCTTGTGGACAGTTTTGTCATTGGTAATTATACCACATCTTCTTTTTAATATTACCAGAATAAAACCCTTCAGGTATTTGTACTTACTTAAACAAACTACTCAATGTATATGTACTCACTAGATTTGACTGTTTAGGTGTGTTGTTTCGATTGATATCTTATACTGAGTATATGCTGGAGACAGGACCTGTTTGTACGGAAGCCGGTAAGTGTCAGGGTAGAGTTTTATTTTTAAGTTGATATAACGACTTAGCTAACGTGGTTTAACAACTTAGCTAACGTGGTTTAACAACTTAGCTAAGTTGTTTTAACGACTTAGCATATTTATCTTGTTTAACAACTTGGCTAACTTGTTATAACGACTTAGCTTACTTGTTTAAACAACTTAGCTAACTCGTTTAAACAACTTAGCTTACTCGTTAAAACGACTTAGGTTACTTGTTATAACGGCTTAGCTGATTTAACTCGTTATAACAACTAAGCTAACTCGTTATTACGACTTAGCTAAGTCGTTTAAACAACTAAGCTATCTCGTTAAAACAACTTAGCTAGGTCGTTATAACGAGTTACCTAAGTTGTTATAACGAGTTTAATTAGCTTATTAGTTAAAACAAGTTAGCTTAATTGTTTAAATAAGTAAGCTAAGTTGTTTTAACAAGTTAGCTAAGTCGTTTACACAAGTAAGCTAAGTCGTTATAACAAGTTAGCTAAGTTTTTATAACAAGATAAATATGTTAAGTCGATATAACAACTTAGATAAGTCGCTATAACGACTTAAATATAAAACTCCACCCTGACACTAACCGGCTTCCGTACATTTCCGTTGAACTTCAGATCACCCCAATTTTTGGCATGGGGTTCGTGTTTTGTCAGTATTTAGTTTGTTCTGTGACCTAAACTTGTTATTTTCTGTGTCATCTGGGCTCGTGTTGAAAGTTGTCTCATTGACAATTATACCTATATCTTCTTATTTTGTATTTATTCTTACAGGTTGCAGATATACTATGCCATGGGAAATTCCGAAAGAACAGATGTCATGCCAAGGTCATACAGAGGACGCTTGAACTTTATATGAAAGGAGAAGATAAAAACTTAAAAAAGAAACTGACTGCAGTTAAACCAAAGAGAGTGACAATTAAGGATGATTTAGTGAGGTAGGGATAAATTCTGAACTAAGAACAGTTATCCATAAATGAAAGACACCATTCAAGTGCAACTTTGCTGCATTCGATCCAAGCAGTGCGAGGTGAAAAATAAAGAAATCTTTGCAGTCGAGATAATTATCAACCGTTTTGTCAAAAGTCGGAAAAGTACTGTGTGGTTCCGATTGCTCCGTTCAGTGAATGCGAAAATAATTCAAAAGGAACCAGTGTGATTTGTTTATTCATAAAAGGTGTTTTATTCTATTGACTGTTTGCTTAATCCATGGTTTGTTTACGTATTCCAAGGTGAAAAGCTAACGGAGTGCCACCCATAATTCTTGATGCCACGCTTCTGTGTTTATTTAGCATTACTGGTTCCCTTGAAATGTTTAGAAGATGAAAACTGTGAGGTATCATGAAAAATATATGACTTTTGGAAGAGTGTCCGACTATGAAAAAACGGTTAAGCCCTCACGTAACAATCTGTGTTTCGTAGTACAAATGTAGTTATATTCTAATTCGTCACCTCAAACGCATATAAAGTATTTATAAAATAAAAACAAACACTTGTTACATAGGAATATCTCGCCAGCATGTGCAGCTATTTTCGACTAAACAAAGAAAGGCGCAATTGTGTGCTTTTTAAATTCCTAAATTTTTAGTTACTGTTAGACGTTCACTGATGTTATCTTTGACATATCCGTCCTTAGCCCGATCTGATTTCCAGCGACCATGTTTTTTGAAGATTCTATCTTCCACATGCGCATTTGCAGCAGCAGTGGCGCCTCCGGACCTCAAACTATGCAAACCAAAATACTTTTTGTCTAAACCAATAGATGTTAAAGTAGATAACAGAATGTCTCTTGCAGTAGTATAAGAAAGCTTACCATTTCTTAATTTGTAACCATTTACAGATTTACAAAAAGAAAAAGGACGAAAAATCAAATCATTACTGTCCGACTTGATGTTTGCTAAATCTAAATATTTCATCAACATTTTAACGGGACATGTAATTTTGTCCGTTTTTGAAATGAGTACATCTCTACCCTCACGGTAAATATCAGTTTTACTACTATCTATCAGTAAACTGATGTACGAATCATGAAAAACAATATTATTTCTTGTCAGATTTGCTAATTCTGAATACCTCAAAAATCCAGCAAAACTTATAAGGCACATACATGCTATTCTAACATCTTTCAGATTAGATTTATCGTTACCATAAAGCATAAAGATTTGATACAAAATTTCTGGTGTTATAGGTTCTTTCTTAACCACAATGTGTCCAATAGATCTCAAAGATCCTTCCTTCACAGAAATAACCAAATCCGATTTACACGGATTTTCAACTCCGGCTAATCTATGAGCCCAACTTATAGCATAAAAAGCTTCATTTATGCTGCTAGTAGATTTACCAATATAAGTCAAATAAACTAAATACGATGCGACAGAAATAACTGAAGCAGGTAACGTGTTTGAAAAATTAATAGATAAACACTACTTACAAAAAGCGTTGAAAACATATCTATACTGTCGTTGAGTGTTAGCTGCTCTAGATGACAAACAAAGGAAGGTATCTGGTCTACCAGGTGCTGCATGGCTGGAGATTGAGACTGACGAAAAGAACCAATATCATTCCATCTTCTGGTTTTGAAAACATCTGAAAAATGTGTTACCCAATCAAGGAGAATTAAACAAGTATTCATATAAATTATTATAATAAAATGCATATGACATTAAACAATCAACCATGCCTACTACAATATCATACTACAACATATGATACTAGGGCCATGTCGCTAAACATACTTCATCTTTACATTCTCCACTGAGTAATATGTACAAAGTAAAATCTCATTCACCATGTCTCTGCAATACCAAAATTGATATCAGGACCATGTCATTGTGAAACATCACAGACTAGCGTCTAATCTAACTGCGAGAACAGTTGATAAAAAAATTTCAGTTCCAAAGATACACTTCGGACTACTTCCTTTTGAATAGATTCTATTCTTTTCTTTAAATTCTAGCACATCTTTAACATAAGCTTTGTAAGTCAAGTTTTTATTAAAAATATATGACCAGAATGGCGCAGATACCCATCTTGGAACAATTAAAGACCCTTTAGCCTTACAGTAAATCAGATGTTTAATTGTGCGTATAACTGAATAAATAGGGGGGACAAGCCAATTATTTTCTCCTTTTCAATTTTGTGTAAACGCATCTACAGCTTCTGCGTTCGGATTCCAGAAAAGTGAGTTAAACCTTTTTGTCTTGTTATTCATCACGCTAGCAAACCTGTCAACAGTAAAAGGTCCCCATAAACTTTCTAAAAATTCAAAAAATTCATTTGAAATTTGCCATTCCTCATGATCACTCATTTTGCTAATGTAATCTGCCTTTGAATTCAATGTGCGGGGAATCCATTGTAATTCAATTAATATATTATGCTCTTTACAAATACAAAAAATAGAACAGGCAAGATTTTGTAAATCCTCCTTCATACTTCCAGCTTGTACTATACGTACACAATTTTGGTTATCAGTAAACCATTTTAAACTTTTGACCATAAATAGAGTACTAAACAACAAAAGGGCCTGTTCGATTGCTCTCATCTCTCTCCAGGTGGAGCTTTTACATCTCTCTAATTCGTTCCACATTTTGTGAAAAATCTTATTTTCCAATTCTACAGTATAAGCCCCACAGGCTACATTACTAGCATCTGAAAATATTACTATCGAAGAAGGGCTGTACATAGCCAATTTCCTTTTATTCAAAGTAATCACATTGGATTTCCAGAACTTAAGCTCATTCAAAATCTCAGCTGGATAAACTATTTGTAATAATTTATCCCAGCTCAATCTTTGCACGATGCACAAGTAACAATATCTTGTCATTAATCTAGTCAAATTTCCGAACACGGGTGATAAAGAAATGATCTTACCAGTCACTTGAGCTAATTGCATAGCAGAGAAAAACAAACATCTGTCTAAAATTTCATCTATAGACTGTAACAAATCATTTAATCTTCTTTCGGGAATAGAAATGCAGAATTGAGCAGAATCCCAAGTGATTCCTAACCATTCTAACTTTTGGGTAGGTTCAAAAACAGATTTTTCTACATTGACTAAAAAAACAGCCTCTTTTAGTGATTTTTTGACAAAGTCGGAATCTTTTCGACATAATTTGCAATCCGAAGCCATTCCAAAACCATCATCTAAATACAAAACAATATCAATCGAATTTTGTCTCCAATATTTGACCATAGATCTCAAACATTTCGTAAATAAGTAAGGGCTAGAAGCTAGACCAAAAACTAAAACTGAAAAACAGTAATACTTGTTATTCCAGGAAAAACCAAGAAACGTTTGTTGCTGAGGACAAATGTCGTAATGATGATAACCAGACTTTAAATCGAACTTAAACAGACAAGAACTTTTTTGAAAAATTGATTATCTGTTTTCCAGTCTTCAAATTTAAATCTCTCTTTTTTGACGAATTTATTTAAAATTGAAAGATCCAATATTAACCTCTTTTTTCCGGACTTATTGGTGGCAACTGATAAAGGATTAACAATATAAGGCGTAAAGGGAACTTCATATGCACATCCAGAATCAACTAATTCTAAAACGGCTTTTTCCACAAATTCTGAGTTAGAAACAGCAGATTTATTGTTTTTTGTGCATACTAGGGGGAGGCAATAAAAATGGGATTACATAACCGTTTTTAATTGTATCTAAAACAAAACATTAGCTCCAATCTTAACCCAAAAATCGTAATGTTTTGCAAGCCTGCCTTTAACACCTTTAAAGTTATGACTAGCAGAAAACTCTAATTTTTCAAGAAATTGAACTTGTGACATAAATTCGTCAAGTTCGTCGTTATTGCATTCAAAGCACAGGCACTTGTCTCAGAATTTTTTTCCCTATATACCTTATTATAACACTGTGTTATAATAAGGTATATAGGGAAAAAAAAATTCGGAGACAAGTGCCTGTGATTCAAAGCTAGAAGATAATAAACTTATATCTAGATACTTATCATTAACAGTAACTGTATCATTGCTGTTTGGATGGCTGGTAACTAGGTGAAGAAGCTGTGGCTGACTTGAAGTTGAGTGGGCAGTTTCTTTTCCAGTGACCATACTGCTTGCAGTAGTGACAGATGTCCATGGGGCACGGCTCACGCCGTGCAGTGCTGGTACGAAAGGGCTGTTGATATCGACTGAAGTCGTAAGCTGGAGGAGGAGCAGTGGCAGTAGCGATACTCCCAACTGCTGGAGAAGGTCTAGCTGTATACGGCTGTGGGCGGGTCTTTTTCTCCTTAATAGTTTTGAGGGCTCTAGTCTCAGCCTGGCGAATCTTTTTCTCGTCCTCGTCATTTTCAGCGATATCGTTACTTTCATATTCTCTAACCGTAGCCCATCCCCCAGTGGAGTTATCAGCGACCCTGATGAGTTTGTTTCTTTCTTTAAGTTTACATACCAAATCACCAGTAATAGAAGAAAAGGGAGAAGCAACAGATACGAGATCCTTGTGGATTTTGTTAAGGCCATCCAAAATGTTCTCATTAAATCGAAACTGAATACGGTTCCCTTCTGATTTGAACTTAATATTAGCCTCATCTCTGAATTTCTTAGATAAATTGTCTTGTTCTGACAGAATGTCGGACTTCAAATCAACAAGTTTCTTATCCAAATAGTCTTTAAAAAGGCCAAAAGTGTCTACTAAGTCACGGTTTTGATTAGCTTGTGAATTTGAAGCATTAAGACGTTCGGGTTGACCATGTAAGGGGTCCCTTAACAAATCTTCTTCATTCAGATCGAGCACTGGTTCGGACATATCTTTACCTAAACTAAGCTGCCATACCTTGTATGCGTGTCTTGTATTTGTATATTTAACAATGGCACTCAATTGTGCGATTTTTTATTTTTTTTTTTATTGTTGTTAGATATACTAACCATGAGATATTGAATATTGATTTGGCATAATTTTGCCCCTAGATGTCTTTTTTTTTTGTATTTTTTTTACTTTGGATTGATGTCTCATATAAGTCAACCCCTTTTCGAAAGAAGTATTATGTTAACGTCGTTACAAAACTTTGAGTTTTTGAAAAACTAAGGCTTTTCTACCTCAGGAATAGATTGCCTTAGCTGTATTTGGCTAAACTTTTATGAATTTTTGGTCCACAATACTCTTTAACTTCGTACCTTATTAGACCCTTAAAACATTTTTTTATTCGAACGTCACTGATGAGCCTTTTTGAGACGAAACGTGCGTCTGGCGTAATCATAGAATTTTAATCCAGATATCTATGATGATTTTATTCATAAAGTTAATGTCCATTGTAGATAATAACACAAAAATCAGATTCATTGAATTTTGAAAAAAAGTACATTTTCATAGTACGAAAAAAAATCATTAATTAGATATAAGAATATTTGGTATGAGTGCCAATGAGACATCTCTCCATTACTGTCACACTTATTGAAAGTAAACCACTACATTTTAGGTATAGGTACTGTTTTAAACCCAGAACCATTAAACATGTGTTACGAGATATAATGGACATTTTGTCAATATCAAAGCCTATTTTTTTTATCTTGTATGCAAGTATTTAATGAGTCTTGGTGAAGATGGATGGTATTTTCAAGAAGAAATCAAACGATATATTTTCAAAAAAAGTCATCGACGTATTTGAGAACAAATCAGACAACGATATACTAGCACATAAAAGTGGCGGCATAGATGTCTTTGAGACGAAAGAAGATATCTTTGAAAACCCAGGCTATCAAGCTAACATTTTCCCCGGAGACAAAGAGACAGAATATCATGAACCAACAGTAAAAGATAAACCACTTCAGGTAAATATACTTACTAGAATAAACCCCTTCATGTGTATGTACTTTTTAGAATAAACCCCTTCAGGAGTATGTACTTACTAGAATAAAACCCTTCAGGTGTATGTACTTACTAGAATAAACCCCTTCAGGTGTATGTACTTACTAGAATAAACCCCTTCAGATATATGTACTTACTAGAATAAACCCCTTCAGGTGTATGTACTTACTAGAATAAACCCCTTCAGGTGTATGTACTTACTAGAATAAACCCCTACAGGTATATGTACTAATTAGAATAAACCACTTCAGGTATATGTACTTACTAGAATTAACCCCTCCAGGTGCATGTACTAATTAGAATAAACCACTTCAGGTGTATGTACTTACTAGAATAAACCCCTTCGGGTGTATGTACTTACTAGAATTAACCCCTTCAGATATATGTACTTACTAGAATTAACCCCTCCAGGTGCATGTACTAATTAGAATAAACCTCTTCAGGTGTATGTACTTACTAAAATAAACCTCTTCAGGTGTATGTACTTACTAGAATAAACTACTCCAGGCAGGGTTTCCGCTGGCGCCATTTTTGCAATTTGCGAAAAAAATAATAATTGTGGCGATAAAATTTCGTCATTTGCGAAAGAATTTGGCGAAAGAAATATAAAGAACGATTTATTTTCCTCCATCTTGTTTATTTACTTTTTTCGAGTTTCTCGGACTTTACCCGATCAGACAATACTCGGAAATCACCTTGACCTCATTAACGTCTGGACAGAAAATGAATAATCAGCTGATTACATTTTATTTCTATCGACAACAAAGGACTATATTAATAAAGGTGCTGATTGAATTGTTTGACAAAATGATATGATTAAATGGCTTCTGCTAAATTCATTTTCTGTCCAGACGTTAATGAGGTCAAGGTGATTTCCGAGTATTGTCTGATCGGGTAAAGTCCGAGAAACTCGAAAAAAGTAAATAAACAAGATGGAGGAAAATAAATCGTTTTATATATTTCTTTCGCCAAATTCTTTCGCAAATGACGAATTTTTATCGCCACAATTATTATTTTTTTCGCAAATTGCGAAAATGGCGACCGCCAGCGGAAACCCTGCCTGGAGTAGTTTATTCTAGTAAGTACATACACCTGAAGAGGTTTATTGTAGTAAGTACATACACCTGAAGAGGTTTATTCTAATTAGTACATGCACCTGGAGGGGTTAATTCTAGTAAGTACATATATCTGAAGGGGTTAATTCTAGTAAGTACATACACCCGAAGGGGTTTATTCTAGTAAGTTCATATACCTGGAGTCAGGGTTTCCCCATGGTCTATTATTTTTTTCGCCACCTCTTTCGCCAAAACAATATATTTTTCGCCACATTATTATTTTTTTCGCCAAATAACATAACTATATTTTTTGTTTAAAATTTTAATTTTTTTCTACCCCCCCCCCCCCCTTTCCCCCTTTCACTTAAATAAGATGATTTTGCCCATTGTGTCTATGATTATGCTCTCAAACTTATTTTTTAATTTAAAAGGGAAAACTATTCATTGTATTTTAAACAACTTTTGTAATTGATTGGGCCACTATACTTTTAATAATAAAGAATATATACGTCCTGGAATATAACAAATTATTGGACATGTTTTGATTATATAATACCAGTATATTTCGTAGGGAAAGTTTCTTTAAAAGAAAAATACTGATGTTCCCTTTCGTACTAAGAAGTTTTTTTACAACGAAACAAAAGCTTTTATCACATGAAATTGATCCCTCGTTTCATGTGTAGTCATTTCATCGAAGGGCTGTTCTCAATCGAGCCAACCTTTTGGATAGATTTCTTCATAACGACAGTTTTCTTTTTTTTCTTGACCATCGTAAATGAAACTTACTAATTAGAATAAACCACTCCAGGTATATGTACTTACTAGAATAGTCCCCATCAGGTGTATGAACTAATTAGAATAAACCACTTTGAGTATATGTACGGTAGCCTATAATTGTTAATGTCTGTGTCATATTGGTCTCTTGTGGACAGTTTTGTCATTGGTAATTATACCACATCTTCTTTTTAATATTACCAGAATAAAACCCTTCAGGTATTTGTACTTACTTAAACAAACCACTCAATGTATATGTACTCACCAGATTTGACTGTTTAGGTGTGTTGTTTCGATTGATATCTTATACTGAGTATATGCTGGAGACAGGACCTGTTTGTACGGAAGCCGGTAAGTGTCAGGGTAGAGTTTTATTTTTAAGTTGATATAACGACTTAGCTAACGTGGTTTAACAACTTAGCTAACGTGGTTTAACAACTTAGCTAAGTTGTTTTAACGACTTAGCATATTTATCTTGTTTAACAACTTGGCTAACTTGTTATAACGACTTAGCTTACTTGTTTAAACAACTTAGCTAACTCGTTTAAACAACTTAGCTTACTCGTTAAAACGACTTAGGTTACTTGTTATAACGGCTTAGCTGATTTAACTCGTTATAACAACTAAGCTAACTCGTTATTACGACTTAGCTAAGTCGTTTAAACAACTAAGCTATCTCGTTAAAACAACTTAGCTAAGTTGTTTAAACGAAATAGCAAATTTGTTTAAACGACTTAGCTAGGTCGTTATAACGAGTTACCTAAGTTGTTATAACGAGTTTAATTAGCTTATTAGTTAAAACAAGATAGCTTAATTGTTTAAATAAGTAAGCTAAGTTGTTTTAACAAGTTAGCTAAGTCGTTTACACAAATAAGCTAAGTCGTTATAACAAGTTAGCTAAGTTTTTATAACAAGATAAATATGTTAAGTCGATATAACAACTTAGATAAGTCGCTATAACGACTTAAATATAAAACTCCACCCTGACACTAACCGGCTTCCGTACATTTCCGTTGAACTTCAGATCACCCCAATTTTTGGCATGGGGTTCGTGTTTTGTCAGTATTTAGTTTGTTCTGTGACCTAAACTTGTTATTTTCTGTGTCATCTGGGCTCGTGTTGAAAGTTGTCTCATTGACAATTATACCTATATCTTCTTTTTTTGTATTTATTCTTACAGGTTGCAGATATACTATGCCATGGGAAATTCCGAAAGAACAGATGTCATGCCAAGGTCATACAGAGGACGCTTGAACTTTATATGAAAGGAGAAGATAAAAACTTAAAAAAGAAACTGACTGCAGTTAAACCAAAGAGAGTGACAATTAAGGATGATTTAGAGTGGTAGGGATAAATTCTGAACTTAGAACAGTTATCCATAAATGAAAGACACCATTCAAGTGCAACTTTGCTGGATTCGATCCAAGCAGTGCAAGGTGAAAAATAAAGAAATCTTTGCAGTCGGGATAATTATCAACCGTTTTGTCAAAAGTCGGAAAAGTACTGTGTGGTTCCGATTGCTCCGTTCAGTGAATGCGAAAATAATTCATAAGGAACCAGTGTGATTTGTTTATTCATAAAAAGGTGTTTTATTCTATTGACTGTTTGCTTAATCCATGGTTTGTTTACGTATTCCAAGATGAAAAGCTAACGGAGTGCCACCCATAATTCTTGATGCCACGCTTCTGTGTTTATTTAGCATTACTGGTTCCCTTGAAATGTTTAGAAGATGAAAACTGTGAGGTATCATGAAAAATATATGACTTTTGGAAGAGTGTCCGACTATGAAAAAACGGTTAAGCCCTCACGTAACAATCTGTGTTTCGTAGTACAAATGTAGTTATATTCTTATTCGTCACCTCAAACGCATATAAAGTATTTATAAAATAAAAACAAACACTTGTTACATAGGAATAGCTCGCCAGCATGTGCAGCTTACTGTTAAATTTTATTAAATCAAAATATTGAGTCCCGATGTCATGATATCGGTCACACCGCTGCGTAGTACACGACAGCCTACAAAATAGAAGAACAAAATCAGAAATCATATATACATATAAATCTTAATAATCAAACAAACAATGTCCTACTGATAGTATAAATATCTTTCTATCTATGCGTGAAAACATTTCAAATATACAAGCATCTTAATCCGGGAGGGGGGGGTCTTTACCTAAACTAAGTTGCCTTACTGAACGGTATACGAGCTTCGAATGACCATATATCTTAAATTACTTAAACAAGACAACTATTCGCGCTTTAAAAATCCCGTGCTATTTACATAACAAATATCATACTCAATATATTTACGCAATGCGATAAATATTGACCAATCCGAAATATCATATATTTAAAACACAAACCTGTTTATCCAATATAAACACCAATAGATGACCACTATGCGGACACACAATCACGTGTGATTGTTTACATAATAGAAAACACGTTTATGCTCAACTTTAATAAATACATTTATATTCTAATTCGTCACCACAAACGCATATAAAGTATTTATAAAATAAAAACAAACACTTGTTACATAGGAATAGCTCGCCAGCATGTGCAGCTATTTTCGACTAAACAAAGAAAGGCGCAATTGTGTGCTTTTTAAATTCCTAAATTTTTAGTTACTGTTAGACGTTCACTGATGTTATCTTTGACATATCCGTCCTTAGCCCGATCTGATTTCCAGCGACCATGTTTTTTGAAGATTCTATCTTCCACATGCGCATTTGCAGCAGCAGTGGCGCCTCCGGACCTCAAACTATGCAAACCAAAATACTTTTTGTCTAAACCAATAGATGTTAAAGTAGATAACAGAATGTCTCTTGCAGTAGTATAAGAAAGCTTACCATTTCTTAATTTGTAACCATTTACAGATTTACAAAAAGAAAAAGGACGAAAAATCAAACCATTACTGTCCGACTTGATGTTTGCTAAATCTAAATATTTCATCAACATTTGAACGGGACATGTAATTTTGTCCGTTTTTTAAATGAGTACATCTCTACCCTCACGGTAAATATCAGTTTTACTACTCTCTATCAGTAAACTGATGTACGAATCATGAAAAACAATATTATTTCTTGTCAGATTTGCTAATTCTGAATACCTCAAAAATCCAGCAAAACTTATAAGGCACATACATGCTATTCTAACATCTTTCAGATTAGATTTATCGTTACCATAAAGCATAAAGATTTGATACAAAATTTCTGGTGTTATAGGTTCTTTCTTAACCACAATGTGTCCAACAGATCTCAAAGATCCTTCCTTCACAGAAATAACCAAATCTGATTTACACGGATTTTCAACTCCGGCTAATCTATGAGCACAACTTATAGCATAAAAAGCTTCATTTATGCTGATAGTAGATTTACCAATATTAGTCAAATAAACTAAATACGATGCGACAGAAATAACTGAAGCAGGTAACGTGTTTGAAAAATTAATAGATAAACACTACTTACAAAAAGCGTTGAAAACATATCTATACTGTACTGTCGTTGAGTGTTAGCTGCTCTAGATGACAAACAAAGGAAGGTATCTGGTCTACCAGGTGCTGCATGGCTGGAGATTGAGACTGACGAAAAGAACCAATATCATTCCATCTTCTGGTTTTGAAAACATCTGAAAATGTGTTACCCAATCAAGGAGAATTAAACAAGTATTCATATAAATTATTATAATAAAATGCATATGACATTAAACAATCAACCATGCCTACTACAATATCCTACTTCAACATATGATACTAGGGCCATGTCGCTAAACATACTTCATCTTTACATTCTCCACTGAGTAATATGTACAACGTAAAATCTCCTTCACCATGTCTCTGTAATACCAAAATTGATATCAGAACCATGTCATTGTGAAACATCACAGACTAGCGTCTAATCTAACTGCGAGAACAGTTGATAAAAAAATTTTCAGTTCCAAAGATACACTTCGGACTACTTCCTTTTGAATAGATTCTATTCGTTTCTTTAAATTCTAGCACATCACATCTTTAACATAAGCTTTGTAAGTCAAGTTTTTATTAAAAATATATGACCAGAATGGCGCAGATACCCATCTTGGAACAATTAAAGACCCTTTAGCCTTACAGTAAATCAGATGTTTAATTGTGCGTATAACTGAATAAATAGGGGGGACAAGCCAATTATTTTCTCCATTCCAATTTTGTGTAAACGCATCTACAGCTTCTGCGTTCGGATTCCAGAAAAGTGAGTTAAACCTTTTTGTCTTGTTATTCATCACGCTAGCAACCCAATCAACAGTAAAAGGTCCCCATAAACTTTCTAAAAATTCAAAAAATTCATTTGAAATTTGCCATTCCTCATGATCACTCATTTTGCTAATGTAATCTGCCTTTGAATTCAATGTGCGGGGAATCCATTGTAATTCAATTAATATATTATGCTCTTTACAAATACAAAAAATAGAATAGGCAAGATTTTGTAAATCTTCCTTCATACTTCCAGCTTGTACTATACGTACACAATTTTGGTTATCAGTAAACCATTTTAAACTTTTGCCCATAAATAGAGTACTAAACAACAAAAGGGCCTGTTCGATTGCTCTCATCTCTCTCCAGGTGGAGCTTTTACATCTCTCTAATTCGTTCCACATTTTGTGAAAAATCTTATTTTCCAATTCTACAGTATTAGCCCCACAGGCTACACTACTAGCATCTGAAAATATTACTATCGAAGAAGGGCTGTACATAGCCAATTTCTTTTTATTCAAAGTAATCACATTGGTTTTCCAGAACTTAAGCTCATTCAAAATCTCAGCTGGATAAACTATTTGTAATAATTTATCCCAGCTCAATCTTTGCACGATGCACAAGTAGCAATATCTTGTCATCAATCTAGTCAAATTTCCGAACACGGGTGATAAAGAAATGATCTTACCAGTCACTTGAGCTAATTGCATAGCAGAGAAAAACAAACATATGTCTAAAATTTCATCTATAGACTGTAACAAATCATTTAATCTTCTTTCGGGAATAGAAATGCAGAATTGAGCAGAATCCCAAGTGATTCCTAACCATTCTAACTTTTGGGTAGGTTCAAAAACAGATTTTTCTACATTGACTAAAAAAACAGCCTCTTTTAGTGATTTTTTGACAAAGTCTGAATCTTTCCGACATAATTCGTAATCCGAAGCCATTCCAAAACCATCATCTAAATACAAAACAATATCAATCGAATTTTGTCTCCAATATTTGACCATAGATCTCAAACATTTCGTAAATAAGTAAGGGCTAGAAGCTAGACCAAAAACTAAAACTGAAAAACAGTAATACTTGTTATTCCAGGAAAAACCAAGAAACGTTTGTTGCTGAGGACAAATGTCGTAATGATGATAACCAGACTTTAAATCGAACTTAAACAGACAAGAACCTTTTTTGAAAAATTGAATATCTGTTTTCCAGTCTTCAAATTTAAATCTCTCTTTTTTGACGGATTTATTTAAAATTGAAAGATCCAATATTAACCTCTTTTTTCCGGACTTATTGGTGGCAACTGATAAAGGATTAACAATATAAGGCGTAAAGGGAACTTCATATGCACATCCAGAATCAACTAATTCTAAAACGGCTTTTTCCACAAATTCTGAGTTAGAAACAGCAGATTTATTGTTTTTTGTGCATACTAGGGGGAGGCACTAAAAATGGGATTACATAACCGTTTTTAATTGTATCTAAAACAAAATCATTAGCTCCAATCTTAACCCAAAAATCGTAATGTTTTGCAAGCCTGCCTTTAACACCTTTAAAGTTATGACTAGCAGAAAACTCTAATTTTTCAAGAAATTGAACTTGTGACATAAATTCGTCAAGTTCGTCGTTATTGCATTCAAAGCACAGCCACTTGTCTCAGAATTTTTTCCCTAAAATTTCGGAGACAAGTGCCTGTGATTCAAAGCTAGAAGATGAAAAACTTATATCTAGATACTTATCATTAACAGTAACTGTATCATTGCTGTTTGGATGTCTGGTAACTAGGTGCAGAAGCTGTGGCTGACTTGAAGTTGAGTGGGCAGTTTCTTTTCCAGTGACCATACTGCTTGCAGTAGTGACAGATGTCCATGGGGCACGGCTCACGCCGTGCAGTGCTGGTACGAAAGGGCTGTTGATATCGACTGAAGTCGTAAGCTGGAGGAGGAGCAGTGGCAGTAGCGATACTCCCAACTGCTGGAGAAGGTCTAGCTGTATACGGCTGTGGGCGGGTCTTTTTCTCCTTAATAGTTTTGAGGGCTCTAGTCTCAGCCTGGCGAATCTTTTTCTCGTCCTCGTCATTTTCAGCGATATCGTTACTTTCATATTCTCTAACCGTAGCCCATCCCCCAGTGGAGTTATCAGCGACCCTGATGAGTTTGTTTCTTTCTTTAAGTTTACATACCAAATCACCAGTAATAGAAGAAAAGGGAGAAGCAACAGATACGAGATCCTTGTGGATTTTGTTAAGGCCATCCAAAATGTTCTCATTAAATCGAAACTGAATACGGTTCCCTTCTGATTTGAACTTAATATTAGCCTCATTTCTGAATTTCTTAGATAAATTGTCTTGTTCTGACAGAATGTCGGACTTCAAATCAACAAGTTTCTTATCCAAATAGTCTTTAAAAAGGCCAAAAGTGTCTACTAAGTCACGGTTTTGATTAGCTTGTGAATTTGAAGCATTAAGACGTTCGGGTTGACCATGTAAGGGGTCCTTTAACAAATCTTCTTCATTCAGATCGAGCACTGGTTCGGACATATCTTTACCTAAACTAAGCTGCCATACCTTGTATGCGTGTCTTGTATTTGTATATTTAACAATGGCACTCAATTGTGCGTTTTTTTAATTTTTTTTTATTGTTGTTAGATATACTAACCATGAGATATTGAATATTGATTTGGCATAATTTTGCCCCTAGATGTCTTTTTTTTTGTATTTTTTTTACTTTGGATTGATGTCTCATATAAGTCAACCCCTTTTCGAAAGAAGTATTATGTTAACGTCGTTACAAAACTTTGAGTTTTTGAAAAACTAAGGCTTTTCTACCTCAGGAATAGATTGCCTTAGCTGTATTTGGCTAAACTTTTTTGAATTTTTGGTCCACAATACTCTTTAACTTCGTACCTTATTAGACCCTTAAAACATTTTTTTATTCGAACGTCACTGATGAGCCTTTTTGAGACGAAACGTGCGTCTGGCGTAATCATAGAATTTTAATCCAGATATCTATGATGATTTTATTCATAAAGTTAATGTCCATTGTAGATAATAACACAAAAATCAGATTCATTGAATTTTGAAAAAAAGTACATTTTCATAGTACGAAAAAAAATCATTAATTAGATATAAGAATATTTGGTATGAGTGCCAATGAGACATCTCTCCATTATTGTCACACTTATTGAAAGTAAACCACTACATTTTAGGTATAGGTACTGTTTTAAACCCAGAACCATTAAACATGTGTTACGAGATATAATGGACATTTTGTCAATATCAAAGCCTATTTTTTTTTATCTTGTATGCAGGTATTTAATGAGTCTTGGTGAAGATGGATGGTATTTTCAAGAAGAAATCAAACGACATATTTTCAAAAAAAGTCATCGACGTATTTGAGAACAAATCAGACAACGGCGGCATAGATGTCTTTAAGACGAAAGAAGATATCTTTGAAAACCCAGGCTGTCAAGCTAACATTTCCCAGGAGACAAAGAGACAGAATATCATGAACCAACAGTAAAAGATAAACCACTTCAGGTAAATATACTTACTAGAATAAACCCCTTCATGTGTATGTACTTTCTAGAATAAACCCCTTCAGGTGTATGTACTTACTAGAATAAAACCCTTCAGGTGTATGTACTTACTAGAATTAACCCCTCCAGGTGCATGTACTAATTAGAATAAACCTCTTCAGGTGTATGTACTTACTAGAATAAACCTCTTCAGGTGTATGTACTTACTAGAATAAACTACTCCGGGCAGGGTTTCCTCTGGCGCCATTTTCGCAATTTGCGAAAAAAATAATAATTGTGGCGATAAAAGTTCGTCATTTGCGAAAGAATTTGGCGAAAGAAATATATAGAACGATTTATTTTCCTCCATCTTGTTTATTTACTTTTTTCGAGTTTCTCGGATTTTACCCGATCAGACAATACTCGGAAATCACCTTGACCTCATTAACGTCTGGACAGAAAATGAATAATCAGCTGATTACATTTTATTTCTATCGACAACAAAGGACTATATTAATAAAGGTGTTGATTGAATTGTTTGACAAAATGATATGGTTAAATGGCTTCTGCTAAATGTCACATATAGAATTTATTTACCACTTTGCGACGCACGTGTTTGAAGCAAACTTTTGACTTCTCCTCTGCTTTTAAAGATAGTTTAGAAGAGAAAGCTGTTGTTGTGACGAAAAATGTCCAAAAGCTTGAAACACGTGCGTCACTCAAACGACTTTAAAAACGTCTTCCTAATCAATTACCGATATTTAAGTCAAAGGATAATTAAATTTTTAAAGTTTTAAATCCGAGATATTTCTTGCTTTTGGACATTTTTCGTCACATATTACAGGACTTAAATGTCGAAATACGCGTGAAAGTTAAGAAATAGCCAATTTTGAATAATGAAATGGACTGCCGCGACCTTTTAGCCCCTTATTATAAATAAACTTTATACCTCATTCGAAATCGTATAACAAGAGGAACAAAATGTATATAGTCAACATATTCCGCAACGCATATTAGAGGACTTAAATGTCGAAATACGCGTGGAAGTTAAGAAATAGCCAATTTTGAATAATGAAATGGATATTTTGAATAATGAAATGGACTGCCGCGACCTTTTAGTCCCTAATTATAGATAAACTTTATACCTCATTCGAAAGCTTTTTTTTTGGGAGGAACAAAATGTATATAGTCAACGTGTTCCGCAACGCATATTAGAGGACTTAAATGTCGAAATACGTGTGAAAGTTAAGAAATAGCCAATTTTGAATAATGAAATGGATATTTTGAATAGTGGAATAGACTGCTGCGACCCTTTAGCCCCTAATTATAGATAGATTTTATACCTCATTCGAAATCTTATAACGAGAGATACAAAATGTATATAGTCAGCATGTTCCGCAACGCATATTACAGGACTCAAATGTCGAAATACGCGTGAAAGTTAAGAAATAACCAATTTTGAATAATGAAATGGATATTTTGAATAATGGAATGGACTGCTGCGACCCTTTAACCCCTAATTATAGATAAACCTTATACCTCTTTCGAAAGCTTATCACGAGAGGAACAAAATGTTTATAGTCAACATGTTCCGCAACGCATATTAGAGGACTTAAATGTCGAAATACGCGTGAAAATTAGGAAATAGCCAATTTTGAATAATGAAATGGATATTTTGAATAATGGAATGGACTGCTGCGACCTTTTAGCTCCTAATTATAGATAAACTTTATACCTCATTCGAAAGCTTATTTTGGGAGAAACAAAAAGTATATAGTCAACATGTTCCGCAAATTATATTACAGGACTTACATGTCGAAATACGCGAGAAAATTAAGAAATAGCCAATTTTGAATAATGAAATGGATATTTTGAATAAGGGAATGGACTGCTGCGACCTTTTAGTCCCTAATTGTAGATAAAATTTATACCTAATTCGAAAGCTTATAACGATAGGAACAAAATGTTTATAGTCAACATGTTCCGCAATGCATATTACAGGACTTAAATGTCGAAATACGCGTGAAAATTAAGAAATAACCAATTTTGAATAATGAAATGGATATTTTAAATGATGGAATGGACTGCTGCGACCCTTCAGCCCCTAATTATAGATAAACTTTATACCTCATTCGAAAGCTTATAACAAGAGGAACAAAATGTATATAGTCAACATGTTCTGCAACGCATATTAAAGGACTTAAAAATGTTGAAATACGCGTGAAAATTAAGAAATAGCCAATTTTGAATAATGAAATGGATATTTTGAATAATGAAATGGACTGCTGCGACCCTTTAGCCCCTAATTATAGATAAACTTTATACCTCATTCGAAAGCTTATAACAAGAGAAACAAAATGTAAATAGTCAACATGTTCCGCAACGCATATTAAAGGACTTAAATGTTGAAATACGCGTGAAAGTAAAGAAATAGCCAATTTTGAATAATGAAATGGATATTTTGAATATTGGAATGGACTGCTGCGACCCTTTAGCCCCTAATTATAGATAAAATTTATACCTAATTCGAAAGCTTATAACGATAGGAACAAAATGTTTATAGTCAACATGTTCCGCAACGCATATTACAGGACTTAAATGTCGAAATACGCGTGAAAGTTAAGAAATAGCCAATTTTGAATAATGAAATGGATATTTTGAATAATGGAATGGAATGCTGCGACCCTTTAGCCCCTAATTATAGATAAACTTCATACCTTATTCGAAAGATTATAACAAGAGGAACAAAATGTTTATAGTCAACATGTTCAGCAACGCATATTACAGGGCATAAATGTCGAAATACGCGTGAAAATTAAGAAATAGCCAATTTTGAATAATGAAATGGATATTTTGAATAATGGAATGGACTGCCGTGACCTTTTAACCCCTAATTATAGATAAATTTTATACCTCATTCGAAAGCTTATTTTGGGAGGAACAAAATGTATATAGTCAACATGTTCCGCAACGCATATTAGAGGACTTAAATATCGAAATACGTGTGAAAGTTAAGAAATTGCCAATTTTGAATAATGAAATGGATATTTTGAATAATGGAATGGACTGCTGCGACCCTTTAGCCCCTACTGAAAGATAGACTTTATTCCTCAATCGAAAGCTTATAACGAGAGTAACAAAATGTTTATAGTCAACATGTTCCGCAACGCATATTACAGGACTCAAATGTCGAAATACGCGTGAAAGTTAAGAAATAGCCAATTTTGAATAATGAAATGGATATTTTGAATAATGGAATGGACTGCCACGACCCTTTAACCCCTAATTATAGATAAACCTTATACTTCATTCGAAAGCTTATCACGAGAGGAACAAAATGTTTATAGTCAACATGTTCCGCAACGCATATTAGAGGACTTAAATGTCGAAATACGCGTGAAAATTAGGAAATAGCCAATTTTGAATAATGAAATGGATATTTTGAATAATGGAATGGACTGCTGCGACCTTTTAGCCCCTTATTATAGATTTACTTTATACCTCATTCGAAAGCTTATTTTGGGAGGAACAAAATGTATATAGTCAACATGTTCCGCAAATTATTTTACAGGTTTTTTATGTCGAAATACGCGTGAAAATTAAGAAATAGCCAATTTTGAATAATGAAATGGATATTTTGAATAATGGAATGGACTGCTGCGACCTTTTAGCCCCTTATTATAGATATACTTTATATCTCATTCGAAAGCTTATTTTGGGAGGAACAAAATGTATATAGTCAACATGTTCCGCAATGCATAATAGGGGACTTAAATGTCGAAATACGCGTGAAAGTTAAAAAATAGCCAATTTTGAATAATGAAATGGATATTTTGAATAATGGAATGGACTGCTGCGACCCTTTAGCCCCTAATTATAGATAAAATTTATACCTAATTCGAAAGCTTATAACGATAGGAACAAAATGTTTATAGTCAACATGTTCCGCAACGCATATTACAGGACTTAAATGTCAAAATACGCGTGAAAGTTAAGAAATAGCCAATTTTGAATAATGAAATGGATATTTTGAATAATGGAATGGAATGCTGCGACCCTTTAGCCCCTAATTATAGATAAACTTCATACCTCATTCGAGAGTTTATAACAAGAGGAACAAAATGTTTAAAGTCAACATGTTCAGCAACGCATATTACAGGACATAAATGTCGAAATACGCGTGAAAATTAAGAAATAGCCAATTTTGAATAATGAAATGGATATTTTGAACAATGGAATGGACTGCCGCGACCTTTAAGCCCCTAATTAAAGATAAATTTTATACCTCATTCGAAAGCTTATTTTGGGAGGAACAAAATGTATATAGTCAACATGTTCCGCAACGCATATTAGAGGACTTAAATATCGAAATACGCGTGAAAGTTAAGAAATTGCCAATTTTGAATAATGAACTGGATATTTTGAATAATGGAATGGACTGCTGCGACCCTTTAGCCCCTACTGAAAGATAGACTTTATACCTCAATCGAAAGCTTATAACGAGAGTAACAAAATGTTTATAGTCAAAATGTTCCGCAACGCATATTACAGGACTCAAATGTCGAAATACGCGTGAAAGTTAAGAAATAGCCAATTTTGAATAATGAAATGGATATTTTGAATAATGGAATGGACTGCCACGACCCTTTAACCCCTAATTATAGATAAACCTTATACTTCATTCGAAAGCTTATCACGAGAGGAACAAAATGTTTATAGTCAACATGTTCCGCAAATTATATTACAGGACTTACATGTCGAAATACGCGTGAAAATTTAGAAATAACCAATTTTGAATAATGAAATGGATATTTTGAATAATGGAATGGACTGCTGCGACCCTTTTAGCCCCTAATTATAGATAAACTTTATATCTCATTCGAAAGCTTATTACGAGAGGAACAAAATGTATATAGTCAACATTTTCCGCAACGCATATTAGAGGACTCAAATGTCGAAATACGCGTGAAAATTAAGAAATAGCCAATTTTGAATAATGAAATGGATATTTTGAATAATGGAATGGACTGCTGCGACCCTTAAGCCACTAATTATAGATAAACTTTATACCTTATTCGAAAGCTTATAAAAAGAGAAACAAAATGTATATAGTCATATGTTCCACAACGCATATTAGAGGACTAAAATGTCGAAATACGCGTGAAAATTAGGAAATAGCCAATTTTGAATAATGAAATGGATATTTTGAATAATGAAATGGACTGCTGCGACCTTTTAGCCCCTAATTATAGATATACTTTATATCTCATTCGAAAGCTTATTTTGGGAGGAACAAAATGTATATAGTCAACATGTTCCGCAAATTATATTACAGGACTTACATGTCGAAATACGCGTGAAAATTTAGAAATAACCAATTTTGAATAATGAAATGGATATTTTGAATAATGGAATGGACTGCTGCGACCCTTTTAGCCCCTAATTATAGATAAACTTTATATCTCATTCGAAAGCTTATTACGAGAGGAACAAAATGTATATAGTCAACATTTTCCGCAACGCATATTAGAGGACTCAAATGTCGAAATACGCGTGAAAATTAAGAAATAGCCAATTTTGAATAATGAAATGGATATTTTGAATAATGGAATGGACTGCTGCGACCCTTAAGCCACTAATTATAGATAAACTTTATACCTTATTCGAAAGCTTATAAAAAGAGAAACAAAATGTAGATAGTCATATGTTCCACAACGCATATTAGAGGACTAAAATGTCGAAATACGCGTGAAAGTTAAGAAATAGCCAATTTTGAATAATGAAATGGATATTTTGAATAATGGAATGGACTGCCGCGACCTGTTAGCGCCTAATTATAGATAAACCTTATACCTCGTTCGAAAGCTTATTACGAGAGAAACAAAATGTATATAGTCAACATTTTCCGCAACGCATATTAGAGGACTCAAATGTCGAAATATGTTGCGACCCTTTAGCATCTAATTATAGATAAACTTTTTACCTCATTCGAAAGCTTATTTCGAGAGGAAAAACATATTTATAGTCAACAAGTTCCACAACGCATATTAGAGAAGTAACGAACGACCTAAATATCGAAATACGCTTGAACATTAAGAAATAGCTTATTTTGATTAATGGAATGGACTACTACAGCCCTTCAGCCCTTAAATTTTATACTCCAAATTAAAGCGTATTGATAGAGGAATAACTTGGGTATAAATGATATGTGCCGCAATGACCATTAGAGGGGTTACGGAGGACCTACATGCCAAAATACGCATGAAAATAAAGAAATAGCCAATTTTGAAATCGTTTCTCGATTTTCTTATTTCTTATAAGGATTGTAGGATCAAAAGTGTTCGAATATATATGTTTTGTAGGCCCGAAAACTGGGTCTAAACAGGAAATTTGGAATGGTGGTTTTGGGGTGACCTAAATTGATTTGTTTTGTTATGATAAAGACATTGATCCAATAGTGAACATGGAGTTAGTAGTTGAAAACGTCAAATAAAGCCAAAATGAACCACCTTCGAGGGTAATCCCGGTTGAGAGTTGATAGAAACGAAGACAAATCTTAAAATTCATCGTCGTCCCAAACCCTACACGAGGAGATTGTCAGGCAAAACAACTTGGGTTGAAAGGGGTTAGCAGGCTGATCGACTGCTAAAGAAGGTTCAGGAAAAGATTTTAGAAGATAGGAAAGCCATTGCGGATAAAATTGAGGTATATTCGACGAAAAAAACGTTTAAAGATTTATTTACTACCTGGAATATGACCCCGCTTATTGACATGGACGTGCATACCTCCCTTATGGTCTCTCTGATGTCACGGATGGAAGTAAAAGACGATTGGGCGTTTTAAGGGGCAAAACAATGTGATCATGCACTATATGTACCTTTGTAAATATTAATCCAACAGGTAAGGCGGATGATGAGAACGAGGGATACTTTCACTCGGGAAACTAGATTTTCACCGCGGCCACAGACTTTGTTGAAACCCTTGAGGAGATGGATAAAAAGATCGTAGAAGGCCAATTGGACATATGACAAAACTAGGGAAATGGTGAATACTTCCTCGGTCCAGCGGGGGTGTATTCCTTCTCGAAAGTACCTTTCTTCTTCGGAAATTCGCGGTGGTTGAATGGGAGGGAAAGGTTCCAATACAAATTGTTTTTCATGCTCCTTATGACTTACGGCAACAGGGACCATCTTGATAGCGGTGTTTGTTGGTATTGTACTGGCGAACAAGATCGTCCAGGACATCGATATAGGTGCGTGTGGAGTTGGCTGAAAAGTTTCGAACGTTTGACAATACTCGAATACTCTTCGTTCCCGCTGAAGTAGATATCGATAACTTACTTTTGAATCAGCTGATTTATGTGGTTGTTGTAAAATTTTTGCCTTTGTCTGTCGATAGCTTCTTGGGCACACCGCTTGGAATGCATTCCGCACCGTCACCCCTTCTTTTTCTTGAGTGGTATAATCCATCCATATTTGGAAAATACATCGATAATGCTCAGGATAAATTCATGTACCTTGTCCCTGGAAAAGTCACTCATATCAAAAAGGTCACCCGGCCAGGTCTCATTCACACCACCCACCGCTACACAGCGTTTATGAAACTAGCGTCCAACTGGTTTGTGAACCCCTCAGCTAGCTCATCGGTCCAGCGAACATTTTTTTTAACACCCAAAACGAATCTAACTTTGTTACTGAGGATGGGTCCGACGATGCTGCAGTCCAAGTGTTAAGCGAGGCTACATTGTAGCATAGCTTCGTGAACGATGGAGTTGTGTGCGGATGAATCATTGTACTGGGCATAACAAAGATCGTGGTGATATGCTGCCTCGTCAACTTGATTAATGGGTTTTGACCAAGCCTTCAGGGTGTCGTCGGGAAGTTATCGCTTTCTAAGTTAAGTCCCTGACCTGGTGAAGTTATGTCCGGGTAGATGCATTTCCATGGGTAATCGGTTGGTTAGATTGTTCATGAACCCTGTACCGGTTGTAGCAACAAACTCAGACATCTTGGCATCGCACACCTTGCAGTTGCCAATCTTCCACCGTCACCCGTTGCTGGTCATTACCTCGCTGGTGTCACCTGTGTCCATCTCCCTACGACTTTCACACAGAAAATCATCGCTATTTTATTTAATAAATGAACATTAAGGACATTGCATAGAGTGCCAACGCCCACACGAGGAGTAATCACTACCTCCTACCTCAATGATCGACAAGACGGTCGATCATTGGGAAGTCGGACTGTGGTAAGACGACGCAGCTAAACAACCTATTCGTTTGCGATGGATGGCTCCGACTACAATCAATTGTTCGTCTTCGGACAATCCATTCACCAACCTATCTACCAGCTGTTGGAGCAAGCGCTGGAATAAAGCTTCCTCAAAGAAGATATCCGAGACCTCCTACAGTGCAGGGCAAGTCACCTTTCTCGTTGATCGATGTGGTCAACACCTTACTACCACCACGACACCCAAGTATCGACACTTTTTTCTTCGAACAAGGAAGTGATGAACTATACCCCCGAGATTTAGGTATAAAGAATATCTGGACACAGTTCGAATGGCCAATCGAATGCAATTTTGAGTGGATTCCAGTCGATATGAGGAGCATATTTTGAAAATGCGGTGGCGTGAATCTTCACCAGATCTAAAGCGGTGGAGGTGATTTCTACGCAAGGACCTCCACCATTATGGTAAGGTGGAGCAATTTTCTCAATCCCAATGCCCTGCCAAGACGATTTGAGGCCATCAGTGCACATACCCATGACACGTGAATCTATCGAAGAAAAGGGATCCGTATCAGCTGTGTAATACCTTCATGTGCAACTCATAAATTAGGGCGTTCACACAAACGCTTAGGGTCGTGCAACAGCATTCGATCTATTAGATAAAGGACGTAAGTAGCAAGACACCAAACGGAAGTTTCAATCCAGTTATATGCAGCATCGTCTCGACAAGACTGAACTTAGCTGGGACCTTTAAAAGGCGTTCAAGCCTGTGGTTGAGGCTCAGCGAGAGGCAGCTTCACAGATCATCGAAAATATGGTAGACCTTCCTACAGACAAACGCCAGTGGAACTGTAAGTTTGGAATAACACTTGTAGAATCACACTGTCGTATTCGGAAACCACAATCGATCTTACTCTTTCTCTGGATGGTCTTGTACAACCGCAGTTTTGTTTTCATCGGAAGGAAGGAAGGACATGCAGTAGCAGGATGGCATTGTAGTACGATCAGACTCAAAATACAATCGTGTTCGACCACTGCCAGTTGCGAACTATCTACGTCACTCTCATCTCAGAACGCTACCCGGCGGTAGACTTCAATGCGAGTTTCACCCTAAGTGCAACGACGACTCTCGCCAGACTCTATCAACGTTGTCAATAGCATCAACACAGTCTTGGGATTCAAATGGCAGATTTACACGTTCGGTTTGATCACAAACGGCTATACAAGACGGGGAGCTCATTGTAAATATCATAAGAATCAACAGCATTCTTGGGAATAGTGATTTTAGTGCGGCGGCTACACGTATATTTTAGACGATTTGTACACATCCTGTTACACGCATGATATTTGGCATAGACCTTCCTCAACTACTAATATTACTCTTTCATATCAGAAACGGAGACATCTGCAAAAAATGTCTCACTTCCGGTAAAATCCAAAATTGCGGTTATCATACTTAAATTCGCCCTATATCGAAGGCTACTATGTGAAAAGGTATTATTATCATGCTACTAATATAAAATTAAGTACCAACCTTTGTTATCTACTACCTTTGGCTAAATGATAGAGATTAATTGTCTTCAAAAACCCTACTTCTGGTATAGTCCAACATGGCGCACATACTACTAGAATAAGCTAATTATTAGTGAGGGTAAATAAAATGTGTTTGAATGTATTGCTACTATCATTATATTGTGCAGAAAACCTTTCTTTTGTGTCTCTCGTGGATACAATGTATAAGACATATCTCTTTAAAAACATTACTTCCGGTAATATCCCAAATTGTGAACATCGAAATATCCATTTTCTATTTCAACATTCAACTTTTTTCAAAATAAAAAGAAAACGCTTTTGTTGTGGGTTTTGTTTTCTAGTTCTCCACTAATTATTCTGATCTAAATTTTTAAATAACACTTCCTGTAAAAAAACATATGGCGTAGTTTAAGAAATGAGTCCCCAAACCACATCTTTGATTTAAAGTTTTATATAGATTGATTAAAACAAAATAAAATTACTAAAACACTAAAAAAATATCAAATTACTACTTTTTGGCTAAAAAAAACCCATATTCATTCATTGTCACCACCACATGAAAACAAAGCAGTTCAGGGGAGACCCGATTTTTCACATTAACAATGACCGCGACATCCTCTGTATTTGTATCTGTATATAAAATTGAGAATGGAAATGGAGAATGTGTCAAAGAGACAACAAAAAAACAAAAAAACAACAGCAGAAGGTCACCAACAAGTCTCCAATGTAGCGAGAAATTCCCGCACCCGGAGGCGTCCTTCAGCTGGCCCCTAAACTAGTTCTAGTTCAGTGATAATGAACGCCATACTAATTTCCGAATTGTACACAAGAAACTAAAATTAAAAAATAATACAAGCCTAACAAAGGCCAGAGGCTCCTGCCTTGGGACAGGCGCAAAAATGCGGCTGGGTTAAACATGTTTGTGAGATCCCAACCCTCCACCTATACCTCGAGCTAATGTAGAAAGTAAACGCATAACAATAAGCACATTTAAATTCAGTTCAAGAGAAATTCGAGTCTGATATCAGAAGATGTAACGAAAGAAAATGAACAAAATGACAATAATACATAAATAACAACAGACTACTAGCAGTTTACTGACATGCCAGCTTCAGACTTCAATTAAACTGACTGAAAGATTATGATTTCATAATATGAACATCAGGCACAATCCTTCCCGTTAGGGGTTTGGTATCATACCATCATAACATAAATGAGAAGAACATAACCCGTGTCATGCCAACAACTGTTTTTTTTTTATAAATGTGTTTAGTTCCGATGCAAAGACCCTATAAGTGAATCAATATTAACGCCAAAATATGCAATCTTTAATGACCTGACAACAATATCGTAACTATATCCCTTTTAATAAGTCTATTCAAGGGTTTTGTTTGTTTCTGAGGTGAATACTGACACCTTTGTGCTTTATAAAGAATATTTCCATAAAAAATGAATACATTGTCGATACCAATTCTGGATTTAATATAACGGTTTGAGAGAGCGCGCAGATATATTGACGAGCATTAAGAGCAGATTTGACGCTCTCAACGCTTCATGCGCACACTTAGTCTACAGTGTTGTGTAGCTGATTTGACGCGATCACTGTCTTTTCAAAGAGTGAGTTTTGATTATTGTGGTATTTTGCTTAGTGGAATGTCAAAACACTTAGAGTGATTCTAACTTGTTTTCCACAATATTTGTTGCGTGGCAATCTTCGAACTTCTTGGCAGTTATGTTTCTCTTAGGACGTGCTTTTTTGTAGAAATTCGTCTGGTTCAATAACGGGAATCAGCCCCTGAACCACTTTGTACATAAACATCAACTTCTAGCTTGTTAGTCTTGCAAATGTAAAGAGGTCTTGTAGTTCCAGTTTGGCAATCATATTGCAGACACAACCGGCCTCTCTTGACCTGTGATAGATGGTGATGAATCTTGCCGCTTGCCGTTGTATCCTTTCTAGCTTATTTGTGTTTGTTAACGTGTATGGGTCCCATACTATTACTCCATATTCAATCGTTGATCTGACGAGCGAAATGTTTAATATGTGGGTGGTCCATTTGAGGTCTTCTGAAGTATTTAGGACTAGGAACAGGTCATGCTTGACTTGTTGAAGTATGTGTCCACTTAAACTGTAGATTGTATGGCTTTTGTTTCTGATGCTTAGGATGTAGAATCTTTTGCATTGAACCGCATTCCCTAGTACATCCACAATTTACAAGCTTCTGCCAAAATGATGAGGCCTTAGAAAGAGTTATTAATAAGTGATCCTCTTTGTCCCTTCGCCATCCATTAGCGCCTGAACTGGGTAGCATAATAGCCAATTCCAAGCTCACCCCCTCTAAACACCTGCCTTTGTATATTGCACGTTTTACATGCTGGTAAAGTCTAGACCAAACTGAGGGAATACCCTCAATTAGTCTTCCATTTTGCGTAAATAGTTTGTTTCTTGAATCGTTAACCATGTTAACCTCATCTGATATGTTTGTGTGATCTTACAGTTAAACCTCGGTGATTTATGCTGATCAATCATCATTCATTACTTAAATTCATATCTTCAAATTGCCATCAATGTAGCCCCCTTTTTTTCCCTTTCAAGCAATCAGAAAACTATATCACAACTGGTAAAGACATGGATCACAATAAGTGTTTGTAATCACTCATTACCAGGTGCATTTGAAAGGTAATAGATATACTAGTATATATATCAAAAGCTTTTTGCCCTCCTAACTACAACCCATAGTTCGTCTACCCCTGTCATGGAATAGCGAAACAGTAATGACAGCATCATCAGTAACGACTATTCGAATCATGACTCGTGCAAGTTCGTGTTTCATCACATTAGACACATGCAACATAATTCAATCGCAGCCTCTTAATGTGAGCATGGTGATTAACTTGAAATACATCACGAGGTAGATAAGATATAATATCAGGTCCATTTTTATAAGAAGCAAGAGCTACATTTAGGGAAAGAGGAATACACAGACGAACCCAGAGTCCAAACAAAATGTTCTGAAAGATGACGACAATATGAAAGAACTTTTAAGTTTTCATTCGCAACAGATTGCTCAAACGATTTTGAGGAAAAGGTAGTTGTAGCAACACTTACTCATGATGTTTTGTGTTATCCACCACATGATGATGTTTCAAGCTTAGCACCATGTTCACACGAAGAGGCTGACACTTGAATGAAGATGCATGTGTCTGATGCAGTGAAACACAGACTTCAATTGAGTCATGGCTCGAACAGTCGATACTGATGTTGCTGTCATTGATGTCTCGCTATTCAGTGAAATAGGGACAGACGAACTTTGGCTTGAATTTGGAAGTGAGAAAAGCTTCAGATAAATATCTATCCATGACCTTTTGTTACAGTTTGCTGGAGAAGGAACTGCGTTTTGGACACGGATTATTTTTGAAGATGTGACTCTCTCATTTAAAATTATGATTGATACCCAACGTCTCCAGATATGGATATAACAATGTCGTTGATAGAACGATCCGTGGTTTTGTTGTAAGATCAAACAAACCTACTAGATGGGGCTAACGAAGCAAGAAAACATATGTTTCTGATGCCTCTTCATCTGGTTAGGAGCTTGTACATTATAGATGTAAGAAAAAATACCACGATCTTTGTAAATTTGGAAAATAAACTCTCCGATTGTGAATAAACATGTATTTGCGGCTATAAAATAGTAATTTTTAAGATGTTTAAGAACTTTAGTGATTTTATTCTGTTTTAATCAATCTATTCAAAACTCTTCATCGAAGATATGGATTGAGTACTCATCTTTGTAATTTAAGCCATATTGGGTTTTTTTCCGGAAGTGTTAACTTTGTATTCAAACATATAAAACTGAATAAAAGTAGTGGTTTTGAGGATGACTTAAAGCCAAAAATTTAGTGACCAGTTAAAAAATTTTTTCTTTACATTGGGAAAAAAGTTAAATATTAAAATGAAATACAATATTTCTATGTCCGCCATATTGGATATATCCGGAAGTAGGGTTTTAAAGAAATATGTCTTATACATTGTATCCATGACAAGCAGCAAAGAAAGGTTCCTGCTCAATATATTGATAGTAGCAATAGTTTAAAATACATTTCAAGTACCCTCCCTAAAAGTAAGCCTATTTTAGTACAATGTCCACCATGTCGGCTTTTACGGGAAGTAGGGTTTTTGAAGACGTATAATCTATATCATATATCCAAAGGAGTACATAACCAAGGTTTGTACCAAATTTCATGATAGTAGCATGTTCATAACGTCTATTCACATACTAGCCTTCGGTATTGGGCTAATTAAAGTATGATGTCCGCCATTTTGAATTTTACCGGAAATGAGACATTTTTTTCAAATGCCTCACTATCTGAAATAAAAGAGAAATAGTAAGGTCTGTGCCAAATTTCATGTTTGTAGAAGGATGTGCCCAATTTTTCACAAAGCCGCCATACAATCTCAACCATATAAGTTGTGTAAATGGTATTACAGCAGTCTTCCATCTACAGCTTTTTTTCCCCACAGACGGTCTTGGTATAAAAATCATTCAAACCCGCAAGAAACTAGTATACTTACCAGTTATCTTGCGAACCAGCAATCGCATGCAAACAACATACCTCAACGACTAAGATGGTAGGCCAATCGATCGAGAGGTGTGAATAAATGACTTATCACGAATCAGAATTAAGAAACTGAATGTGTCCATCAATGTCCATGCTACGTCACTCTTCAAAGACCCAAATGTTGCTTAACACCTATCCGACCTCCATGATAAATATGTTGTTGTTTCCGCAGACAAAGCCTCAAATAACATCGTTTTTGTCTGGAAAAGTCATTACATTAAATGCTTGACAAACGAATTAGTTATAGACAATTCACTTGGAAACTCAACATATACCCTCACGACACTTGTCAAAGAAGAAATCCTGGATAATCATAGGTCTGTTCTTTGTTCCTTTGGTATTTCAACCAAAGATGAAGAACTGGATCTTCCAACACTGTATTGGATACATAAACTACATAAGTGTCCTTACAAACAACGGTATATTGCTGGGTCTTCCAAGTGCTCCAAGAAACCCCTTTCTAAATTATTTACATCTATCTTATCAGCAGTCAAATACGGGCTTCAAAGTTATTGTGAAACTGCCTATTCTAGAGGTGGCGTGAATCAGATGTGGATACTTAAAAATTCCAAAGATCTTTTAGAGTACATACAATCTAACACTCTTTCATCTTGTAACAGTATTAAAACATTTGACTTTTCTACTCTTTACACAAGTATTCCACATTCCAAACTAAAAGACAAATTAAAAGAGTTGGTATTACTTTGCTCCATAAAAAAGAATGGCCAACGTAGAAACAAGTATCTTGTCTTAGGGAGGGATAAATCCTACTTTGTAAAGAATCACTCTGATTCAAACAAAAAATTCTCTGAAGCCGATATTATCAAGATGCTTGATTTCTTGATTGACAACATATTTGTTACGTTCGGAGGACGTGTTTTTCAACAGACTTTCGGCATCCCAATGGGAACAAACTATGCCCCTCTACTTGCTGACTTGTTTCTTTATTATTATGAGACTGACTTCATGCAGGAACTTCTTAGGAAGAAAGATAAGAAGTTAGCAATATCCTTTAACTATACTTTACGCTATATAGATGACGTTCTTTCACTAAACAATTAAAAATTTGGTGACTATGTGGAACGCATCTATTCCATCGAATTGGAGATAAAGGATACTACAGATACAGTTAAGTCGGCTTCATATCTTGACTTACATCTAAAAATTGACAATGAGGGTCGGTTGAAGACAAAACTTTACGACAAAAGAGATGATTTCAGCTTTCCAATTGTGAACTTTCCATTTTTAAGTAGCAACATTCCAGCAGCACCTGCATACGGGGTATATATCTCCCAATTGATACGATATTCCCGTGCTTGCATTTCCTATCATGATTTTCTTGATAGAGGGTTACTGCTCACAAGGAAGCTATTAAACCAAGAGTTCCAAATGGTGAAGTTGAAATCATCCCTTCGTAAATTTTCACGAGTTGGTTGACCGTTATGGAATAACCGTTTCACAAATGATATCGGATATGTTCCTTACGTCGTAACTACAATCCCCTTCCCTTTAATGAATTTGACCTACCGAATTAGACTATTTACCGGATTTGTTATCACATAAGTAACACGACGGGTGCCGCATGTGGAGCAGGATCTGCTTACCCTTCCGGAGCACCTGAGATCACCCCTAGTTTTTGGTGGGGCTCGTGTTGTTTATTCTTAAGTTTTCTATGTTGTGTCTTGTGTACTACTGTTTTTCTGTTTGTCTATTTTATTTTTAGCCATGGCGTTGTCAGTTTGTTTTAGATTTATGAGTTTGACTGTCCTTTTGGTATCTTTCGTCCCTCTTTTCTTCTACAACGGACTGCCAAGTCTGCATTCGTTTTATCCATGTAAAGCTGGCTCACCTCTCTAAAGGTCCAAAGATTACCAAGCCTTTCCCAAAAAGTTACTGGTGGAAAAAAATCGGAAGCTGAGTACCACCCAAATGAAGGTAAACGCAACAAGTAGGTGGATATCTACCCATGGTGGCAGGGCTGGAAATAAGGGCACTCCCCATGATAGCAAAAGACCATTCTACCAGCCTTGGGTGTTGGAGCCTTGAGCGGTTTGGTGGTGAAGCCGTCAACAAGGCCTTAAGGTCGGGATTGTACATGTAGCGTGGTGGATGCGTTTGCGCAATGAATCCCAGTGTCTCTACCTCAAATCCTCAAACGCCCGGACTACCTATGGGACTGGACTTTACTTGAAGCGTGGTCAGCAATTCCACGACGGAGCTGGTCTGATCTTATATTTGGATGCTAACAGCCTCTTCAAAAACATTCCCCTCCTCGGTATGCTACTATAAAATAGATGAGCGATTTAGATTCTGGGTACCAGCGACTATATTCGAATGTGTGAATAATCAACTCGATACAGAAATTGAAGGTATCAAACTACATTTAACGCCTATGTACGTCTGGACAAAGCTGTATTTGTAACACTGTGTGCTTGTTCTGTTGGTAGTTTGGTGTTAACCAGCAGTACCCTGGGTTCAGCTTTGACCGGCAGAGGTGTTAAAGCCACCCTTCCTCTGGGATTTCTATCTTGCTTGAATGCTATCACCATAATGGATCTCACACTTTTTTCTAGGTATGTAACCGAAAAGAAAAAGAAACACCACGATACTTTGCGATTGGCCCAGTCCAAAAAGTCCTTGGTTGAACAATATGTCAGATCTGCTTTAGCTGATGATGAACAGATCGATGATGCCGAGTTTGATTCAAAAACTACTACGAACTCAAAGATCAGATGCAGCAACCCATGTTAGTTTCAGCGAAGATCTGTCAAAATGCTCCTTTTAGGTTTTTCCTACCATCCCCAATTCAATGGTTTGAACCCCATTTTCAGGCCTAAACAACATATTCTCACACTTCCAATCATACCATGTTTATTAAAAATATGAAAGTCGTGGTATTTATATCCTGTGCGCCTGTTTTTAGCTCACCTGAGTGAGCTTTTCTCACCATTTGGCGTCCGTCGTCCGTCGTCCGTCGTCGTCCGTCGTCGTCGTTAACTTTTTACATTTTGAACTTCTTCTAGAGAACCACTAAATGGAATAAAACGAAACATGGCGTGAATGTTCCTTATGAGGTTCTGACCAAGTGTTGTTACTTTGTAGCCTATCCATGATCCAAGATGGCCGCCAGCGGGGGACTTAGTTTAACATAGGACCCTATGGGAAATGCATACAAAAGACTTCTTTTAGAGAACGACTGAATGGAATGAAACCAAACATGGCATGAATGTTCCTTATGAGGTGCTGACCATGTGCTGTTACTTTGTAGATGATCCATCATCCAAGATGGCCGCCAGCGGGGGACTTAGTTTAACATAGGACCCTTTGGGAAATGCATAGAAATTGCTTCTTTTAGAGAACCACTGAATGGACTGAAACCAAACAAGGCACTCCTTATGAGGTGCTGACCAAGTGTTGTTACTTTGTAGCCGATCCAGTATCTAAGATGGCCGCCAGCGGGGGACTTAGTTTAACATAGGACCCTATGGGAAATGCATACAAATGACTTCTTTTAGAGAACCACTGAATGGAATGAAACCAAACATGGCATGAATGTTCCTTAAGGTAGCACTCCACAGTTAAAAAATAAAATAAAAAATGAGTCCCAAAATGTTTTATCATCTCCTATTCCTGGATTTCTAATACATTAACCGAACTGTTTGTGTTGTACATGTGCATATGTATGTAATCAGTATCTTCCATAGATTCAATTTTCCAAAGTTAAAAGGGTGAAAATTAATTCCTTTTATGTGTATCCATGGCAACATTCAGCATTTATTTACCATAAAATATTGCAAAAAGGGGGGTGAACATGTCATATATCCCCCAAAAATTTAGATCAAACTAGAATTTCAATGCCTTTGAGTGATACCTTTTTAGAAACTGTTTTCTTAAATCTTCCTAATGATCAAATAAAAAATGGGTGTCTTTCGCCTCATTTTTTCGTAAAATCCAATCACAAAGTTCGTGCGATAAAAAGTTGGAAAAAAACATTACAATAATTGCCGGACCAATGTATGGTATGGACATGCAAATACGGACTGTCATACAGAAAACAGCCTATATTACATACATTACATAACCTTGATGTTCATATAAACCCAATACAAAGGCTATTTTAATACTCAGCTATTCGAAAATGAATTTTATTGCACACTAGCTCTCATATTTAAAAAATCCACAGGGGCCAAAATGCAAAAATACACACCTAACTGTGGAGTGCTACCTAAGAGGTGCTGACAAAGTGTTGCTACTTTGCGGCCGATCCATCAACCAAGATGGCTGCTAGAGGGGGACTTAGTTTAACATAGGACCCTATGGGAAATACAAATGACTTCTTTTAGAGAACAACTGAATGGAATGAAACCATACATGGCATGAATATTTCTTATGAGGTGCTGACCAAGTGTTGTTACTCTGTAGCCGATCCATCATCCAAGATGGCCGCCAGTTAGGGACTTGGTTTAACATTTGCCCCTATGGTAAATGCATACAAATGACTTCTTTTAGAGAACCACTGAATGGACTGAAACCAAACATGGCACAAATTTTCCTTATGAGGTGCTGACTAAGTGTTGTTACTTTGTAGCCGATCCATCATCCAAGATGGCCGCCAGCGGGGGACTTAGTTTAACATAGGACCCTATGGGAAATGCATACAAATGACTTCTTTTAGAGAACCACTGAATGGAATGAAACCAAAAATGGCATAAATGTTCCTAAAGAGGTGCTGACCAAGTGTTGTTACTTTGTAGCCGATCCATCACCCAAGATGGCTGCCAGAGGGGGACTAAGTTTCACATATGACCCTTTAAGAAATGCATACAAATGACTTATTTTAGAGAACTACTGAATGGAATGACACCAAACATGGCATGAATGTTCCTTATGAGGTGCTGACCAAGTGTTGTTAGTTTGTAGCCGATCCATCATCCAAGATGGCCGCCAGTGGGGGATATAGTTTAACATAGGACCCTATGTGAAATGCATACACAAGTCTTTTTTTATCTCATAACTCACGATTTGCACAGCTCCATCGGTCTCTCTCTTTGTCCAGACGGTGGTCAGCTGCTTGTTAAGTCTTTAACATCCCCAAGTGCGGATATTTTTCTCTTTTCGGCACAAGGTTATAACTTTTGCGAACCAACACTTCATGTCAATTTTTTAAATGTCTTTGACAGTCCAGGGTGAGTCCTGACCTACTTCTCCTCATTTGAGGGTTTCCTCATCAGTATTTTATTTTATTTGGTGTATAAATTTTGCCTTTATTAGGGACTGTAGGATTGCAGAAGTCCATTCACTTAATATTCAACATAAGCTATTTCTTATTGTTCAAGCGTATTTCGATATGTAGGTTGTTCGTTACTTCTCTAATATGCGTTGCGGAACTTGTTGACTATATACATTTTGTTTCTCTCGTATTAAGCTTTAGAATGAGGTATAAGGTTTATCTATAATTAGAGGCTAAAGGGTCGCAGCAGTCCATTCCATTATTCAAAATATCCATTTCACTATTCAAAATTGGCTATTTCTTAATTTCCATGCGTATTTTGGCATTTCGGTCCTCCGTAACCCCTCTAAAGTTCATTGCGGCACATATCGTTGATACTCGGTTTATTCCTCTATCAATAAGCTTTTTAATTAGGGACTGAAGGGCTGTAGTAGTCCATTTCATTTTTTGAATTTGGCTATTTCTTAATTTTTATGCGTATTTTGGCATTTAGGACCTTCGTAACCCCTCTAATTGTCATTGCGGCACATATCATTGATACTATGTGTATTCCCCTATCAATAAGCTTTTTAATTAGGGACTGAAGGGCTGTAGTAGTCCATTCCATTATTCCAAATTGACTATTTCTGAATTTCCATGCATATTTTGGCATTTAGGTCCTCCGTAATCTTTCTAATGGTCATTGTGGCACATATCATTTATACTCAGTTTATTCCTCTATCAATAAGCTTTAATTTGGTGAATAACATTTGTCTTTATTAGTGACTGAAGGGATGTAGTAGTCCGTTCCATTATTCAAAATAAGCTTTTTCTTAATGTTCAAGCGTATTTCGATATTTAGGTCGTTCGTTACTTCTGTAATACGCGTTGCAGAACTTGTTGACTATAAACATTTTGTTCCTCTCGAAATAAGCTTTCGAATGAGGAACAAAGTTATCTTTGATTAGAGACTAAAGGGTCGTAGTAGTCCATTCCATTATTCAAAATATCCATTTCACTATTCAAAATTGACTATTTCTTAATTTCCATGCGTATTTTTGCATTTAGGTCATCCCTAACCCCTCTAATGGTCATTGCGGCACATATCGTTGATACTCAGTTTATTCCTCTTTCAATAAGCTTTAATTTGATGTATAAAATTTGCTTTTATGAGGGACTTAAGGGCTGTAGTAATCCATTCCATTATTCAAAATAAGCTATTTCTTAATGTTCAAGCGTATTTCGATATTTAGGTCGTTCATTACTCCCTAATATGCGTTGCGGAACTTGTTGACTATGAACATTTTGATCCTCTCGTAATAAATTTTCGATGGAGGTAGAAGGTTTATCTATAATTAGGGGCTAGAGAGTCGCCACAGTCCATTCCATTATTCTAAATATCCCTTTTATTATTCAAAATTGGCTGTTTCTTATTTTCCACGCGTATTTCGACACTTATGTCCTGTAATATGCGTTGCATAACATGTTGACTATACACATTTTGTTCCTCTTGTGATAAGCTCTCGAATGAGGTATAAGGTTTATTATGCGGAACATGTTTACTATATACATTTTGTTTCTTCCGAAAAAAAAGCTTTCGAATGAGGTATAATGCTTATCTATAATTAGGGGCTAAAGGGTCGCAGCAGTCCATTCCATTATTCAAAATATCCATTTCATTATTCAAAATTGGCTGTTTCTTATTTACCACGCGTATTTCGACACTTATGTCCTCTATCAAGCGTTGCGGAACATGTTGACTATATACATTTTGTTCCTCTCGTTATAAGCTTTCGAATGAGGTATAAGGTTTATCTGTAATAAGGGGATAAAGGGTCGCAGCAGTCTATTCCATTATTCAAAATATCCATTTTATTATTTAAAATTGGCTATTTCGTAATTTCCACTCGTATATCGACATTTAAGTCCTCTATTAAGCGTTGCGGAACATGTTGACTATATACATTTTGTTCCTCTCGTTATAAGCTTTCGAATTAGGTATAAAGTTTATCTATAATTATGGGCTAAAAGGTCGCAGCAGTCCATTTCATTATTCAAAATATCCATTTCATTATTAAAAATTGGCTATTTTTTAATTTTCACGCGTATTTCGACATTTAAGTCCTCTAATATGCGTTGCGGAACATGTTTACTATATACATTTTGTTCCTCTCGTAATAAGCTTTCGAATGAGGTAGACGGTTTATCTATAATAAGTAGGTAAAGGGTCGCCGCAGTCCATTCCATTATTCAAAATATCCATTTCATTATTCAAAATTGGCTGTTTCTTATTTTCTACGCGTATTTCGACACTTATGTCCTGTAATATGCGTTGCGGAACATGTTGACTATATACATTTTGTTCCTCTCGTAATAAGCTTTCGAATGAGGTATAAGGTTTATCTATAAGTAGGGGCTAAAGGGTCGCAGCAGTCCATTCCATTATTCAAAATATCCATTTCATTATTCAAAATTGGCTATTTCTTAATTTTCATTCGTATTCTAACATTTTAAGTCCTGTAATATGCGTTGGGGAACATGTTGACTATATAAATGTTGTTCCAACCGAAATCAGCTTTCAAATGAAGTATAAGGTTAATCTATAATTCGGGGCTAAAGGGTAGCAGATGTCCATTCCATAATTCAAAATATCCATTTCATAATTCAAAATTGGCTATTTCTTAATTTTCACGCGTATTTCGACATTTGAGTCCTCTAATATGCGTTGCGGAAAATGTTGATTATATACATTTTGTTCCTCACGTAATAAGCTTTCGAATGAGGTAGAAGGTTTATCTATAATTAGGAGGTAAAGGGTCGTGGCAGTCCATTCCGTTATTCAAAATATCCATTTCATTATTCAAAATTGGCTATTTCTTAATTTCCACGCGTATTTCGACACTTATGTCCTGTAATATGCGTTGCGGAGCATGTTGACTATATACATGTTGTTCCTCTTGTTATAAGCTTTCGAATGAGGTATAAGGTTTATCTATAATTAGGGGCTAAAGGGTCGCAGCAGTCTATTCCATTATTCAAAATATCCATTGCATTATTAAAAATTGGCTTTTTCGTAATTTCACGCGTATTTCGACATTTAAGTCCTCTAATATGCGTTGCGGAACATGTTTACTATATACATTTTGTTCCTTCCGAAAAAAGCTTTCGAATGAGGTATAAGGTTTATCTATAATGAGGGGCTAAAGTGTCGCAGCAGTCCATTCCATTATTCAAAATATCCATTTCATTATTCAAAATTGGCTATTTCTTAACTTTCACGCGTATTTCGACATTTAAGTCCTGTAATATGCGTTGCGGAGCATGTTGACTATATACATTTTGTTCCTCTTGTTATAAGCTTTCAAATGAGGTATAAGGTTTATCTATAATTAGGGGCTAAAGGTTCGCAGCAGTCTATTCCATTATTCAAAATATCCATTTCATTATTCAAAATTTGCTATTTCGTAATTTTCACTCGTATTTCGACATTAAGTCCTCTAATATGCGTTGCGGAACATGTTGACTATATACATTTTGTTCCTCTTGTTAAAAGCTTTCAAATGAGGTATAAAGTTTATCTATAATTAGGAGCTAAAAGGTCGCGGCAGTCCATTCCATTATTCAAAATATCCATTTCATTATTCAAAATTGGCTATTTCTTAATTTTCGCGCGTATTTCGACATTTAAGTCCTCTAATATGCGTTGCGGAACATGTTTACTATAAACATTTTGTTCCTCTCGTAATAATCTTTTGAATGAGGTATAAAGTTTATCTATAATTAGGGGCTAAAGGGTCACAACAGTCCATTCCATTATTCAAAAGATCCATTTCATTATTCAAAATTGGCTATTTCTTAACTTTCACGCGTATTTCGACATTTAAGTCCTCTAATATGCGTTGGGGAACATGTTGAGTATATAAATGTTGTTCCAACCGAAATCAGCTTTCAAATGAAGTATAAGGTTAATCTATAATTCGGGGCTAAAGGGTAGCAGATGTCCATTCCATAATTCAAAATATCCATTTCATTATTCAAAATTGTCTATTTCTTAATTTTCACGCGTATTTCGACATTTGAGTCCTCTAATATGCGTTGCGGAAAATGTTGACTATATACATTTTGTTCCTCACGTAATAAGCTTTCGAATGAGGTAGAAGGTTTATCTATAATTAGGAGGTAAAGGGTCGTGGCAGTCCATTCCGTTATTCAAAATATCCATTTCATTATTCAAAATTGGCTATTTCTTAATTTTCACGCGTATTTCGACATTTAAGTCCTCTAATATGCGTTGCGGAACATATTGACTATTCATTTTGTTCCTCCCGAAATAAGCGTTCACGTGAGATATAAGGTGTATCTATAATTAGGGGCTAAAAGGTCGCAGCAGTCCATTCCATTATTAAAAATATCAATTTCATTATTCAAAATTGGCTGTTTCTTAATTTCCACGCGTATTTCGACACTTATGTCCTGTAATATGCGTTGCGGAGCATGTTGACTATATACATGTTGTTCCTCTTGTTATAAGCTTTCGAATGAGGTATAAGGTTTATCTATAATTAGGGGCTAAAGGGTCGCAGCAGTCTATTCCATTATTCAAAATATCCATTGCATTATTAAAAATTGGCTATTTCGAAATTTCACGCGTATTTCGACATTTAAGTCCTCTAATATGCGTTGCGGAACATGTTTACTATATACATTTTGTTCCTGCCGATAAAAGCTTTCGAATGAGGTATAAGGTTTATCTATAATGAGGGGCTAAAGTGTCGCAGCAGTCAATTCCATTATTCAAAATATCCATTTCATTATTCAAAATTGGCTATTTCTTAACTTTCACGCGTATTTCGACATTTAAGTCCTCTAATATGCGTTGGGGAACATGTTGACTATATAAATGTTGTTCCAACCGAAATCAGCTTTCAAATGAAGTATAAGGTTAATCTATAATTTGGGGCTAAAGGGTAGCAGATGTCCATTCCATAATTCAAAATATCCATTTCATTATTCAAAATTGTCTATTTCTTAATTTTCACGCGTATTTCGACATTTGAGTCCTCTAATATGCGTTGCGGAAAATGTTGACTATATACATTTTGTTCCTCTCTTAATAAGCTTTCGGATGAGGTAGAAGGTTTATCTATAATTAGGACGTAAAGGGTCGTGGCAGTCCATTCCGTTATTCAAAATATCCATTTCATTATTCAAAATTGGCTATTTCTTAATTTTCACGCGTATTTCGACATTTAAGTCCTCTAATATGCGTTGCGGAACATGTTGACTATTCATTTTGTTCCTCTCGAAATAAGCGTTCACATGAGATATAAGGTGTATCTATAATTAGGGGCTAAAAGGTCGCAGCAGTCCATTCCATTATTCAAAATATCAATTTCATTATTCAAAATTGGCTGTTTCTTAATTTCCACGCGTATTTCGACACTTATGTTCTGTAATATGTGTTGCGGAGCATGTTGACTATATACATTTTGTTCCTCTTGTTATAAGCTTTCGATTGAGGTATAAGGTTTATCTATAATTAGAGGCTAAAGGGTCGCAGCAGTCTATTCCATTATTCAAAATATCCATTTCATTATTAAAAATTGGCTATTTCGTAATTTCACGCGTATTTCGACATTTAAGTCCTCTAATATGCGTTGCGGAACATGTTTACTATATACATTTTGTTTCTTCCGAAAAAAGCTCTCGAATGAGGTATAAGGTTTATCTATAATGAGGGGCTAAAGTGTCGCAGCAGTCCATTCCATTATTCAAAATATCCATTTCATTATTCAAAATTGGCTATTTCTTAATTTTCACGCGTATTTCGACATTTAAGTCCTCTAATATGCGTTGCGGAACATGTTTACTATAAACATTTTGTTCCTCTCGTAATAATCATTTAAATGAGGTATAAGGTTTATCTATAATTAGGGGCTAAAGGGTCACAACAGTCCATTCCATTATTCAAAAGATCCATTTCATTATTCAAAATTGGCTATTTCTTAACTTTCACGCCTATTTCGACATTTAAGTCCTCTAATATGCGGAACTTATTGACTATTCATTTTGTTCCTCCCGACATAACTTTCACATGAGGTGTAATGCTTATCTATAATTAGGGGCTAAAAGGTCGCAGCAGTCCATTCCATTATTCATAATATCCATTTCATTATTCAAAATTGGCTGTTTCTTATTTTCCACGCGTATTTTGACACTTATGTCCTGTAATATGCGTTGCGGAGCATGTTGACTATATACATTTTGTTCCTCTTGTTATAAGCTTTCAAATGAGGTATAAGGTTTATCTATAATTAGGGGCTAAAGGTTCGCAGCAGTCTATTCCATTATTCAAAATATCCATTTCATTATTCAAAATTGGCTATTTCGTAATTTTCACTCGTATTTCGACATTAAGTCCTCTAATACGCGTTGCGGACCATATTGACTATTCATTTTGTTCCTCTCGAAATAAGCGTTCACATGAGATATAAGGTGTATCTATAATTAGGGGCTAAAAGGTCGCAGCAGTCCATTCCATTATTCAAAATATCCATTTCATTATTCAAAATTGGCTATTTCTTAATTTTCACGCGTATTTCGACATTTAAGTCCTCTAATATGCGTTGCGGAACATGTTTACTATAAACATTTTGTTCCTCTCGTAATAATCTTTTGAATGAGGTATAAGGTTTATCTATAATTAGGGGCTAAAGGGTCACAACAGTCCATTCCATTATTCAAAAGATCCATTTCATTATTCAAAATTGGCTATTTCTTAACTTTCACGCGTATTTCGACATTTAAGTCCTCTAATATGCGGAACTTATTGACTATTCATTTTGTTCCTCCCGAAATAACTTTCACATGAGGTATAAGGTGTATCTATAATTAGGGGCTAAAAGGTCGCAGCAGTCCATTCCATTATTCAAAATATCCATTTCATTATTCAAAATTGGCTGTTTCTGATTTTCAACGCGTATTTTGACACTTATGTCCTGTAATATGCGTTGCGGAGCATGTTGACTATATACATTTTGTTCCTCTTGTTATAACCTTTCAAATGAGGCATACGGTTTATCTATAATTAGGGGCTAAAGGGTCGCAGCAGTCTATTACATTATTCAAAATATCCATTTCATTATTCAAAATTGGCTATTTCGTAATTTTCACTCGTATTTCGACATTTAAGTCCTGTAATATGCGTTGCGGCACATGTTGACTATATACATTTTGTTTCTCTTGTTATAAGCTTTCGAATGAGGTATAAAGTTTATCTATTATTAGGGGCTTAAAGGTCGCGGCGGTCCATTCCATTATTCAAAATATCCATTTCATTATTCAAAATTGGCTATTTCTCAATTTTCACTCGTATTTCGAAATTTAAGTCCTCTAATATGCGTTGTGGAACATGTTGATTATATACATTTTGTTCCACTTGTTATAAGCTTTCGAATGAGGTATAAAGTGTATCTATAATTAGGGGCTTAAAGGTCGCGGCAGTCCATTCCATTATTCAAAATATCCATTTCATTATTCAAAATTGGCTATTTCTTAATTTTCACGCGTATTTCGACATTTAAGTCCTGTAATATGCATTGCGGAACATGTTGACTATATACATTTTGTTCCCCTCGTTATAAGCTTTCGAATGAGGTAGAAGGTTTATCTATAATTAGGAGGTAAAGGGTCGTGGCAGTCCATTCCGGTATTCAAAATATCCATTTCATTATTCAAAATTGGCTATTTCTTAATTTTCACGCGTATTTCGACATTTAAGTCTTCTAATATGCGTTGTAGAACATGTTGACTATATGCATTTTGTTTTTTTCTTGTTATAAGCTTTCGAATGAGGTATAAAGTTTATCTATAATTAGGGTCTAAAAAATCGCGTCAGTCCATTCCATTATTTAAAATATCCATTTCATTATTCAAAATTGGCTATTTCTTAATTTTCACGCGTATTTCGACATTTAAGTCCTCTAATATGCGTTGCGGAACATGTTGACTATATACATTTTGTTCCTCTCGTTATAAGCTTTCGAATGGGGTATAAAGGTTATCTATAATTAGGGACTTAAGGGTCACAGCAGTCCATTCCATTATTCAAAATATCAATTTCATTATTCAAAATTGGCTATTTCTTAATTTTCACGCGTATTTCGACATTTAAGTCCTCTAATATGCGTTGCGGAACATGTTGACTATATACATTGTGTTCCTCCCGATATTATTCAAAATATCCATTTCATTATTCAAAATTGGCTAACATGTTTAACCCCGTCGAGTTAATGTATGTGTCTGTCCCAAGTCAGGAGTCTGTAATTTTAGTGGTTGTCGTTTGTTTATGTGTTACATATTTGTTTTTCGTTAATTTCTTTAAATAAATTAGGCCGTTAGTTGTCTTGTTTAAATTGTTTTACATTGTCTTATTGGGGCCTTTTATAGCTGACTATGCTGTATGGGCTTTGCTCATTGTTGTAGGCTGTACGGTGAGCTATAGTTGTTGATGTCTGTGTTATTTTGGTCTTTTGTGGATGTTTGTCTCATTGGCAATAATACCACATCTTCTTTTTATATTTCCTCATTTTTATGCATATTGTGGCATTTAGGTCGTCCGTAAACCCTCTAATGGTCATTGGTAATCAAAATAAAGCTAGTGTCACGGTCAATTTTTTTTATATTTTTTTGCAATAATCACCGCTTCAATTTGAATAATGAAACATACACCATTTCATTATTCATTATTCATTTTTCAATATTGAATATTGAATAATGAACTATTTCATTATTCATTATTGAATAATGAATAATGAACTATGAAAAATGGATGTACTTCATCCCGGTATAAGAAAGGTCTCAATTACGAAACTTTAATCATGTGCATAAGCATATAATCCTAGAATGTTCACTTTGAATCTTACAGTTATATTGTAAACTCAGTTATCTTTAACACACATGTTCTTTTATAGTTAAACATGTTACAGCTAAGCTATAAAATCTCAATATTATGATTGATATATAAGTTTTTATGAATTGACTACCTGTACTGTTTTTAATTTCTAATTGTTCACTTCTTAAAAAATCTTATCTAATTTGTTTGTTGTTTGCTGTTTATCAATGACATTTCTGTCATGTTATTTACATTAAAAATTGGTAACAGATGTTTATCAAACTTTGCATCCTATTCATATCATGTATTGCATTATTTTGATATGCTTTTTGTTCTTTATTTGTAAACAACTTTGAAGAGCGGGATGATATATCTTTTCGACACGTTAAACCTGTAGGGGACACTATGTCAGCATTTTTAACCGCCGGGATGCTTTAATAGCGCAGCGGAGCAAGAATAAACTATGCAGCGATAGTGTTAATACAAAATAAGTGTGCAGCTGTTGCCGCCGTACACGAAATCGATATACGAAATACTCACATATACGAATATATTGATTATAGAAAAAGTAAACAGTCTTCATTTGCCTTACACTTGATTCCCTGGTAGACGATTTTGCATTCTTCATATGATACGAAACGTTTTACTTTGCAAAAAGATTTAAAATTCAGGTACCGGATTTGATGAGGTCAATTATTTTTCTACCGAAAATTTAGGTAATTGTCCAAACACTAAGCGTTACATATTGGTGTATCATTAGCTGCCCTTTCTTTTGTACCCTATACTCTCAATAAAGATATAGAGCGACAATATTAATCAATTTAAGCCAACGACAATTCAAATACGAAGGATTATTTTTATTTACAATGATTTCATTACTTTTGTGTCGGAAGCTGAGGTCGGAAGCAGTGAAGCATTTATTTATTGGAAAATCAATTTCTAAATATATCTGTGAACACAGTATTTAAATGGACGCAATCAGGTTTGTGTATTTTGAATTCATGCTTTTATATTTATTAAGTAGGGCAAATATTGCTATCGCATGCACATTTGGTTTAATTTCAGCCGATAAACACACCTTGTAGCAAGTCTTCATAGAGCCATTACATGATTTTCGGATCATATAAAAAAATGTTGATATGGGTGTGCCCTTTTGTAGAATAATGACACGTTTTAAACTTTTTACACATTATCCTTTCTTGAAAGTATATAAACAAAGCAGACAAATATGGATATATAAATATATAAATCGGTCATTTAAGTACAGCATTTCTGTGTAAACCTGATTTTTAAAAGTGATTTTGTTATGGTAAATCACTAAATGATTTCTTTACAATTATATCAAATAGAGTGACGTATTTAGATATTGAAAATTCCCTGCTAAATATATATCCTTGTAATGCAGGATGTAAATAGACGCTAGAGGATTTGTACGTTTAAATTCATTTTTATACATTTATTTAGCAAACATTTAATTGCTACATTATATATTTTATACTTGAACAAACTCACATATATTCAAACAAAACGTTACATAAGAAGATCATCAATTTGTTTAAATTGCATTCAATTGGTGGGGTTTGTCTCTCTGAATTGTTGAGGTTTGTGTGAAGATATTTGTTCGCCGTTAAGTGTTTGAGGTCTTATATTGGTATCGCATCGTCATTGTCGTCGTCGAGAGCGAAGTTCAAATACATTTTGTTCCGGACAATAACTTTAGTATAAGTAAATAGACATCTATGAAATCTAAACTCAAAAGGAAGGTTGGGATTGATTTTTGGGGTTTAGGGTCCTAACAGTTTAAGGGCCTCGGTGGCCGAATGGTATACGTAGTTTTTATTTTCTCCATGCAAACGTTTTGCAGATGACACATCGCTCAGCTTTGCATATCCATTGACGTATCCAAGGGGTAGGTTTCTGGGTGTTTGACCCCCTACTTATGTCTGCCTTTATTGTTTTAATTGAGATATGAAAACCACTAACTTTCACCTGTACCTGTGTTTCATTTACCTTATTTTATATATTAAATTGATCATGATTATATTATTTCACAATTTAGATCTTGTTTCATGATAATTGTCTTTTAAAAAATGGTATTTACTTTAATATTTCAGGATATAATTTTCATTTATTATCTATGAAATTATTTCCCATTATATTACATTTATTTGGATTTTATTTTACTAAGTTAGCTTTTATTCAGATACACTATTATTATTTCATAGTATTCGCAACGATGAAGGTTGTTTTTTTATTAACTATTATCTATATTTTAACTTCCAAGATATAATTTCACGGCAATGGAAAATATATCATATTGAAATCATTTCCTCCGAATAAAATAACAACTACTGTAACTTTTTTGTCGCCGTATCATTTTTTTATCTGGTGCACTTGAAATTTTTGTTCGCATAAATTTATGGTGCCATTATGTCCTCCTTTTTTTCAAATTTTGATACGTAACAAAAATTTAGTAGTTTTGATACCTCATGCTGACTTGTATCCACGAAAAGTAACCTAATATGTGCACTTTAATTTGTAAATCTATATACCCGTATGTAAATCAGCCATATTTTTCATGTCAGGATTCAAATGTATAATATAATGGACAGCAATATTGCAATATAATAACACCAAATTTTTGTTTGCATTAATTAAGGATACCAGCATGTCCTCCTTTTATTCAAAATATTGATACGTAACAAAATTTCAGTAGTTTTGATAACTCATGCTGACTTGTACAACAAAATTATTTGACCGCATCAACCAAAACTTACCATATGTTCACATTAATTTGTAATAAAATTGAGAGTGGAAATGGGGAATCTATATACCCGCATAGTATATCAGCAATATTTTTTATGTCAGCATTCAAATATATAATACAATGGACAACATTATTGCTATACAATAACAAAAAAGAACTATTTAAAAATATATCCGACGTATTTAAATTTGAGTAATACAAAATTTGAGTAATATAAAAAAAAAATGAGTAAAAAAAGATATCCGACGTATTTGAATTTGAGTATGTGTTTAGAACTATCATTTTGATAACCTTCAGAAGCACAATGACTTAATGATGCAGGACCTCTTTAATTAAATCTCCATCTGAATGTAACTACAAGAAATTCTTTACTAAGTCTGGTTATATTAAGGCAAAAATATATAAAAATATTGTGATGACACCTAAAAATTTTATTTTTCAAAAAATCCAGTTCAAATAACAAGAAAAAAAATATACATTTACTACTGGTTACATTAAACTTAATTCATTGTTAACAAAGCTAGAAACTATTGGTAGTATAAGTAGTATCTTTCTGTTTACATTCACCAAAACCGAGCGGAAATCTCACATGCGTAAGTGCGTTCTAAAAGTCATGTACGTTCGTACAAAAATTTGATATATAATTGTCCCGAATAAACAGCTGTCATGGATGCAAAAAAGCTATTGGGGAAACAATTATTTTAATAAAAATATAAATATAATATCACGATATAATTTTCGAGACGTTTTCAAACACAACCAAATCACCCACCTTGACAGCATTTTGTTCAACCGCAGAAAGGATTTTCGAGCATGCGTATTCTGTTGCCATAGTTAAGCGTCCTTAAGTCCAAAGGACACAAACCGAAACTATACCGATTACGACGGAAAAAAATATGTTCGCATAAATTTAGGATAACAGCATGTCCTCCTTTTATTCAAAATATTGATACGTAACAACATTTCAGTAGTTTTGATACCTCATGCTGACTCGTACAACAAAATTATTTGATCGCAAGGACCAAAACTGACCATAGGTGAACTTTAATTTGTAAATCTATATACCCGCATAGTATATAAGCAATATTTTTTATGTCAGGATTCAATGTATAATACAACATTATTGGACAACAATATTGCAATATAATAACAACAAATTTTTGTTCGCATAAATTTAGGGTGCCAGCAATTGTCCTCCTTTTAATCAAAATATTGAAACGTAACAAAATTTCAGTAGTTTTGATACCTCATGCTGACTTGTACAACACAATTTTTTGACCGCATCCACCAAAACTGAACATATGTGAACTTTAGTTTGTTAATCTATATACCCGCACAGTAAATCAACCATATTTTTTTATGTCAGGATTCAATATATAATAAAATTGACAGCAATATTGCAATATAGTAACAACAATTGTTTGTTCGCATAAAAGGATACCATCATTTTCTCCTTTTATTCAAAATATTGATACGTAACAAAATTTCAGTAGTTTTGATACCTCATGCTGACTTGTACAACACAATCGACAATTATTTGACCAAAACTGACCATAGGTGCACTTTTATTTGCAAATCTATATACCCGCATAGTATTGTACCCAGCGCCTAATGTCTTCTCCTGGTGCTCCTGTGCACATTGAAGTAGGATCGCGTGATCTATAATATTGGAAAACTATTAAATAATGCAAAAACAATTCCGCATTAATTGAGAGCGCAAGCATTTGATCTCTATATTCATACTAAAAGTCACTATATATAGTAGTTCATGATGGTGTGTAAAACAAAACTATTATGCCGAATTATCAAAGTTCCAACACTGACATATCTGAATTCATTTGTACTATTTCTCTTTTGGTTATAGTTTACTGTTTATGTATTATTTCGGTTGATTGATTTTGTTTGTAGTTTTAAATTATCAAGTGGCAACTATTTCATTAAAGTGCGCATTGAGTATAATGTTGGGACGTCCCATATATCATTTAATCGGCAAAGAAAAATCTCTCGACATGCATATCGGTTTGTTCGTTAGTTTTGGTGGAGCTACATGTACTTGAGTCGGCTTTTATCTGAAGCAGTTCTAATTCTGCTTAGATGTTAATTGCTGATTTAACAGCGTCTGCAAAGGAAATATCGCTAGAAAAAAAAAGCTAGATTAACCGTGTTCTTGTTGAGCAAAACATTAAATCCCTGTAGTGCTTCTCAAGTTAAGCCTTAAGTACAGAGGAATTACAGTATGCCTTACTTACTTTATGAGGTTAAAAAGACTGGTACATTGTCAAAATTGATGAGAATACAAGACTTTTTTTAATTTCAAATACTCTTTCAAATGCCAAATCATACGCATATTTATCAGTGGATTTTAGTCTATATATGCCAAGTATGTGGTCAGACATGCTGCGCGATACACTACATTATTGAGCAAATTATCTTGCTCTATTGTATTCTTTTATGTAAGCGTCGCATGCTATAAACAGAAGCATCTTTAAGATTGACGAACCTTTCAGCAGATGAAATTGTATGTAATGTTTTTATCCTTGTCTGAGACATTTTGATGTATTGTAATCAATATTTCCAGGCACCAAAGATTTAGATAAATCGGAATTTATAAGCCTGGATTTTTCTTTACATCTAAAGAACATGATCATGATGATACTGATTTTGAATTCTTATTAGTTATGTAGATTTTATAACATGACCTTGCTACCTAAATACTGGTAGTTCACTTGCTGTTTCATTGCAGAATGCATTAAAATAACTGAACAAATCACCCTGTTTCTTTGCTGCAGTATTTATCAGACTTTCTCTTTTAGATTCTGTTGATGTTATTAAAATTTCTTCAACAACAATAGAATCGCAGATAATGCATTTGTCAACACCAACATCCATTCTCTTCTTTTTTTTTGCATCTGTCGGGACCAGTCTTAACGAAAAAAAATAATTGTCCATTTGATTGAATAAAACACACCTGAAAACCAAACAAACCCAACAATGGTATTCACTTTCACAGTCAAGTTAAAAAAAAACAATACGAAACAACATAGATTAATCACAAGGCTTTGGAAACTAAAAAATGAACAAAAAATATGCTTGAAAATTACTACAAATGATCTTCGCTAAATCGATGTGGGACTATAACTAGAAACCACAGCAATGTCGGTAAATCTGTGACAAATATTCGGACTTAGAATCTGGACAAAAAGCATATATTTAGCCAAATATCTATCTTATTATAAATTAAGTTCAAAAAGTAAAGAAGGTCGATAAAAGTATTATAGAGCGGCCTTACTGTTGTGCCTTGAAAGTACTCCTATACCGCACGTGTGAATAATGCTGGGTGAAAAACGAAGATTATCAGTGTTATTTTCAACCATTTTCAGATGCATTGTGCTTTACGTATAGGACTATTTGGAAATGCCCTTATATTGTATGAATTTCACGAAAAACTGTATTTACCTATTTCGTTCACTAATTAATTTTTAGAACGGGTTTGTTATGAAATTTTTCTACCGAATCAGCAGTGGGGTATACGATGCAAATTGGGTAATGTCAGATAAGGCTATTTTTAACGCCAATTGTACCACATGTGATATTTTCCGAAAGCTGAATAGTCGAAAGACAATTCAAAACCTTCAATATTCCATGAGGTATTTAGGTAATTTAAAATGGTTAACTTAGCGAATTATTTAACATTCGCCGCTCCACTAATATTGGTGTGAGTCAAAATATCAAGCCTTTTGTCGAGTAACCGCAGCTAACGAGTTCAAATAGGCTTCATATCGTGTCGTTCAGCTTATACCTCAGCATATTACCAAGATGCAGAAACATACAACCAGATTATCTATTTATCTGGTTATATTTGTGCTTTTTGTATTGTTATGATAGAATCAACAAGAAAATCGAAAGTTAACTTTGCTTGATTAATCCGGATCAAACTTATCAACCTCGGTACAATCACTATGACGTTGGTGATATATCATTGTCAAAGTTATTTATGTTGGATCAACGTTATTGACGTCAATTGTTGTATTTAAAAAAAGCGAAAAGCATAGTGACAGAGACAAAGGGACGACCGATAAATCTTTTTTAACTGCAAAACCCAGAAAATTTAAATGCTCGTTTTGTAGGTAAACATGGCTTATCAGGCACCAGCACCGATACAGAGCTCTATACCTTTTGATTTAGAAAGAAGAATAAATCAACTACATGTAGAATATTCGTCACATACAGGTATGAATATTGTCATTTTGATAAAGAAATCAAGGCAACAGTTGTTTACCGATGTACAAATTTCAAAAATCAATTGAGAAGACGACAAACAAAGCTCCATTTAAGTCATATGAAACGATTTAATTAAAATTATTGAACTAATGCATGCATATATACTTATTAAGGAATATGTTATATTCATTACGAATCTATAATGTACTATCATCAAATGATATACAGTGAATGTTGATCGCAAGCTAATCAACTTTGGAGTATTCTGAAAAGGTTTACTGGATCGTGACATTGATCAATAATAAAATAAGAGCACTTGAAATAGTAATGACATGGTGTTTTTTTTTTATTTTCCATGTGTTCCAATTGGTTAATTTAACGTTTCCTGACAGTTGTTCCTTTACTTATTGCATTAATGTGTTCTGATATATTATGTTATAACAATCAAATGTGTGGCTTTGAGCGTTCCTGATGGAGGTTAACCAAGATAAGCTCTTCGGACGCAAGAAATTACTTAACGTTATGTTTCCATTTTTTTACTTTCCAAAAGCAGGTTTATTTTTTTAAATTCTTTCATCACGGTTTGTCCCTCATAATTGTAATTTGCGAAGGCCGCAGAAATAACGAAAGTTACGGTCTCTGAATACCGTAATGTATCGGCGAATTATTGTCTTGAAGGTCTATAATTCAATATCGGTACATTTATGAAGATTTTGATAATATTAAGTAATTTCTTTTCCAAAAGGTTCAAGTTCACTTCTTTTAGGGTAAAATTAAGCCATTCAAGAACATAACATATACATGTATTCAACTTTATAAAAATTTCGCGTTTCATATGACTTTAAAAACTGATGGGAACCGACGAACTCTGTTATCTCAATATCTTGAAACATTGAAACAGCAAAAAAAATGTCACAAGTGAGTGCGGAAACAAACAAATCGTACCTTTCAACATATTTTTATGGAAATCGTAAAACTACTGTATTGTCAATTTCAGTCGTTCTTTTCATTTTATAACACAACAACCCAATTGTTGCTAATTTTTTGTTTTTGCTAAAGAGTTGTAGAAATATATTATGAGTTACATTTCAAGCATTACCCTCACATTCATGCAGAATTTACAGGGACAATTTCATTTAAGTACACATTGACAATTTCAACCTCAAAGTAAAACAAATCATGTCTGCAATAAGTCAATTCTAAATTGGCCATAAGACAAGATTTCGAGTATGAAACTAAAAAACAAAATCACATTAGATATTTTTTTTTATGTGAACATCTTCACACGACATTCTCTTTTTACAAAATCGGCAAGATCTTCTTTTTTCCTTCAGATGTCGAACATTAAAATTATGACAATTCGATTTTGATTTGTGTCCTTATTTTGACTCCATTCAATCCTTTACAAAAAGTATATATCCAACATAACAAAATGCACTTCAAAGAAACTAATGAAAGTGGTGCGTTCCTTTTGTTATTGAGTGTATTCTTAAAAAAAACAATGCAAACTCTTAGACTAAATCAACTCAGCAATACTGCACGATTATCATAGATACAAAGACAATAACAAATAGTAAATGCAAAACTTCTATAACAAAAGACGCACAATTTTTGTACGTTCGTTTTTAATGTCAAGCATCATAAAAAAAAATATTTTCTTATGTCCACCAGATGACTTGGATTACAACAGGAAACGATGGCTCGTGGTTGGAATTTGTGTGCACAGTGTATTATCACCAGCTTTGAGAAAATATGTGGACCCCGTTGTTACTAACCTTTACGACTCACTAAAGATAACTGACCAGATCGATTTACAAACACAAACAACACATTTACGGACATATGGCGCAACAAATATCTACCTAAATTATGAGGCAATCAATAACAACAAGACAACTCATGGTTTTCGAACAGTTCTATGGGACTACAAAGTACAGAATGCTGTTGACTTGTCAAAATTATTCCTCCAGCCACACATGACACATTACACAGCCTTTGATGGGTCGTGTGATTCATCGGCTCTCCTTGGAATGATCGACAAGATAGACAAGTTTCCCGGAAACGTGCAGATAGCTGCAAGAAATGTAAGAATAAACATTAATCTATATTCAAGGTTTGAAAATTTCTAATTAGTCTAATGCATGATTTTACAATGATTGATGCAACTCTTTTATACATTTTATCTTTGGTTCATTTGACGTCGCTCTGTACTTTTAAAGATCCCGTCATTATGTTATAGTTTTAATACATGTCAGTATGTTATTGCTCTATTATAAATTTGAAAAACTTTGAACGACAAAATTATTTACTCGCGTAGTGATATTATCCACATGTGGATTTTTAACAATTCTAAAGAACATCTGAATAATTTTAAATCTGAGTCTATTTCTGAAATAAGTTCTAACATAACTTTTGGTCAAACCTTGTATACCACCATTCCCGATGTGAAATTATAATTTTTGGAAAATACTTTGAACGACAAAATTATTTTATATTTCTTACTATGTGCCTTTTGCATTTTCTGACGTCAAACACGCGAAGCAATGAATGCGATTTTTTTATGCAGTTAAGCTGCATTATGCGAGCACCCTAGATTTGTGTTCTACCCAATACATGTTGAAATACTTACCATTGTTATTATATCTAGCTGACTACTATGTTATGTAAGTTACACATAGGAAGTAGTGCTCATTAGAAATCATTGTGTAGTTTATTATGACTTGTGATTTGTCTAAGATGTCAAAGAACAATGGTATGAAGTTTTTAATCGCCGAAAATCTCTTAAGACAAGTAGTTAAGATTTCCCAAATGGCAAAAGTCGTATGAATATTGTTTGTCATCAATACGTAGTACAACTACGTCAGTAGTCTATTATATAATAAGTTCAACTGTTCATGCTGTTGGCGGCAATTTCAAATTAGAAGACGAAATTTTCAGTGAATTTGGAGACAGGGGTGCAAACTACCTGTGGTCCGAGGTCCGCGACCTTCCACTTTTGCACGCGGAAATTTGACTTGGTTTCTAGCTTCGCCCGACGGAGTCACCTTACACATGAAAGTAGATAAGAAATAACTTTTCAAACCTTTTCACCAAAGTCTCCAAATAAACGATCTAAAAACTGGTTTTCATCATTATAATTTAAGACAGCGATGTTCATTTTGTTCAACCGCTATCTTTTACAGAAAATCGCCGACAAATAATGTGTAAATTCGAGTAAAATCGTATCTGATTGACAAAAACAACATTGTAAACACAATTATAACAATTGCTGCCGAGAAGACAAAATTTTACTTTATCGGATCCGATTCCGGAAGCGGATAGGGGTAGATCCGGATTTTGGAGATCAACTACGAAAAAATCCAGACAGGTGACAAAATTCATCTGCATGGTAAACAAATATAAACACTGGACTATAATTGAAAACCAAAAGATTTATGTAAAAGAAAAAAAAGAACAAAAAATATTTTATACACACTCCAAATTTTAAGGTCAAAATCCAATACGATGTGAAAGCTGGAAACGATATAAACAATATATATGTTAATGGTCACAGTATAAATTTTCTTTATCAGTGATAAATGATGATTATGAATGTGAAATGCTTCTAAAGTGTAAACATATAACTGCAATTTTGAAGTGGTATTTTTTCTTCAGTTTTGAAGGGTCAATTAATGCTGGAAGTTTCTTTCTTTTTTTTTCACAAATTATTAGTATTATTATTTACAATGCTTATATAGCGCTTATCTTAATAAACATTTAATATAAGCGCTTAACAGTGCATAAAAAAACAATGATATATATATATCACAATTTTAAATATATCTATGTGTCAATGGTTCAATAGAATCAACATAGGGACCGTAAAAAATACAACTCAATATATGAAAATTAAAAACAATATTCATCAAAAATAATTTTAAAATATAGATAAAATATAGACAAATAAGGCAACTATATTCTCATGATTATATAATACCTGAATGTAAGCAAATCATATGATATATAGGTGGCGTCCTTTAGGCCACTCTACCCGTCCGGTTTGATAACTTGGAAATGGTCGAGATCCCCGACCCTAAACCATATATTCAAGTATAGGACAATATAATAAATCAAATAAATTATAGGGGGAGTCCAAGCAGTCCAAGAAATCCCCACCCCCTCATGGTTGAGGATTTGGAAACGGTCAAGATCCCCACCCCTTAACCATATATATTTATGTTTGTGACAATATAAAAAATCAAATGAAATATAGGGAGAATTGCTTGGGGTCACCCCACCCCTTACGTAATAGAATTTAAAAACAGTCGAGATCCCCATCCCTAAACCATATATATATTCATGTATGGGACAATATAACAAATCAGATGAAATATAGGGAGAGTCCCTTAGGTCACCCACTCCCTCCTGGTTTAGAATTTGAAAACCGTTGAGATCCTCACCCCTTAACTATATATATTCATGTATGGGACAATATAACAATTCAAATGAAATATAGGGAGAGTCCCTGGGGTCACCGAACACCCTCCTGATTGAGAACTTAGAAGTGGTGAAGATCCTCCACCTAAACTAAATATACTCATGTATGGGATAATAACAAATCAAAAGAAATATAGGGGAAAACCCTGTGGTCAACCCACCTCTCCTGTTTGAGAACTTGGAAACGGTTGAGATGCCCACACCGAAACAATATATATTCATGTATGGGAAAATATTACTAATTAAATAAAATATAGGGGGAGCTCTTGGGTCACCCTCCCCCCTCCTGTTTGAGATCTTGGAAGACCGGTGAGATCCCAACCCCTAAACCATACATATTCATGCATGGGACAATATAACAAATAAAATGAAATGTTGGGGAGGTCCCTAGGGTCACCCTTCCCCCTCCTGTTTGGAAACATGAAAACAGTTGAGATGCCTGGGGTCACCATACCCCCTCCTGTTTGAGATCTTGGAAGACCGATGAGATCCCAACCCCTAAACCATACATATTTATGTATGGGACAATAGAACAAATCAAATGAAATGTTGGGGAAGTCCCTAGGATCACCCTACCCCTTCCTGTTTGAGAACTTGAAAACCGTCGAGGTCCCAACCCCCTAAACCATATACTAGTATATGCATGTATTGGACAAAATAAAAATTCATTTACATTTACTTTTGGCAGGTCAGTCAGACCCCACCTTTGATCATTGCAGTAGTGAATATTTTACAGATTTGGCCTTGTAACTTTTGAACTATAGACCACAAACTCAGTTTTCTTTCCATGTTCGTACTAAGTCAACTTCTAGCAGTCAAATAAAACCAACGTTAACTACCAAGTAGAACAACTACAATCATTGCGAAGTTGTACCACTGCAGACTCACCATAAAAATATACATTGATATATGCATTGCTTATGAAACCTTGATTACATATACATTATTTGCCTCAATAATTAATTCATTAGATAAACATAAATGTACTATATATGAATTATTGATGCTGAAGCAACATTGCCAAAGTTTTCATAATTACGTTTGCTTTGGTTTATGGATAACTGCCCTCAGTGCTTACAGCGCTTTGATTTAAATTTGATAGATGCTCCTTGTGCTTTTTTTTGTAAAATATTTGTTTGTTTAGCGATTGCGACGCAGTGATGACTGTTGTACCCATATTTTGACTATCCTACCTTAATTATTTGTTTTGTTAATGCATCGTTGTTAATTTAAAGGAATTTTATACGACTGTCATGCAAGTGAGATGTTTAACGCTATAGAACAAGGTTCAATTCACCATTTTCTACATTTGAAAATGCCTTTACCAAGTCAGGAATATGCCAGTTGTTGTCTATTCGTATGATATGTTTTGTCATTTGATTTTGCCACTTGATTAAGGACTTTCCGTTTTAAATTATCCTCGGACTTCAGTATTTTTGTGTTTTTACTTTTTTGTTTTATCTGAGATATAATAAACCCTACAGTTGTCAATTCAGTGTTGTCACTTAGTAAGGCTGGTCCTCACTTTGCAGCTGTTTATGTATTTTATACGCTTGTTTTGCGTTCTCGTGTTTTATGGGTGTTTCGAGATTATTTTTTGGTTTGATAAAAATTGAAAAGCCAGCGTAATAAAAAGAATAATGATTTGTTCATTTCTTCTAAGCAAAATTGTAAGCGAAAATCGGATGCATATTGTCCACTGTATCTTCAAACTTGATTTCTATTTTCGCATAGTCAATAGCAAAAACATCATTCGGTAACCGGATGCATATTTTCAACTTCAATGTATGTTTTCAAACTTGATTTAAACTTGTCAATTAATAGATCTTACATTTGTCTAGTTTGATTAATATATAAACGGAGAAATGTAACAAACATTCATACAATAAAGTAACTTTTAAAATGACATTAACAACTCGCTAATTTCAATTAATGTGTATTTGTTTCATTTAAAAAAGCGCACGGAAACTCGATGACTTACACAGAGCTTTTAATATAACCGAGAAAAAGGATAACAGCGTGCATAGTTTTTGAATGATTTCTGTTTGATGGTTTTGCAACCTTTGTTATCACAAGTTTTTTATCTGCTTCATTTGTGTATGCCAACCGAAACTAAGAAACTCTTCAGTGCACACTTTTGTCTTTATGATTTTTCAAGCCGAATTTGTACCTCTGTATTGTACATATCATTAACTATCATAACTTTTACAAGACCATGTATTATTAGTAACACCGAGTGCTACTGAAGGAATACAATATTAATGAGACCAATAAACTCTATATTGGGTGACAGCAAGGCCCGAATAAAATTTAGCTCAGACCCTGTATGACTCGTATTATCGTATTAGGCCTCTAGCAAACTACGTGACACATTTATTTAACCAACTGTATTAACATGTGGCATATCAAGGTGATAGGAACTTCTTCTATTGGTCTATATAGAAAATTAAAAGTTGTAAACTTTGGTGTTTTTCTGCAATTGTTTTCAGTCTTATGATAACAAAGACTATTGCCATTTCCTCGATCTTTATATCTATATCATTAACGGGAAGCTTAATGCAAAACTTTATGATAAAAGAGATGATTTTTTATTTCCTATCGTTAATAAACCAATATTAGATGGTGACGTTCCCTTGTCACCATCTTATATTATGGTGTTTATATATATCAACTTGGACGATTCGCTCGGGTATGTAACAACGTTTTAGATTTTAGCGAGAAAAGTTTGTTTTACTGAAACATAATTACACCATGGTTTTCGATATCACAAACTAGTGAAAACATTTACTAAATTTTATCATCGGTATAAGGAAATAATTCGTAAATATAACTCAACATGCAGACATCGTATGCGTTCAGGTATTTCACACCCAATCTTTTATCGTAATATTTTTTACAAAGCACAAAAGTGTCAGTATTCACCTCAAAAGCTTACAAAACTTTTAAACAGACTTACTAGGAAGAGATATAGTTACGATACTGTTGTCAGGTCATTAAAGATTGCATATTTTGGCTTTAATATTGATTCACTTATAGGATCTTTGCATCGGAACTAAACACATTTATTAAAAAAAAAAGTTGTTTACATGACACGGGTTGTGTTCTTCTCATATATGTTATGAAAGTATGATACTAAACCCCTAACGGGAAGGATTGTGCCTGACATTCTTATGGTGAAGACATAATCTTTCAATCAGTTTAATGGAGGTCTGAAGCTGACATGTCAGTTAACTGCTAGTAGTCTGTTGTCATTTATGTATGATTGTCATTTTGTTTATTTTATTTTGTTACTATCTTTTGACATCGGACTCGGACTTCTCTTGAACTGAATTTTTATGTGCGTATTGATATGCTTTTACTTTTCTACATTGACTAGAGGTATAGGGGGAGGGTTGGGATGTCATAAACACGTTTTAACCCGCCTCAATTTTGCGCCTGTCCCAAGACAGGAGCCTCTGGCCTCTGTTAGTCTTGTATGATTTTGAATTTTAGTTTCTTGTGTATAATTCGGAGTTTAGAATGACGTCCAATATCACTGAACTAGTATACGTATTTTTTCTAGCTACATTGAAGACCCATTGGTGGCCTTCGGCTGTTGTCTGCTCTATGGTCGGATTACTGTCGCTTTGACAAATTCCCCATGTCCTGTCTCAATTTTATTTCATCGTCAGTTTCGTGATCTGTTGTTTTGAAGAAACGTTTCATATGCTTTTATACCAATGATGTACTTAGAAAGGAGTTGGTCCAGTAAGACACCTTTTTGGCTCCAAAATATAGCAGTTTTAGAAAATTGTTAAAATGTAAACTTTTAGTTATATATTGTACAGTCAAATGCTTCTGCTACATACATATTGGCTGTTTTTGACTATACAATGCACATATATCAGGTACTAGCCCCATTTTACAAAATTGTATAAATGTAAACTTTCAGTAATTCATTGGACAGTAGAATGCTTCTGCTACATAAATGTGGGCTGATTTTGACAATGCAATGCACAAATATCGGGAACAAGCACCATTAAGTCATGCTAAATTACTGAAATCTTCACAATTCTAGCATTTTAGTTAAATTTTAGACGGTTTTCGTGTGAAACGAAAGTGGCCGCATTCGTGTTTTTCCTTAATATTAAAATATAAGTTGTATTTTATAATAATAAATAACATATATAAAGATTGAGGATGAACACGGATGTGGCCACTTTAATTTTTTGACGAAAACCATCTAAAAAGTGACATTTTTTTGGCATATTTGGTAGACTTTTTATATTTGAGCTTGAATTGGGTCGTTTTTAATGACAACATCTGTTAAAATTTTCACTTAAAAAGTAAAATCACAAAAATACTGAACTCAGAGGAAAATCAATTTGGAAAGTCCATAATCACATGGCAAAATCAAAAAAACAAAACGCATCAAAAACGAATGTGTTTAAAAAGTGGTCAAAATCTTTCGTCAGATAAACCTGAAATTTGAGGCCAAAATCGGTCCTTACCGGACCTACTCCTTTATAGAAGGTTAATATATATATAAGCGAAATATTGCGTGAATAAAATTAAATATAACAACTAATTTTATAACACTCATTTGTGTGTTAAAGTTACATTCTTAGGCACGTATATCATATTCTTTAGTAACTGCATCAGTATATTTACATGCTAATCCACGCCTAGATAGATTGAATGTTGATTATTGCTATTTGTAGACACTGTACACATATATATTATATACACTCTAGGTTAGATCAGATATACGAAATCCTTGGGCTCATTGCAATTTTACAGAGTGGGATGCAGTAAAATACAATTCGTCACTACAACAGATAGAAGATTTTATCAACCTTCTAAACTTAGATGCAGCTGAAGAGAGTCAATTCATCGCCGAAGTAAACAAATGGAGAACAAATGGTATTTAACTACTAGTATCTGCTTATTGTAATGTGTTCTTGGTTATTTTCCTAACATTTCCTGTATTTCCTGTATTTCTTTAATTATCTTTTGTAAAATCTTTGTCATTTATTAAAATCCTGGTACTCACACTCAGAAATCGGGCAACCCAGATACTGGATTTGTGTAACCTATAAGCTATTGAGTAAACGTACAAATTATACTAACACCATTCATCTAAACTATTAATAGGAGGAAGAAGAAAAAATTCTAGGATGATAATATTATATTAGTTTCGGATACGATATCTGCGTATCAATAGACATGAATAGTAGTGCTATGAATCAAATGAAGACAAAAGCTATTTGCCGATGATCAAATCTCTTAAACCAGAAGCAAAAATACCAAAGGTACATTTCAACTCATGAGACGAAAATAAACTGACAAAGAAGGCCATGGTTGAAAAGGAAAATAACAACAGACAAATAGTCTACAACACCCCACAAAGAAAACTAAAGACTGTACAAGACTATTCCTACCAAAGATGTGAGTGATTTCCAGTCAGTGCTCAGGAAAGATATACATATCCTGCTTAACATGTTGCATCCGTCGTGTTGACCAGGTTAGAAAAAAACCTGTAAAAACATTTAAAAAACACATTATGAATTTCATGCGTCCGACACGCTTTTCTGGAAACATCTTCATCAGAAACACTCAAAGCATAACATTTGAAAGCCAAGGGTGTATAAAAACATGAACAGTTGAAGAGCTATATATATACCAGCAGAGTTATTGACACAGTGTTGTAAAAAATAACAACACGTTGCATGTGTCCAAGGCGCTATTTGGATTTACCTTCACCAGGAACGCCCATAGCCGAATATTTGAAAGACAATGATGTATGTATAGGAACCTAAACTGTTAAAGAACTTCATTACCAAAACAGACATAAACAAATTGTAAAAAAGATCAACTTGCTTCAGGGAGTAAAAAACTAAGTTTCTAATAATATATAAATTTATTCACGGACAATTCTAGAAAGAGATGTACGGACGTACTATCTACTGTGTTGATGATACCCTCGTGAACTGATAGTCTAGTCCACAAGCTGATCGATCCAGTGCTGTAAAAAAAAATGAAAATAACAAGTGATAAAAAAATAGCCAAATCCATCAAAAACTTCATAACAACTCTTGATCAGTACAATTCGGGAAAAGGGGTGGGGCGGTATTTTAGGTACGACATTTTAAAAATGTCTAAATTTCAGTGGAATAGATGAGTTCAACATGGTCACCACATTTTGAATTATTTAAAAGGAGAACATCATCTTTATAGGGGAAAGTAAAATTAAAGGAAACTTCAGCTTTATTATATTAAGCGTTCCCTCTTATGCATAAAATGACGGGTGCCACATGTGGACATGGATCTGCTTTATTTTCTATATGTATTTTTTCCCATCTCCACGTCCCAGATAAATCCTACAAAACGCCTTCAAGATGCTGAGCTATATGGGACTAATCTGTTTTACAGGTGTTTCATCTCGATGGTTATTGGTGTTTGCTGTCCTATTCAATATATTTGATAATTCCTTCTATATATGTTTTATATTACTAGGTACAAGTTTTTTCCAAGGAACAACAATCGGTCTTGAATTAGTCAATGAAATCCGACAACAGATACAAGTATTAGTGGAATATACGGATGTTACTTGCAAATCAGCAGATACAGAGTTTTCAAGAGTACATACAGAGCTCAGAGAAATTGGAAATACATTAAGACACAACGATAAAAGAATCTCAACTCTTGAAAATGTAAGTGACAACCAAATACAGTATTATGTAGTCAGTCCCCAATTGTATTTTATCAGTGGGTTTTAATAATCCTCTCTATAGTTTTAGCAAGGTCTGATCTCTGATTGTAAAAGTCTGACAAAATGAGTCTATTCAAGCTGACAACACAATATTGATGGTAAAGACTAAAACTTCAGAATTGAATATCTTCTATTTTAACCGAGCTAAAAATGTATTTGACGCCAAAAGCTAAGTGTTTGACTTTGATGCGCTAATTGTGTGCTTTTCTTGACATTGTGCTATGTATTTAAAGGTGTAATAGCAATTCATTTCTAACATATAGTCACAAACTTACTAACAAAAGTGTACGCTGAAGATCGTAAAAATTGTAAGATACATGCATCCTACTAAATGAAAGTAGGTAGTCTTTTGCATTTTCAGTACGGATGGGGATGCTGTATAACATTTCGGTATATTTTTCGTCCGAAGTTCAATAAACGTACTTGCATAATTACATAAATATTAATAATATTATCCATCACCAAAACATTCGTTACATAATGAACATATAGAACGTGTAAGGTCCACTCGATGCACATGCTATGAAAAAAAGCTTATACATAGAACTACCATGTTTGTTTTCCTTTTTGGCCATTCTAAACTAAAACGATAACATTCTTAAGTTTACCTTTATCTCTAGTGGAAACCTTCCTAGTTCTCCATATACCATAAAGTTTGAAGTATTTGATCTCTCATCTAAAATTCTCTTGCAAAATGGAAGATGATTTTTTTCAAATAAATCAATGTTTTCATATTCTCATCAAATCATGTTGTATCACATCCATGGCCAGTTTCTCATGAAAATGGGCTATACAAAATATTCTATTGAATTTACCAGTTGTAGGTAATTCATCCTACATTACATTGCCGTAAAAAAAAGTTAAGATCATAAACATATTTTTCGACCATTCCAAAGCGCCATTGTTTTTTTTAATTTGGGGTTTCTATAGAATATTTTTGAAACTTGAGGTTGCATGGTTACTAGAGCTTCCACACAAGTAAAAAAGAGGTGAACATTTGATTGGTTAACTTCAAATAATGGATATTGTTTTAAATGTATAGAAATGTTATGTTAAATTTTGTCTATTTCACTGGCCTGGATAATGCTATACTCTGCCGAGTATTTTTTTCTATTTTAACCAAAGATAAATTCTGCACAATCGTTTTAAAAATACAAATTCAACAGGATTAAACGGGGGAAATTAATAGTGGTATAACACCTAAATGGACAATGTATTTTTTTTGCGTATGGTCCTGTAAGAGCCCATTTTGGCCTCAAAATATAGCAGTTTTACAAAATTGTTAAAATGTCAACTTTAAGTTATTTATTTAACAGTAGAGTGCTTCTGCTACATAAGTATGTTGGGTTTTTTTACTATACAATGAACATATATCAGGTCCTGGCATCTAAAAGTCATGCTAAATTACTGATATCTTCACAATTTTAGCATTTTAGTTAAATTTTAGACGGTATTCGTGTAAAACAAAAGTAGCCGCGTTCGTGTATATACTTAATATTAAAATGGAAGTTGTATATACATAACATATATAAAGATTGAGGGAGAACACGGTTGCGGTCATTTTCAGTTTTGACATAAATATAAAAAAAGTGACATTTTCCGGGCGGGTATAATTGGTTGATTTTTCATATTTGAGCTTGATACGGTTCGTTTTTAATGACTAAATCAGTTCAAATCTTTCACATACACTAATTGTATCAAATTAAATAGACACTTAAGTGTTTGAAAAGTGGTCAAAATCTTTTGTCAGTTGAACCTGAAATTTGATGCCAAAATCGGTCCTTAACGTACCTACTCCTTTCGCAATATTATTCCTACAGCAAACACAACGAAACAAAGGCACCTTCTGATAAGGCATAGACGATCTCCGAAAAATTCCATATGCCTTGATGTAAACATTATTGTATCAATTGAAAACCTCCCTCAACATGTAGTTCAATGGTGTAATGACAATTTTTCCCGTTTGATTTCATGTTATAGATTGAAAAAAAACGTAAATTATCATTTTACATGTATTAAAGTCTTTTTTTCATAGAAAAAAAATGACGGTTTATAGCGAAATAATATTAACCAGTATTACTTTTATATATATTTGTAGCAGACAAACAATCATATTTTTTCACACTTTACTTAAATTTTTCGAAAAACTAAGGATTTTCTAATCCCAGAAATAGATTACCTTAGCCGTATGTGGCAACTTTTTTGAAATTTGTGTCCTCAAAGCTCTTCAACTTTGTACTTGTTTTATTTGGCTTTATATTTTGATCTGAGCGTCACTGATGAGTCTTATGTAGATGAAACGAGGGTCTTATAATCCTGGAACATTTGATAAGAGATTTGGGACATATTATGATGTTACTCTTGTATGACCAAAAGAATATTGTACCACACAATTTATTGTAATCGACCGCTTTTTTCAAATATATCGGGTATATTTCAATATTACAGATGCTGGTCATACTGCAACCTTGAGTCATCTGTTATATGTTCGCTGTTGGACATAATGTGTTTGCAATTATATGTCTGACTCGGATATTCAACGGTCTTGTGATAAGTTCAACTGAAATAGAAATTGGATGAATATTTAAAAACGTAGTGAAACATATCCAATATGAATGACATAAAGCATTAAGCGTATAGCGAAACAATCTTATTTCATGTTTCCGACAAGAGACCCTGTTTGAGTTTTCAAGTTTTCAAGTTCGTTTTGATATCCTCGGAGTTTGATATTTCTGGTATTTTACTCTTTTGTCTATTGACTTCCTTCTGCATCCTGCTTTTATAGTATAAGAATGTCTAGGGTGCAATCAACAGTTTTATTTCTATGACGTCACATTTTGAGGGACCATGCATAAGTGACCCTTAGTGGTGGACTGATTAATAAAGATACTTGTATAATACTAGATATAACTGGAATCAGAATGTTCTCTAGCTTATAATGAAATAAAAATAATGTGTACCTTTAAGATATTAAAAACATTCCATCCAATGAACATGGGGGGAATGTCTTATTTTAACATAAAAAACTTGAAACCAGGTCATGTGCACAACCATGAAGACATGATCCATGCACATTTTTCATAAACAAAACTGTATGAAATTTGTAGGTTTTTACCTTGCCTTTCAAAAAAATCTTGTTTCAGGGTACGCTCTCCTGCTTAGAAAAGAGCTACAGTGGCTGCAAATAAGTTTTCAATTTTCACTGCCAAAAAAACAGGTTATTTTCATTGTTTTCTCCCCTCAAAGCATGTATATTTAATATAATTTTGAATTTATTTCAATCATTTAATCTGTTTTAATTGAAAGCTAATTAACTGATTTTTACAATCAAATACAAAAAACATGATACTTTTTCACCAATTGAGTAAATAAACAGGGGTTTGGTTTTTTTAGTTGGGGAATAACCCTTAGTTTTTTTTTAACGAAACTGTTTATAGCATCCCTTGTTTACGCTGAATTAAGGTAGATTCATAGTATACCACCATCTTCGATGTACAATCACAGTTCAAAATCGATCTAGTTATTTGCACAAATCTGCAAATTTGGAGACAGATTTGTAATAAATGGTTAGACTGTTTATTTATACGAAGAAAACTTGTTGATTTAATGTATTAATCAAAATATTTTAACTGATATTATTTCTTTTGGTTTTTTTATTTTTTTATTTTTTTTACCAAATGGGTCATTTAAGGGAAGATAACTGATTTGGTACAAAATTTATACTATACTAAAAAGTTTTTTTTAATATTTCTACTTGTAGCAAGGAAAAAAGTTTGGTGACACCATGTTTTCTTTCAATTTTCTTAAAACATATTATCAAACCAATCTATTCACAATTTATTTCAACATTCTATGTTATAGAATATTATTTTTGCACACAAATGTGTTTTTTCATGAACAAACTAACCAAATTTAGGCAATTTTAAACGACTGATAGCTTTAATTATATTTAAAAAAAACGTAGTAAAATCTTCATTTTGAAAATTATAAGAAATTTTGTTTCAAAAATTATATTCTTCTGCTCTGCATTTTGTTAGCTGGGGAACTTCTCTTTTTTGCAGACAGTTGCTCATCAAGGAAACACGCTTTTCGAATATGGATCCTTCAATGGTATGTTTATTTTTTATCATCAACAACTTTATAAAAAAAACTCTATATGCTTTGTTACTTAAAAAATTAAACCTTGACAAATATCAACAACACAAAATTCAAGACAAAAAGAAAATAAAACCATTGTGTATTTATACAAAAAAAATGAGTTTTACATTAAGCTTCATCAAACATTAAGTTACATGCACCAGGATTCATTACTCAGACTACAGATTAAATGATGATTCCATTAGAATAGTTTATCAGTTGACAATTAAAAGATAACCGATAGCAGAAATCATTAGAACATAAAATAACAATAAAAAACTTTCAAATTATTCAAAAAAATTAAGAAGAAAAAACAGTATGGAAAACACAACACAAACATAGCAGGCATTGGAAACTCTCTGTAACCGGAGTCGATACTTGAAATGACAATTTAAGGAAATTTGAAAATAAAAGAAAGACCAAATACAGAAGGGCAATTTTAAACAAGAATGCAAAATAAAAAAAAAATAAAAAAAGAGTACCACATATTGTCAATAAGGATAAGACAAAATGGTCTTTGTTTTCGTTTGTGTTATTTTAGTGATTAAATAATAAATCACGTGTTGAAAGTACATTATGTGATACTGACTAATTAATAGTTAATGTTTCCTTGTAAATAACTGACTATGTACCATAGTTAAATACACCTCTTGCATTTAAACAATACCAGTTTTATCTTTTGTGGGGGTTTTTTTACCGGATAAAGACAAATTAACATTTAGAGGGCCGATGATAAAGTATTAAGATCAATTGTTTTTGGTCTGGTTGGCTTTTGATTTTAGTTTGACATATCTGTTAAAATGTTAGTTTTTTTACAGACGCTGATATACCCGAAATTGAACAATGGAAACAGAAAAGTAAACTTTTTGTCGAAACAGACGTAGTCACAGATATATTGGGAGTTCTAGAAACCCATTCTTGCTTACTTTTGACAGGGGTATCTGGCATGGGAAAGACCCTGACTGCACAAAATATAGCGCTAAAGTTATCTGACGAAAAGGAGTATAAAATTGAGCCTTGTATTGATGTTAAAGATATCAAGAGGCGATACAAGCAAAATATTCGTCAGGTATTTTTTGTAGATGACATATGTGGAAAATATGCAGCAAATATCAATGATATTGAGAACTGGCTTAAAATTGTGGAGTTTGTTGAATGCATTCTAGAAAAGGGCAAGACAAAAATAGTAGCCACTTGTCGTACTGAAGTGTTTAATGAAGAAGCTTTTCAAGAAGCTTTTAAGTTATTAAGAAAAGATGTTTACAAGTTAACAGTTAAATATTCGCTTAAAGATAAAATAAAAATAGCCAGTAAATACCTTAAAAAGGATGACAAAATATTGTTAGATATTTTGGGAAATGTTGATTTTTCCCCAATAATGTGCTTCTTGTACTCACAGCATGTCAAGTTTGAGATTAAAGAGTTTCTAAATAGTCCGTATGAAACATTTCTAATGGAATGGAATCAGCTGAAATATTTTGATAAAGAGAAATTCTGTGTATTGTTACTATGCGTTATTTATAACGGCAGAATTGATGAAGCAATATGTGATGTTTTTAACAAGTTACATACAGATGAAAAAAAGAAATTGAAGAACATTTTTGAATGTTGCAAATTAGGTCGAGATACATCTCGGTCTATACTGAAAGACAAATTGTACGCGTGTGTTGACACTTACTTTATTAAAGTGGATAAAGCATACAAAGTTATACACGACAAAATGTTTGACTTTTTATGTTGTTATTTTGGTAAAACATTCATTGCACCGATTCTAAAATTTGCAGATGATAAACTTATATGTGAACGTGTACAATTAGAGTCGATACAAAAACCACATGGTGAGTTTACAATAGTTATACCTTCAACAGAGGAACACAAATACAATGAACGGCTACGAGCGGACCTTGAGAGTGGAAAGATACATTGTTGTTTGAACAATGTGCAAATGAGATATAAAGAATATAGGTATAAGTTTTTAGATGTTGTAAAGGATTTCAACGATGACACTAAAAGACGATTTATTGACTTAAAGGACGAAAATGGGAATACGACCTTCATTATTTTATGCTTACGAGGTTATGAAGAACTTGTTGAACTTTTTATATCTTTTGGAGCTGATGTTGAAGCTCGGAATGGTTGGTTCGCACCTTTGACCGCTGCGTGTCGTGATGGGCATTTAGGGACAGTAGAAATTCTTCTTGGAAAAGGTTCAAAGGTGAATCAGACTAATATTGATGGAGAAACACCACTATATACTGCATGTATTTGTGGTCATTACGGTATAGTTAAACGTCTGCTAGAGGTACGTGCTGATATAAACAAACCAAATAAATATTATCGTACCCCTTTATATGTTTCTTGTTTAGGTGGTTATGAAAACATCGTAAGATTGTTAATAGACGAAGGGGCAACCGTTTGTTATTGTAGCGATTTACTTATTGGAGCCACTTATGGAGGTCATGACAAAATAGTTGAAATTCTTATTAATAAAAAATGCGATATAAATTGTGTTGATTTCCGGGGGAGAACAGCATTATTCATTGCATGCGAGGAAGGCTTTGCTCAAATCGTTAAGTTGCTTCTTGATAACAATGCTGACACATGCAAGAACGATTGTGAAGGTAAAACACCCCTACATGCTGCTCGTATTGCTGGGAATGATAATATAGTAAGCATGGTGACTCAACACAATTCAAATGTTAACATACTAAAAACATGTCAAACACCCGAAATTACCAGACATATGCTACCATTCGGGTGGACACCTTTGCTACCATTCGGGTGGACACCTTTATATGAAGCATGTACGCGGGGAGACATTAAAACTATCCAGTCATTCATTGAAAGCGATGCAAACGTAAACATGGCAAACACAGACGGCGAAACGCCTTTGGTTGCAGCTTGTCAACAAGGCAATGGGCAGCTAATTGATATGTTACTGAATGAGGGAGCAGGAATATTTCAAGCATTGATAATAGCCGTACAAAACAACTATCACAGCGTATTCAAACTTCTTGTATGTAAAGAAGTAGCTCGAGGCTATAAAAAAGATAACGTACTTGGTTGGAAATCGCTCATGACATTAGCAGGTAAAAGAGGCTCAATTTTTGCAGTCAATTATCTTATAGAAAAAGATGTTGACGTAAACCAAATTGACGACAATGAACATGCACCTATATGCATTGCATGCAATAATGGCTACGATGAAATTGTTGAGTTACTCTTAAAAAATGGCACAACATCAAACTATCACTGTATAAAGGACGGCAAAACACCCTTATACTTTGCATGCAAACTTGGATTTGATAAAATAGCAGAAACTCTGCTTGTAAATGGAGCGAATTTTAAACAAAAAGAGGAAGACGGAAAAACATTGCTCCACATTGCTAAAAATAGCAAAGTATTTAAACTTTTATTAGACAAAGGTTTAGATTACTGCATACCAGATAAGGATGGCAGATACCCTCTTTTCGAATCAATGAATAAAGGTTTTGATGATATATCAGAGTTTCTGGTAGAAATGAAGTCCCTTATAGCCATCTCAGCGGATGATAATAAGACAGCTCTGATTTCTGTATTTGATAAAGGAAATACAAAATTATTAACCTTGCTTGTATCAAAAGGTTATACAAATGCACTACCAAATTTTAACAAAACCATGTTGTATTATGCTAATAGGCTAGGAGTATTTGAAAAGGTTAAGAATCTTCTTCAAGATAATGCCAGTTATAAGAACATATATGAATATGGATACACACCTATGATAATAGCTGATATTGCCGGAGATGATAACTTATCGCACTTTCTTCAAAGTAAGGAATGCAAACATTTTCATAGACAAAATACTTCCAATTTCCACTTAAAAGGCGAAGTTGTATATGTAGCGAATATAGGAGAGGATGAAAAAGTATTTAGTATTACACAAGAAAAGTACCGGTATCTGTTCCGAGCATGTATGACCGGGAAAATAGAAGAAACAATGCTCAATAGTATCAACACTATTAAGTTTTTCAAATCAAAGGAACCGACTGGTAGTATTTGGTTTGAACAAACTCCATTGTGTTTAGCCAGTAGGAGAGGACACACTGAAGTTGTTAAACTTCTGTTAAAATATGGTGCAAAGGTAGACCTCACTTTCGAAGACCGTAAATTAGAAAACGTTGATGATTCATCCCGTATTATTCGATATGGATATACTCCATTGTTTGCTGCTCTACAAAGGAAATATTACAAAATAGTTGAAATGCTTTTAGAAAGTGGAGCCAGTTTAAACAAAGCCTTATATGATGCTTGTCGGGAAGGTTACTTTGACACTGCTAAATTTCTTCTAGATAAAGGAGCTGGTCGTAATGTTAATTCAATATGTCGGTTTGGTCAGACAGCTTTGGATGCTGCTTGCATCGGTGGATCCTATACATTAATTGAACTTCTGATAGCGCAAGGTGCAATACTTGATACAAAATCAATTACAGGAACATCAAATTTTGATTTTTATCATGAGATTTTCAAACTTTGGGAAGAAAGGAACGAAACAACGGGAAACATCGCACAAGCTTTGCTGCATTAAGCATGTGAATACGGAGATTATAGAAATGTAAAAAGAACTAATTGACCAAGGGGTAAATGTTGATGTATATAACAGTGACGGTGTAACTCCTCTTATGTTATTCGGCTGCGATTCAAAGAGTTCCGGATCCATTCCTTCAATCGATATAGAATGATCGAACTTCTAATTAAAAAAGAAGGCGAATATCTATAGGAGGGATAAGAAACGGCAGAACACCGCTGAAACTTGCTACGCCCATGGGAAATGCCAGATTAATCAAACTTTTGTCAGATAATGAAGCGAAAAGATAATTTTAACTTTTATTTGCTGATAACTGTCGATAATGGCATGCTACTGAACTTTTATATTTCAGTTTACATTCTTTTTTTGTATAATATATTAATATGAGATTATATGACAGATAGTTTATTTTTTTATAACCCTTATTATATATATTTTAGTTTAAAAGAAGTTCTGTGTTATGCGTCTTTATGTGGCATCAAACGGAGCAAATAAATTTTCACATCTTTTGAAAGCAACAGTAAAAGATGAATAACTAGGATATGATACACTGAATACAATACCGATCTGTCAATTCAGTTGCAATTGCGACGCATGTCAAAACCGACTATCAAATAATCATTGATGTTTTTTAGCTTTGATAAACTTTCATACATCTTCGTATCATTTTTAGAATATTGTAGCCAGTTGGTATCCTATGGATGAATGTAGCCACTAACTATATTCAGATAAGCAGCAAACAGCAGAATTAAATCAATCAAATCGATATTCATAAAAAAACAATGTAAAAATATCTAACTGAGAGAATCTTATTGCATGCAGAAGGATCACAAACTGGACAAGATGCAGAAAAAATCCAGACAATTCTTATCATAAGGTTTATTTAAGCATTTCAAAATATGTAGTTTTTTTGTAATCTAAAGAATAACCTATGATTATCTTATCTTCTTTTTCAAATATTTGAATTTGAGGAGTCACGACAAATTGCCTTATCCCTCGTCTAAAATAAATGACTGTCTGAAAATCCAGTGTGACTTCATTTTTAGCATCAATATTAAAATCTGTATGATAAACCAACTAATGTATTAAATAGTGTGTGACAATTGTATTATTGTTTTTATTATTTCAAATTAAATAAGACTTAATCTTGATCGCTGTACTGTTATAAAAATGTTATGTAATATTTCAATTTCATATTCTTTTTCAATTAGCAGTTAATATCAGTAAATCAAAAAAAATATTCTTGAATTAATTACGCTCGGAATAGAAATGCGTAGATTTTGCATTTTCCATATTCCAGGATGTGCATCATCTTTTCTTACGTTGTAGATCTTATATGCATTTCATAATTATCTATAATCCTTATATTTGCAATAGTTATTAGTGATTTATATCTTTCTTTGGGTTCAATATTGCGCAACAAAAATTATATAAGTTTACACATATTAGTAATAGCAGACAGCATTTATTGATAATCAATATGTTTGTATGATGTTCTTTTGCGCATGTCAATCAGACTTTGGGTTTGTAAAATATATTTGTTTTTATGTATTTATAATTGAAATGCATGGATGTGAATAAAATATATATTTTTTAAAGCGTCATGAATATAAAAAAAGAAGATGTGGTATGATATCCAATTAGACAACTATTCACAGGAGACCAAAATGACACAGACATTAACAATTATAGGTCACCGTACGACCTTCAACAATGAGCAAAACCCATACCACATAGTCAGTTATAAAAAGCCCCGATAAGACAACGTAAAAAAAATCAAACGAGAAAACTAACGGCCTTATTTGTATTAAAAAAAACGAACGAAAAACAAATTTGTAACACATAAACAAACGACAACCACTGAATTACAGGCTCCTGACTTGGGACAGTCACATACATAAATAATGTGGCGGGGTTAAAATTGTTATCGGGATCCCAACCCTCCCCTAACCTGTGACATAGTATAATAGTACAACATAAGAACGAGCTATAAAAATCAGTTGAAAAAGGCTTAGCTCATCAGATGGACATAAATACAAGTGGACGTGGCCGGGTACATGTACATCCCGACAACAAAAAGACACTAGGCACAGATCTGAGAGTACTCGCATTTATCTGAAAGCTAGTTCAAAGCCACTAACAAACAATCAAAAAAATCATGCATCTAAGACTAAACTATCAATCCGTACACATCTAACATATAATGGATTTAGTTTAAAGACATCATAAAGAGTCAGAAAAAAACATGACCATGTTCGATGCAAAGTTACAGGTATCGACAGATTGTAGATCCATGAAGTTAATCTTAGAGATAGTTTGGTAAATATACATGATCAAATTCGACAAATAAGATGGTCGTTATAGTATTTTATCCTGTTTCATCAAAAATTGACTTTTACAGATCAGGTTTTCATATCAAACATTGTAGTGGAATGACCAAGCCTACATATTTCTTTTTTTAACTTTAATGGATCACCCCTAACTGTTGGACAAATCATGAATTATAAACTTTATTTTTTGCCTGTTCTAGAATCGGAAATTGTGCACATTTGTTATTTTTAGGTCAAAGTTGGAATTTGAGTCTTTCATTAGTGTAAAAAAAACAAAAGAGCTTGTATATTCAGGAAATAATATCTGAAATGTGAAATAAGCAAGACATTACTCCTTTAACGAAGGAATAAACAAAAGCAGTTCAGTCTCGAGTTAATTTGGAAAAAAACCCACCAAAAGCTCATATTTAGCGAAATTCAGGTGGACAAGAAAAAGTCAAAGACAAAACAGAAAATGACGAACGATTGATATTTGTACATACGTGTACGTTGTTGAATTATATACCGATTGCAAGCGGCAAATATTTCACTAATTGACTAAAAAAAATTGTTTAAATAAATCAAATGATAGGTAAGCATATATTTTTCTGTTGAAGTGTATGGGCATGAATTGTGATATCAATGGCCCACTATAAACCCCACAGAGGGGTTTGCTGCAAGGGTCCTTCAACATTTTCAGAAAACCGAGGTTCTAATTATTCATCTCTTCGTTTATACATTACATGAGAGCCGTGGTGTAGTGGTGAGTGCATCTGACTAATAACACAAGGGTTTCTGGTTCGATCCCCGTTCCGGAGGAAAATTTCAGGTACTGAATTTTCGGCTCTCCCTTAGCACCTTTTGCGATTATGGTCTTGAGGAAACGATAATATTCCGTCGGAAGAGCACTATAAAGGGCTGACCCGTGTTAAGAGAGAGCCATATATCTTGCACGTAAAAATCACCCTTGTATATTTTGAAAGAGAGTAGGCTAATGCCGCCACGAGGCAATACTCGCACCCGCAAAGTGAAAGGGATTAATATTAGTTACAATTGTTTCCCAATCCACTATAAATATGTTTAAATTAAACATCAAACAATATGTATGACTTTACATAATTTGTTGGTACATCGTTTTCATCGTCGTCTTCTTCAGAAATTGTTTGGTGAGCATGACGATTCCTACATGTACGTGTCGCAGTTTCTCCATACGATCTCATACTTGAACAAGCCGAACTCTTGCATGAAAAAACAATTGGAAAGAGTATGCAATTGCTGGTCAAAGGTTTGCACAGCATATTACTGAACATATCCAAACACTATTTCAAAGTCAGTGGTATTTAAAAAAATATCTTGCTGTGTGTGGTATATGTGACTGAAGCATAGGGTAGTAAAGTATATATAAATTTGAATTTTGATTGCCTTTTGTGAAAGTTGGTCTGAATTGGGGAACATTCTGCCAATGGTTTCTGCAGAAATAGGTATTGGATCTTATGTTTGTTTGAAATATGCTTGTTGGTACTTCACAACACACCTTGATAGATTGCTTACATTTTATAGTTTGTATTTTACAAAGTTATCTATGTCAACAAACATCACAGGAGCTTCAAATGTCCAATAACTGATCAGGTCCACGGAATAGACGATGACAACATATATAATTGAAATCTCTGGTATGTTGAACATGTTGAACAATGATTTTATTATTTATGAAAACATAATATTTCTATGAATTTAAGGGATGCAGGAAAAAATGATGAGATAGCAACCTTACAAAATGTTAAAAAAAGAAATTTTGAGGTCAACAGTCGGTCTATAAATTATCCCTAGCTCTCATATATTCCAAGTGCATACATATTGGGATTTAATGAAACATTGTAGGAAGGTTATACTTGCTCAGTCTCATTTGTCTGCATGTTTTCATTTCGTTATTAGTCTTTTCGATATTTATCGTTTTAGCCTTATTTTTTTTCATTTTTATATGACCTTTTGTAATGATAACTTTATGATTTTGTTACACCTTGTTGTATTTCTTATTTACATCATTGACAAATTGTTTCACCATCTCAATATAAACAATGAGCAGATGTGTTATGATTGCCAATGAGAAAATTATCCACTCAAGTTCAACTGAAGTGAATGTAAGCAATCATTGAAAACCGTGAGACAAACAACAAACCCTTCCGTATTGTGTGCTATAAAAGACCTAGACCTGAAAGAGAGGCAAAAGATACCAGAGGGACAGTCAAACTCAAAAACACGAGGTTCAAACGATTGCCAATGATACCATCTATTCACCAAACATTCAAATGAAGTGTATGTAAGCAAAAACAGGCAACCGTGTTGCATTCAACAAAAACTACCGTAGTGTGTGCAATAAAATACATATACATGAAAACTGCAAAAACTAACAGCCTAATGTGAAACAAAACAATTCACGAAAAACAAATATGAAAGACATGAACCAACGATGACCACTGAACTACCGGCCCCTAACTTCGGGAAGGCACATAAGTGACGGCGTTTAACATGAACATTCCCTCTAACCTGGAAGATTTGTGAAACAGCTGAACATAAGAACAAACCATAAAAATCAGTTGAAAAGGGCTTAAAAAGACACAAATTACATATCTGAGAGTTCTCACAGTTACTTACAGCTGTTTATAAGCCAAAGACATATATGTAAATGACTTGCTTTAAAATGCCATTTAAATGTTCTTTGTATCTGTCATATTGTCATCAAAAGCACAAAAATGCATTTTACCACTATGTTTCATTATTGCAATAGTGGCTACGTTACTTTACGTACAAAAAAATAAAATGCGAAATTTATACTAGATACTCTGCAACTAATTCAGCCGACGTTTGGCGGAAAACGATTCAGCAGTTTCAAACGAGAATTTTTTTAAGTAAAGCAAGCACAAAAGAGAAACAAATGGTTTAAAGGGCAAATAATCTAGAAGGTTCCAATTGACAATTTTGGTCATTTTTTCTTGTGTGTAGATATAACTTTGCTGACCATGTTAGCGTTTTACACTTTAACCTTATATGAAATAATATGCAAGATAATAACCAAAAACTGCAAAAAAATCCTTAAAATTAACAATTTATTGGCAGCAATCAAACAATGGGTTTTTCGGTTTGTCTGAAAATATAAAGGCTAATACATCCTAACCTATTGACATTTTAATCACATGTTATATTTGCCTTTATTGCTTTAGTCTTTTTAGATACTTCAGTTAAAGTTTGAAGGTATTTATCACAGTAGTTTTAGAGGAGAAGATTATTGAAACAGTTTACGACAACAAAGACAGACGCCGACCGCAAAAACAGACGACAGGACGGACGCTAAGTGATAGCATAAGCTCATATGGTGCACTTCAGGCCTGGTGAGCTGAAAACGACCAGAAACAAACAACATTATACAAAATACATTATAACTAGATACTAAGCAATAGGAACCCCACCGTAAACCAGATGTTGATCTTAGGTGAACTTAAGGTTAGCAGTTGTATCAAAATATTTTTTTTTAATTATACATGTACTTGTAAAGAGAAGGGCGAACTTCGCATTAATACTTAAAACCTACAACCAGCGCAATTTAAAAAAAAAAATTATGACACCAGTCGGTTCAGAGTTAAGAAAAAATGCGTTTGGTATGGTGACATGTATTTCTGTGGTCTGTGATATGTTGGACGACATCAACCAAATAAAAGAAAAACCAAGACATTTCATATTGCCGCTGGACAGTGAACACTCCTTCGAGGCATTTTTCCAACCATCCGTGCATATACCATAAAAACAAATATCAAAGATATAAGATGAATTTGATAAAAAAAAAGTACGTTAAGCTACACCAAACTTATCAATTAGAATCGAATAAAATCATTGAAAAAACAAATATCTTACAAAAACTATAAGCATTAAAATAAAGCATTACAAACATTGTACACCATATCAGACCATTCTAGGAGGAAAATATTCTTACAATAACAATGAATTTTGATTATTTGGGAAAATTAAATTACAGATAAATTTACACTTCCATGGCCTTTACAAAAATAGCATTACAATAAATTTAGAAAACAATTACATTTTGTTTATATTTGTTGTTATCATTTTCAGTCTAGCGATTTATCAAAAAACCTTGACCTTAATGGATGGTTGAATTGGTAAATATTATCATATACTCAACATAACAAATAACGCACGCCATGTATAGTATTCATAATATTTCGCTTTTGTTTAAAAAAGATTGAGAAAACCCATAGATATTTTAAGCATAGCCTTGCAATCAATCCACGGAAAAAATCTTTTTAAGGCAGTGACAGGGGTGCTTTCAAAAAGTAAAAAAAAATATAATCAAACTGCTCTTTTCCGAAAATATCATCATGAAACTGAACATCAAATAATTTCCAATGTGTTCATGCATGTGAAATGATAAAAAATAATATTAATGGGAGCATGGATATAGTACAGTATAGAATGTTAAAATCTCGTAATGCAAGTATATATTGAATGTAGTGGGATAGACCATTGAACCTTGCTTTCAAGTATTTAACATTTTTCCGAATCCCATATTTGAACGTTATGTAACATTGTAACATTTATCTTGACATTTGTCATAAATAAATACTGTTTAAATTAAGTCATGTATTATTTTGTTTTATCAGAAGTGTACATGTATCGCGCTAAGGGCATACGATACAGTTTTAATCCCATATTGAAATTTTGATGAAAATGTGCATGTAGGCCTTTTTTCACCTGATTAAAAAGTATGTAATACAAAATATGCCGTCTTGTGCTACCTGTTGTGTAAAATAAAGTCACAATTTCAGATATTTGTTCAAAATTCGGATATGTCGTATTTTTCCTTTCGAAAGAATTATATAACTATTTTGTTTTAAAAGATAAACACGTTAAGGGCATACGATACCGTTAAAGGGGAGGTAATGACGTTGCTAACGTAAAATGTTATTTTAGTGACGTCAAACTGTGACTTATAGGGAAAAAATGCATTTTTCACCAGATTTTTATCATTCAAACTGATTTAACTTTAATGCGAGTTCATGAACACCTCTTTTTTAAAATGACATTTTGTTTGATTACGTATGAAGATTATTTGTACCAATTTTCATGAAAAAGTCAATAATGCAATTTTTTAAAATTTGATAAATATACAGCAAAGAATATGACGTTTTTTTCCACATTCATGAACATTTGATAAATTTTAGTTATTTCTAAAAAAAAAAACAATTCACAAATTTATAGGATACTTATATAAAAGAGAAATTAGAAATAATTTAACAAAAAACAACTTGTGCTTATCTTTTAAAACAAAAAAGTAATGACTTTCTGTCGGGAGGAAAATTACGTCTACAAATCCGAATTTTGAGCAAATATCTGTTATTTCGACCTCATTTTACCAAAAAAAAATAGCACATGCAGATATATATTTTTTTATTAAATATTTGATTTAAGCAGGTAAAACATAGCCTGTTTGCAAATGTTCATCAAAATTTCATTTGGGATCAAAACTGTATCGTATGCCCTAAAGACTCACACGACGTGCATTGATCCCTTCAAAGACATTGATGTAGTTGGTGCGTTTCTTTAGTTGATAAGTTTATACGAAGTCTGGCATATCGTAAAGAAAGACCCTGTAAGTTTTGCTGAATAATCTATCACACAGGATATGCAACATAGGACATTGGGAAACCTAAAGACATGACTGCAAGACTGCAATCAATGCAAATTTGAGACTAGTTTGATTGGACCAGTTTGATGATTTAACTTTAAATGCATGTTATCTTTTTATCTTATGTTAGTTTTAACTTTAAGTTTGGCTGATTGATTATCGTCCTTAACACCTTACAATTAAAACAAAAGACAACAATTCAATTTTAATATTTTTAATAGTATACAGTGTATTGAGACTTAAAATGAGCGTTAAATGTAAGTTTACAGATATTTTATACATTTTTTCGTCTGATGTACAGTAGTTATCGTTTGTTGATGTTGTTCAGAAGACATAGCGTTTCTCGTTTCTTGTTTATATTTTATATACATTAGACGGTTGAATGGTATTACACTAGTAATTTTTGGCGGCCCTTAATAGCTTACTGTTCTGTGTGAGCGAAAGTTCCGTGTTGAAGTCCGTACTTTCACCTATGATGGTTACTTTTATAAATTGTAACTTGGGTGGAGAGTTGTCTTATGGGCACTCATACCACATCGTCTTATATCTAAAGTATCATTTCTCTAAGTTATGAATTAAACTCATGAGAGGATGTATAAAATCAACAATTAAAATCTTTAATCATTCATAAGAAATGGTTTTATTTAATTCAAGACAGCCGTTCAGTTTATATGTTTAAGAGGGATAAATTTAACAATTCCTAGTTCATTTTTCAAGTGTTCTTCTTATTCAATAATTGAATATTATGAATTTTATATACTTTTAATTGAACAATGTAAAAGACGCATTAAAATGGACATTTATAAATACATTGGGAGCAATTTAATTTTATAGTCATGCGAAACATATCACATCTACCTTTAATATATGTATCAAATACATTAAAATGAATACGTTTTATAAACTTGAATGACTGGGTTTTACCCTTATAGACTTTTACAAAGACTTTTAAAAAGAAACTCATCTTTTATTTCAACAAAAAGCTTACTTTACTGCTGGTAAATTGTTGTCTTCCAAGTTCCCGTAGTCTTCGAAGGGCAACACTTAAAAATCATATGTGACGAGATATGGTGACCCTCCTGTCAATATATTAAAAAGCTTTCTTGTATCTTGTATGCAGGTATATAATGAGTCTTGGATAAGATGGATGATATTTTCAAAAAGAAATCCAACGATATATTCTCGAAAAAAGTCATCTACGTATTCGAAAACAAATCAGACAATGATGTGCTAGCACCTACAAGTGGCGGCATAGATGTCTTTGAGGCGAGAGATGATATCTTTGAAAATCCAGGCCATCAGGCTAACATTTTTCCAGGAGATAAAGAGACAGAATATGATGAACCAGCAGTAAAGAATAAACCACTTCAGGTATATGTATATATCTGCTTGGTAAACCATCAAATCTCAACCAAATGGGAAAAAATTACAGGCACTTCCTGTTGGTCATTTCTGGAACAAAATATCCAAAAAACTCTCATTCTAACTCTAATGGTTATCTATGGCATGACATTCTCATATTTAGCAAAATATTTAAAGATCGACAAAACATTGATAAAAAATCGACACACCCTTTCTAAATTTTTTGATATTTGTTACAGAAATGCTAAACAGATTTTTTCTACAAAAAAATAGGCAAAACGAAGGGTTCCGCCAATGTTAAGAAACACTAAAAAAAAAAACACAACATTTATCAAAAGGAATATAGGGAACATAAAACATATTTTTCACAGAAGACCATGATCAAGAATTGCTGTTTCAGAGGATCTGGAGTGGAGTTTGTTCATTTCTGTATTCTTAGATTTTTAGGCCATTTTTATGCCCACACCGTAGTGGACGGGGCATTAAGTTTTACCCTTGTCCGTCTGTACGTTCATACGAACGACCCAAAGCTGATTTTGCCTCAACCAAATGATATGAAACTTGCACATAATGCTTATTCCCACAAAATGAAAATAAATGAGGTAAATGTAAACCATTATAGGCAACCGTACGACATCAACAATGAGAAAAAAAAACATACCATGTGTCGGCTATAAAAGGCTTCGATATCAAAAATATGAATACATTCTCTTACGAAAAACAATTATGGCAGACATAAACCAATGACAACCACTGAACTACAGGCTCATGATTTTGGACAGACACATACAGAATGTGGTGGATTTAAACATGATTTTGAGCGCCCAAAACCTCCCCTAAACCAGTGACAATGGTGTAACAGTACAACATAAGAGTAAAATAAAAAAATCGCAGTTACTGAAAGGTAGTTTCAATCCAATAACAATTAAAGAAAAAATCATGTAGTTACATTGTAAGACTTAAATATAAATCAGTTTACATTTAACATCCAATGGATTTATTATAAAGACGTCATTAACGCATTAACGGTAAGATAAAACATGACCTTGTGCAATACCAAACTATGATTATCCACATATTTGGTGCCGTGAAAACTATGTTGCACGCTTCAGTGTGATTGTCGGGCTACGTTGACATGGTACAATGATTGGGTGCTTCGAACACTATAGGATATGAGCGCCAGCTTTGCAATATGGTTTTTCCAAAGTGGCCACAGTGTTTTCACGTTTCTTCGGCAAAACTAAGTGCCCTCTTAAACCATGTGTATGATATATGTATACACTAAAGTCAAACAAACAATCAGTATACTAGTATTCATGATTTCTTATTTTGTGTTGAAAAATATTTGTGAAAACCATAAATATTCAGTTCAAGTATATCCTTGAAATCAATTCCAGGGTTCTATAGAGAAAATTTATTGTGACAATAGTGCTTTCATCCCAAAAGGTCAAAAATAAGAAATAAAAAATTGTGGAAATTAGTCAATAATCAAACTGTTTTTTTACAAAAGAATCATCATTACTCTGAACATCGAAGTTATTTTCCATTGTGGTCATGCATGTGAAATGATACAAAATTATATGAATGGGAGTATGGAGATAGTACAGCTAACATGGTTAAGTTCTCACAAACACTCGTATAATGCAGAAATTTTGGAGTGTAGGTATATCTGAGATATAAGGGGGTGATAGACCCTTGAACCTGGACATAAAACATATCGCCATCTTCAATTTTTTGTATTAAAACTGGACACATAACTTTAATCAGGGAACAGTATCCGAGAAGATTTTTGATCGCTCTAAAAAAAAAAGCAATTAGTGTATGCATTTTTTTAGTCGTTTAGTATATACGAAGTCTGTCAGACCGTATAAGACATGCTGAATATTCTATCACACAGCAATAAAGGACATTTGGGACAATGTACAGGCAAGATGACAATGCAAATACAGGATTGGCAGATTGATTGGACCAGTTTGATGATTTAATTTTAAATGTATGTTATCTCATGTTAGTTTTAACTACGAATTTGTCCAATAATCGTCTTTACCATTTTTTACATTTAAAACAAAAGGCTTAAGGTGACCATTAGCAGTAAGTTGATAGATATTTTACACATTTTCTCGTTTATAGATATAGGAAGATGTGGTGTGAGTGCCAATGAGACAACTCTCCATCCAAATAACAATTTAAAAAGTAAACTATTATAGGTTAAAGTACGGCCTTCAACACGGAGCCTGGGCTCACACCGAACAACAAGCTATAAAGGGCCCCAAAATTACTAGTATAGTCTTAATATATCATTTCCCTTCTTTATGAATTTAACTCATAAGAGGATGTATATTAAGTACAAATCAAGAATTAAAATCTTTAATCGTTCATAAAAGAGACTGGTTTACTTAATTTCAGTCAACATTTCAAATAAATGCAGTTTATGTGTTAATTTAGAATTATATTTACATTTGCCACTTTTACAAGTAATTGTAATTTGATTCGCTTTGCTAGCTTTCTCCTTATTCACTAACTGAATGTTGGACTTAAAATTGAATAATTTAAAGGACGCGTTAGAAAGAACATTTATGAATACATGGGAAGCAGTTTCGGTTTAAAGTCATGTGAACATCAATTATAACAACAACAACAAAAAATGTGTTTTATTCACTGGAATTACCGAGTTTTCCTACAAACACGTGTACAATTTAATTTAGTTTTCTTTTAAATAAAACTTCTTTTATTTTGTCCAAATCTTGCTTTACTGCTGTTGAATAATTGTCGTTCGGTTTTCTAATTCGACGACATAGATTCCCTATACAATTACCTTAACCATGACAATTCTCGTTAGAAATTCATAAAAAAAATCATGGTCTTTTTTGTGAATTATATGTGATCGTTATATTAAGTTAACCATTCATATATACAAGGACGGTAAAACAAAAACTCGGGAGTTTTTTTCTTTATTTATGGCCTTTATCGCAACGCTCCTCATCACCGCTTGAAGCCAGACTGTCGATATTTAAGTACCTTCAATAGTCCGGCTGATTGGTGCAGACATAGAGCAGAATTGCTCACTTAATGATGAAAGCATGCAACTTTGCACAGTAGTTCTTGGTTTTATGCCCTTTGATTTCAGCTATGGACCCACTCAGAAAAATCCAATATGTCTGCCATTTTCAAGATGGCGGACAAAAACGTTATAAGTATCAAATTGTCCGAAAGATTGTATTCTGTATAATTTCTGAAATAAAAGAAATGATTCTTTGAAAAAAGGTCTTCATGTTCTTAAATGTGTTATTTGTTAATTCTGAAATATAAATACAATAGTTTAGTTATGTCTAGAACACATGCATTTGCAAATATGGCTTCTTATATACAAAAACAAATAGTGAAAATGAAAATGTTAATCAATATGTAACATGTTATTGTAATTTTTCTTTATTGCTTTCAATTTTGTATGGTTGAATGAAATTAAATGTGGTGGTATATTAGGTTACTAGTCTGAACTTTCAGGCTGTGCAGAGGGCGCATTGTAACGTGTCTCTTTAATGCCACGTCTTACGTCCCTTATCGGGATTTCATCTGCCGTACACACTATATTGTCAAATATTTCTGTAACCAATAGGTGAACCTTTCTTCAGAGGGATTTGACAATTGTCATCACTAACAATTGTTACGGGACAACTTTTTCCTTTTCCAACTACGTGCGAACCCAATATGCAAACTTGCTAAGTTGAAATTTTACCTCCACTGTTAACACATGCCGTATTTATCACTTTGTTGTTGATGGTAAGTGTTGGATTACTGAGATTAATCATTGCGCCCAGTGTGTCAAAAATATCTAGCCAAAGTATAACATGGTCTGTTAACAACGCTGTGTATACATCCCGTTGTATGTTTACCCTATCAATGTCGAGAGAGGTTTTCTTTATAATCTTCCCAGTAACCAGCTGTTCAACCAAACCACTTAGCGTGGACTCTGAATCTTCATTATCTGCTGGAATTAATGTCCCTTTTACTAATGTTATTATTATAACAGTGTCCACAATCGTGCTTACATTTTGGTTATATATAGTACCTCCTACTGCTAGGCTTTTTCCAATGGTTCGTATGACAACAATATCGGACAAGGCTATTGGCCTTTGTTCGGTTTTGTCATCAGATGATGTTTCATGGCCAATAGACTTGGGAGTCGATCGTTAGCCTACCGCCTGACCCGTTGCTGTTAAAAGACTCCGTTGTTGTGGTTGCGCTTTGATTTTCTCTGTATCCTGGTATATATTCCATGTGTATTAGTATATTGATCAGATGATCTTCCATCGATCTGGTGATCTTCTACGATTATATTGATCAGAAGGCCCAAGGTTATATTGATCAGACAATCCACGGTTACGCTGATAAGTTGAAAGCATAATATCAGATAGTGTTGTGACAATTTTAGGCGGGTTACCCACCTCAATTTCCAAACAACTGCTCGTATTCCCTTTATCGGTCGGTGATACTGCGCCTTTAAGAAAACTTACAGATGGTCATACTTGACTCTCTTAAATCCATATGACGCCATCTGGTTTGATATTGAGTTTTTTTAAATTTCGTTAACGCCTTGTTTCTGGGTACCTCTCTATAACATGCCTGCAGAATATTTGTTTTTACATCTTCTGAGAAATGCTTCGGTTCCAATCTGGTCTGATAGTCTTTCTTGCTGAAGCGCTGCCTCAATGGTTTTGTTAAGGCTTTCGAATTATCATCTGTGTTTACCTATCGGGCGTACTCCAAGGCAACATTGGCCAGGCAATCTAGGAGCCTACACATTTCTTACCTGTTTTCCAAGTGTCGACTACCGGTAGTCCCATAATGCTCTTCAATCGAATATATATTCGCTCTCCAGAGAGATGTTGCCACGCTCTTTTGGTTTCCTATGCCCTTTCTTTGATCGGCCTGTGGAGTCAGCGGAGTCGGCTTGCTGTTGTCGCAAGCCTATAAGAGCTTCAGGAGCTGACGAGGTTGCCATAATTGAAGCCATAAATTTGGGAGGAGGATTTGCGACATGAATGGTACTTGATATGATCCACTTGCAGCTAATTGTTTATGTAATGATGTGCTGCTCTGAACCAAAGATGATTGATTCATAGTAGGTGGTAAGTGTGCGTAAGAAGACACATACGCCCTTTGCTGGTATCCTTGAACTAAATGGAGGTTGTTGATAAATAAAATTTGAACCATCTGATGCAGGGCCATGGGCCCTGATATAGGACTTCAGACTTTAGGTGAAGACACCAAATTTTCCTTCAACAGGGTTGATTCGATTGATGATTCATACCAACAAATTGGGGAAAGACCCAAGGTTGGGAGTTTGTTATGTACTTTTGGTGTACTTGCGTTGTACTTGCTACGGTCCATTGAAGGACTTTGAACGTCTTTCTTTTTTGGCTGTCAACACACTCACTTACAACATATGCAATTTGTTGGAAAACACCCTGCTGTTCAAATGTACTTTTACATTGAAATGTTTCTCCTTCCCCAGTGGTTGTCAGCTTGTCCATCCGTCTCACCACAACATTGAATTTCTCATTGGTCTGACTGTCAATTCAGCCAAGCGCTAACCACTAGCCTTGTGGTCTATCCTGTCTTCAGACTGCTGAAATTGCTGAGATTTTGCTTCCATCTGTTCATTGATAACATGCATTGTCTCTTTCTGTTCAGCTTGCATCGTTATGGCACCAACACATATTTTATCAATTCGGGCTTCGCTGTGTTATATTGCGGTCAATATCAGCTGTTCTTTGGGCATTATATTTCCTATCTGTTAGAATTCCTTGGTACAATTTTTGAATAGTCATTTCTGAGTTGTCTTCTGTTAAAGAGTCTTAGGCTGTGAGTTTCCACATATCCCCAAGTGATTCAGTTTCTGCAATTTCAATGTTATTGTCCTTGATCTCCTCAAATCGTGCCATTTCACTGATATATGTATATACAAATCTCAAATCACAGTATAATATCTAAAATTGCAAAGTATTTCAACCCAAGAAATAAGATAGGCACTGAATCAAATCATGGGACATATATATCTAAAATCACAGCTTTTTATGTGTGACTGAAGACAAAAAGTATTGCAGCTTTCAATGAAATCTACAACTGCAGCTTTTTATGACAGCTACTACTTTGTATATGAAATGACAAGCCAGGCAAAATCAATACAGTACTCGAACAGAGACTAAGGAACTTTACTATAATAAAATGATTAAATGCTTGTCAATTCTCAATAATGAACATTTGCTTATTTTTCATAGCTGCCATTTTGAAAATAGCTGCCATCTTTAATTTCAAGATAGATCAAAACAAAATCTTGTTAAGTATACCAAATCATTCAAATGTGTTGAATTTTGTGCTTTCAGCATCAATTCAACTGTGGTTTGTGCAATGCTCGAAAATATTTTAGAATGTATGCAGTCATCTTTAAATATCAAATGTTGAAGATGGGTTCATAGATAATATTGCTCTGTACACAAACATGTACCATCATGCAAAATTTGGTGCTTTCCTCATTATTTGAGCATTTTTTTCACCGATTGGCAGGACTTCACTTGATTTCTTTGAGATCTAACACAAAACATGTTGACCCCGCCTCATTTTTACATCCGCCTCAAGTCAGGTGCCCAGGCATTTGCTAGTCTTGCATATGTTTTTTTTTTATTATTGTCACTCAATTATTCGTTGTTTTATTGATGTTGATAGATATATTACAAAATATAAATTAAAGCTTTTTCCTTTTACCCAGACGGATCTCTTGAAGCTTTTTATTATCAATTTAATAAAAATTATTGTCTTCCCGCTTTCTTTTATTAATTTTTATATACATTTTTGTCATCTTTTTCTATCCCTTTTCTCCTTCATTCTATCCCTTCTCTCCTTTCTCCCGCCCCTATCTGGCTTTCAAATATATATATATATATCATTAAGCGTTCGTGATGAACGTTAATACAGAAAAAAGCTTAGATCTCATTAAACATGTTAAATGTATGGATATAATCTGGGACATGAAATATGCGCAGCTATTAATATAATCTATGTTTACCGAGAGATTATAATTCCAAAGTCCATCTCTCATATGACATAACGATATGACAAAGATAAAAAAATCAAATTGAAAATCTAAAACTGAGTGATTTGCATCATATCCGAAAGAAAAGAAAAGAGGTGCGTCCGCAAGGTAATCCTATTTTTCTTTTATTACATTAACTGCCATACGAATGTACATGCACTTTCAAATTATCACAATCGAAAACAGGACACAATTCGGTACATAAACAGATGAGTAAGACCACTATATGCAATGTCTGTAACGTTTTGAAACTGATTTATTATCAGAAAACTACAAAACAGTGTCGTATTAGAATGTTCCAAAATCTTTCAAAGTCTTCTCGTAATATGAATAACAAAATTATTTATTTTGTGAAAAATGTTTTTATTCTCCACCTCACAACAAATTTATTTTCCTTAACCTGTGTAACTTTTTCTAATTGGCTGTAATGTTACGATTTACTTCCTGTGATTATTCAACATTTCACAGCTGTATACTTCTGATACTGTTATTTATTCACCCCTTATTTTATTGATTTTGTAATTTGATTGTGCCATCGATCAAATTTATTCGTTCACTGTATGTTCACTTGTGTTTTCAATTGATATGTCATAGTATCTTTCGATGTTGTAATGTTACAAGTGTATCGGGTAAGGATAAAGGTTGGAAACCGCATCAGTTTGTTGTACCTGTCCTAAGTCTGGAACCTGATGTTCAATAGTTGTCGTTTGTTGAGGTTTTTTTCGTCTTTTTTGTATAGATTAGTCTGACTTTTTAATTTTTAGCCATTGCGTTGTCAGTTTATTTTCGATTTATGAGTTTTGAGTGTCCCTTTGGTATCTTTCGTCCCTCTTTCTTTAGCAGTTTGTTTTCCCATTTTATCTTGTTTTAAACTAGTAATACTTTGGGGTCCTTTACAGTTTGTTACTGTTTATATGTAACAAATATGTTTTATTAGAACAGGAAACATAAAACGCATTTTGTAATATCGAACGTAGACATTTTTCTCCGAAATTTACAATAAGCTTACGGTTTTTTTAGTTGAGATTGTCTTGTATCCAGGTATCTTTGATTAATTAAGTTATAATTTTAAAACATATGGTTGTAACTGTCTTTCTTAAAGTTGAAGGAAGACGAAAATAGCTGTACTGTTTATGACGTGATGTTTTGAATGGTCAAAGTAAATATAGATTGTTCATGCCTCTAACATAACCGTAGCCGTTTGAACAAACTCACTTTTTCATGTCAGTTAGATGTGGAATATATGGCACGACGACGATTTTATCAAAAAGGAAAACATTAAAAGATGTAAAAAAAACAACATTTGACAAGGGTCCTGACTTGTTAGAGATACATTTTATTGTGACTAGGTTAAACTATTACCGTTTTATAATTTACATCAACCGTTGAATGATGAGACTGACGTTATCAAATCGTATTTTAATTATCACGGATTGGACTAGTTAGTTATTTTTCCTTTCAATCGAAACCAAATGCATATTGTTTTTGAGAATTTGTCATGCATGCTGCTGTCTATAAGCATGCATGCAAAATTGCTGCTTTTTTTAATAGTTCGTGTGTACGTTGTTTTTGTTGATGTTACTGTTGTTCCTTTATTATACTCTTATAGTTGGATAGTTGTTCGGTTATATTAATAAAGTCTCGTGCATTTCGTTGATAAAATGACGCTGATGGATTTGAGTACGTGATGGTAAGACACTGAACATGAAGTTCTTTTCTTATGTTATCGAGTTTCAATTTTATCCATGATCTAAAATATAATGTGTATAAGGACCACAAATTACCGATCAACATTTGTACTGGTTTGAACTCAGAATAAACTTCAAATCAAAACGGATTTAATGTAGAAGCTGGACTGTATGAAAATGGAAATTGGACATGTGTCAAAGAGACAACAACCCAATCAAAGAGCGGAAAACAACCAAAAGTCACCAATGGGTTTTCAACACAGCGAGAAAATTCCACATCCGTTGGCGGGCTTCATCGGGCCTCTAAACATAAATGTGTAGGCGCTCAGTGATAACGGACTATATAATGTAGGACTATAGTATGTAGGACTGTATAATGCATGATTTATTATCAACATGATGTTACACAGTCTAAATTAATTGATACCTAGTTTTTTTTTTTCAAACCCAGCAGCTTGCAAAGTCCCTGTGTTTGTTGAATGGCTTCTCAGACCCAAATAATGTGTTCAATCCCGGTTGATTTAGAGCGAAAAATATGTGCACTCCAACATCAGTCACATACAGGTAAGATTATTTGAGGTTTCCAAATTTGAGCATCTTAAGATCGGGTGTCATTTGCTTTATCGGGAGAATTGGTCGTGAAAGAATAACTAACGGTGATCAAGCATTGTTATCAAATCGTGAAAGATCTGCTATCAGATCGTGAATGCAATAAAGGGTTATTCTACTTTATAATCTATGAGAAAATTTGCTGTAGTTTAAAAGGTGGAACAAATTGGAATAACAAATTAAAATAATCTGCAAAAATGATTTGACTTTATGTGCACTTGATAAATTAAAAAAAAAAACATTTTGTAACTGTAAAAGTCACATTGTAATTTATAATGATATATTTGAAACTTAATCTTTATATAAGAGATAGGCCAGTAAAATGTATTTATAGCATTACTAAAAAAATCATATTATTTAAAATAACGTATAATCTTTAATGATTTCTTTAATTAAAATTGATTAAGAAAGATCATTCAATGTAGTATTGACTACAGCGGTCATCTTTTAGAAACAGAGTCTATGACAAACGAGATAATTTCAAATTTGAAATTATAAAAATGTCCTCACCTTAACAGCGATTTCTATACTTCATACGCATATGGGTGAAGCGGAATACGTCATGTAAATCCAATCTATTGACATACCGATTACAAGCATAACAAATCACTGGTTTAAGAAAGATTCGAGCATTATCTTGATCAGCGATAACTCATCTTTCACGATCTTTTCACGATCATCCATATGAGGTACCCGTTCTTTCAAGAACAGTTAAAAAATGTGTTTACAAGTATTGCCGTTTTTTGCAAGGTTTCTGTATATTAAAACTAAATCAAAATAAGTTTAAGAACTATTTCAAACAGTTGTATTGAACGATATTTCTATGAGAAAACCAGATTATACATGAAAAATTTTAATGGTTTTTTTTTTTTTTTATTTCTCTTGTGCCTTTTGTGGTTTTATAACAAAAAACGGTGTATATTTAAGTCTTATATTTCCTCAGATATTGATTAGAATATTAACTTTTTTTACATGCAATTTTTATTTCTAATAATAGATATAATAAGATTATTTACAGACGGAGAATATGTCATCTCCATAACATGTCATTCACGATTCTATCCCAGATCTTGATCTAATCGCAATACTTGACCACCATTATTTATTCTTGTTTAACAAAATGACAGCCGTGCTTAGTCACTTTTTTAATTTAAATAACGTGTATACAAAATTGTGGTTGTTTATACATGAATATAAATTTTTCCACTGCACAGAGTGTGATTCCATATTATACCACTCGAGACAGTTAAATATCCAATGCTCCACATAACTATATTTTTCTTTAATGTAACGTCATCAGGCATGGTCGCCTTTTTCATGACGCCACACTTGAAAATTTGGAGGAAAGCAAGACTATATGATGTCATAAACCAATAAAAAAACGAACATCAAACGAACCAAACGTTGATTAATGAAATTAATGAAATTAATCAACAGGTCAGGAAAAGGACAAATACGAATTACAGAAACCATGTGGTTTACTTTGCGTCAAATACTGATTAGAGAGCTATTACCTTCATTGAGATTTTAACAAAAATATTGATAAAAATTTCAAAATGTATACTTACATTTGATCAGGTCCCCCAGGAGACTTAGACGACGACAAAAAAAGATGGCTCGTGGTTGGTATTTGTTTGCACAGCATTTTAGCGCCAGCTTTAAGAAAATATGTGGAACCTATTGTGACGAATCTTTACAACTCACTTAAAACATCTGATCATATTGACCTACAGACTTTCCAAGGACGTCTTCAGACATATGGCACCGGAAATATCCCTCTCAATTATGACTCAATTAATAACAACAAGGCAACTCGTGGTTATCGAACATACGATTACAAGGTGCAGAACGCTGTCGATTTGTCAAAGTTATTCCTCCAGACCCATATGGCCAATTACACAGCGTTTGACGAGACTTGTGATTCTTCAGCTCTGCTTGGGATGATTGTAAATATTGACATATTTCCAGTAAATGTACAGAGTGCTGCAAAAGACGTAAGAATATGCATATATTATTATTGAACGTTTGTAAATTCTTTCATATTTATATTATTCTGAATACGAAAAACACATTTAGTAGTTCAGTGATTTAACACGAAGACAACCATATATGGCAAAAGATTTTGCCAACACCATTATCAAGGTTAAGATAATATCCAGTCAGAAATGTTTATTATCCAAATGATAATATTTATTTTACAGAAAAGTAATAAAAACAGCGTTTTGAACAAATGATACTAGCCTATCAAACTTAAATAAATAAATGTTATCAATAGCAGATTGAAGATTTGTGTTATTAAACGAGCATACGAGTGAATTATGATAGACCAGTATTGCAATATTCATTTCAAGTTCCTATTCATGAAGATTTGCAATTGTTGCTTTAGTTGAGCGAGGTTTATCAGACAATTTTCGATTTCTTTGACATTAAACAAGAAAGATTCATTGTTATAATTTTTGTAACATTAAATTGAGGGAATCTATAATTTAATAACAAACAATCGTCACCAATATTTTCGTAATAGAAATTTATTGCTAATGAACAATTATCAAAAGAAACTTATCATTCTTTGATAAAAAGAAATTGTAAAGTCGGGTACAGTTAAATACAGTAAACATAAAAAAAATTAACAATATAGTTTATTGTACGACCTTTAACAATGCGCAAAGCGCATACCGCAGAGTAAGTTTTAAAAGGCCCCGAAATGACAAGTGTACAACATTTCAAACTAGAAAATTAACGGCCTAATTTATGTAAAAACATTTTAACGAAAACAAATATGTTACACTTCAACAAACGACAACCACTGCATTACATGCTCAGATGCTCCTGACTTGGGACAGGCACTTACATACAGATTGTGGCGGGTTTAAACCTTTTAGCGGGATCCAAACCCTCCCCTATATTATCGAGACTATTTTCGAGTCTTGTCAAGTAAAATCTGTGTACAAAATATGGTAGTGTATGTCTTCTACAAGGATCACAAATCCTCATCTTTTCATTTAATACTCTAACTAATAAAACTATGTTTAATATAGATTGATATTTACACCTGTGCATAAAAACTATTTTGTATAAAATATGAACTTTTAAATAAATACTTTTAAACCTCAGAAACAAATTTATCGTTACATCTTACATTGTTGTCTTAGTATTCCTGTCTTAACACAGGAATAACATCATGACTTTGTATATAACCTAATTAAAAGACAACATTATTCCTGTTTATATATCTTGTATAAATGCATTTATTTTATTATCGTATGAATACACACATATATATATATATATATATATATCAGTCTAAAGATTTGCACAACGGTACTGATATAAGGTGTTATTAAACGAAAATGTTGTTATAAAATCGTGTTGACAAATATTTCGGCTCAACAAATGGCCTTCTTCTTGTGTCACAAGTTTTAACAATACTGATACATAATGTACAAGGTGTGAAAATAGATCAGTAATAATACAGGTAAGTTTTGGTCGATTGATTTTAATCCTGAATATCATAATTTAAACAAAACACTTTAAATCAATATACGTGACTGTGTATATTAACAATAAATGATTGATATTCAGGATTAAAATCAATCGACCAAAACTTACCTGTATTATTACTGATCTATTTTCACACCTTGTACATTATGTATCAGTATTGTTAAAACTTGTGACACAAGAAGAAGGCCATTTGTTGAGCCGAAATATTTGTCAACACGATTTTATAACAACATTTTCGTTTAATAACACCTTATATCAGTACCGTTGTGCAAATCTTTAGACTGATATAATTTTTTCCTTATCTGCATAGTATCGCCTATTCTAGACGATCCGGTACATAGTAAATTTGCTGGTTGGTCCTTTTTATAGACTTTTATATATATATATATTTCTCTAACTTTATGGAAATTTATCCCTTTCCGAACCCATTGTATAAAAATATTTAATCAACGTGTGGTTGCTAGTGATCTCAAAAGATCATTGGATGATTTCAAAGGTCATGACCTTTTTAGCTAACTGAATGAATAAAAATATGATAACAGGTGGTAATGAAATTGACAACTTCGTGCAATGTGAAAGGCACTCGAAGGGGATTTTTGGTTAACAAAAAAAGAAAATGTCTTATTAATCATTAGAGAAACAGATTATTACATAGTTACTCGTGGATTATCGGATTTATCCAATCTCGATAGTTAAATTATAAATTTTAAAGTCCTCGCCGATGCGGCTCGGACTTTAAAATTGATAATTTAACTATCTCGATTGGATAAATCCGATAATCCACTGGTATCAATGTAAGAATCTATATATATATACAACTCGTCTAAATATATATATATATGCTTCGTATCTACTTTAGGCTAGATCAGTTATCAGAAATCCTTGGGCTCATTGTAATTTTACAGAGTGGAATGCAATGATATACACATTGTCACTTCAAAAGATTGAAGATTTCATATATCTTCTAAACTTAAATGGACCTGATGAGAATCAATTCATCGGAGATTTAAACAAATGGAGAACAAATGGTAAATGTACATAAGTTGAATAATGAATACGTTTTAAAGTGTTCGGACTTTGCTTTCATTTAGATTTTATGTCGTTATTTTTTTTTAATTTTTATATTCTTTTTTCCCCAAACGGATCCATGTTTTTATTAACTATAAAACAACGATTATGTCAATATTTACTTTGTGGTTTGATACGTTATTCAAAAGTGGTTTTTTTTATTTCTAAATATTTTTACCTCAAACATCCGCGTAAAGACATTCATTGGGGGTATGCATCAAAGGCGGCAAATAAACCTTATTTGGCCCAAAAGTTACTGCAAATTTAAAAGTTATCACACATAATCTTTTTAACTAACTGAAAACTTGACTAAGGTATAAGGTACTAAGAACTAAGAAAAAATTAAAAAAAATTGTCATCGAACAAGTTACCATGGCAACAAATCATGACCTAATTTGCATATTTTGTGAAATTTCGTGATTTTCCTTGTTTTTTCATCAAATTCTAAGTATATTTCAGATTGAAAAAGTGTGTGCGCACCCAAGAAACAACTTTATATTTCATGTGATTATGCCAATAGATATAATAAAGCTGTTGTTAAATTATTATGTTCTTTCTCGACTACGCCGCATGTTTCCACAACGGAAATGAAGACAGAAAACTGCATAATTTCTGTATTTCTCATCGTTTTTGTGAAAACAGTACATATCATGACGTAATTGTGACGTCATCAGATAAAAATCTTTATGTTTTTCATTTATATTTCTGGACCCTATGCATTTCTAAACATTATGTACCAATTTGAAATGGTTATGAAACATTTTATTTTCTTGGGCCAAAACTAGGCCTTAATGCCCCTACTCAACATCGATTGAGCGTAACCAAATTCGGATCATAAACCAAAACCTGTGACGAAGCGTCGTCATTTTGACAGTATTTTAAACATGATCATATAAGTCGGAAGTTAAACCCCAAATGTTTCTGAAAATTTCCTGTAATAAGTCAAAACACCTACGGTTATCTACATTACATTTCAATTTGCGTTTTGTTGTACGTCAATGTTTCAGTTGTTCCGATTTTTTTCCTCTTATAGCTGATTTTCCCTCCGGGTTGGTCTGCTACTCGATTTTTTGTTTGTTTCATCGTATTATGAATGTTCCACAGTGGCATATCTCTGGTGTCTTTTATTCTGACAAAGGTGAAGGATTGTGCCGATATAAAACATGCTTAACTCAATCATTTATTTTATACCAATACAGGCAATTTATGTGAAATGATTTTCGGTTTTGTCTGATAATTTCAGTAATTCCTTGTATTTATTAATAGGTACAAGTTTCTTCCAAGGTACAACTATTGGTCTAGAATTAGTCGAAACTATTCGACAGGAGATACAAGTATTAGTGGAATATGCGGGTGTAATTTGCAAATCATGTGACACAGAGTTTTCTAGAGTACGCTCTGAACTCACAGAAATGAGTACTAAGTTAAGTCAGAATGATACAAGGATCTCCACACTTGAAAAAGTAAGTAATAATCAATCAATTAATTGTTAAGTCAATCAATTTCAAATGCAATACCAAGTGGGAATGATGGTTTCTAGCTACAAGATAAACAAACATTAAAATATGACTTTTTTGTTCAATCAATAATGAAATCGATTTCTTATAATTTGGATATTTCTTTTTGTATGTAATAAATCAAATATTAGAAATTCAGTATGCCATTAATTTTAACTCGTGTATGTTTTGCCGTTAGTGTCATTTATGGTATGAACATACGATATGAAATTGTCAACGTGTTGGTTTCCAATTCTATTCCATAAGTTTTTCATTCCGTACAGTTAGTTTTGCACTTTTGCCGATCAATCAAAAAACTTCTAGCAAAGTATTATCTGAAAATTGGTTACGCTACTGACTGGACCGATGACAGGACAATGACAGGTCCAAATGAGAAATGTCTATAACGTTTTTCATTTCTCGAAGGTATTATCCCAAATTAAAGATATAATTGTTAACAGTTATACTCGTTAGCTCCCTTTAATTTTTTCTATATTTAAGATATGTGTGTTTATTCATAAATAAAAGGGGGATTTTCCCGTTTTCGTACAATAACTCAAAAGTGCTTGTAGCAGTTTTTCTTACATTTTGATGAATTATTTATATATATATATTGATGAACATGTAAGTACCCTTTCAATTTTTATAAATTTTAAATTTTATTTTTCCGATTTAGCGAAGTTCTTTTTAATAAAAAGGGGTGATTTTCAAGTTTTTGGACTATATCTTTTATTTGGTCTGAGCAGTTTTCATAAAACTTAGGTGATTATATGCGCTCATGGTGCTGCTATTTTTTTTATTGTGATCTTTACATTTAAATGATTTATTTAAAAGTTAACCAAACACAAACAAGCAGAAAGTATTAATCTATATTCGATATGTATTGGTAATTCTAAAAGTATTTGTTTTCCTTTCCGAGCTTATATGCTCATATGCATTGATAATGTTCTTGAATCAATCATACATTACTTAGTGTTGACACTATTTTATGATTAAGGGATGTTTTCCGGTGTTTGGTATTTCGAGGATCTTCAACGATCTCCATGTTTCATGTTAAAATTTACCACAATCTGTTAAACGTATTTAAAATTAACCTCTCATTTGACGAATTAATGAATTTAATTTAATCTTTAGCTAATATAGGATAATATTGAGAATTACATATTACACTATATATGGACCTTTTATTTCACATTATTGAGTAAACCAATTAAAGTTAAAAGTACCGAGTCATAATCGAACCAGATACCAATAGTATGACACATGAAGTTGTCAGAGGCAGTAACAAAATCAGGACGGGTTGAAACAACAAGACTTTGAAAGCTGTGCATCTCATAGTCAGCATGAATTTATCAGTTGATATTACAAATATTAAACAGTCAGGCCCAAATTGAGGTGTAATTCAATACGGAGAACACGTGGTTGTATTCTAGTATTGTTATCAATATGACATCTAATGATTAAGGATATACTGTAATAATTTTTTTCTGTTTATGACGAAATACCATAGTAATGTGGTGCACTCTGAATAACGCACGTAGTGGGTTGTTTACAGTGTGCACCACATTTTTTATTGTTACTTCGAATAGACAGAAAAAAGTATTGCAGTTATTTTTTATAATTTAATTCTAAATTCCATTTTAAATGAGAGAAAACCATGAAAAATATTGATGACGTCACTGTCATATGACTATATTATGTCTTTAGGCTGATAAACAAAACAACGTCAGCCAATCAAAAGACGCGTTAAATCAAAAATTAATTTATCTAAATATAAAAAAAGTTACCTACATTTGATCTTTGGGTCTGGTTTATTCCTGGGTCGATGATAATTTAATTTTTTAGTGATAATTAAGGTTTGTTACTCAGCTTCAAAGAGTCGACAATATTAAGTGTAATAGTGGTATAGAAATGTGCATATGTATTACAAAAAAAATATGACCCAGATTGACCTAACTTCAATAATAGGATACTGAGGTTTAATTAAGATTATGCTACAGTAGGGTTATGATAAAGGGAGACATTTCTTTCCGTGATTTTAAATGTATTATAGTTGCCAGCATATGTTAGATATAAAGCGTACTTTGAATTAACATGCATTGCTAAATGTACACTTTGTTTCATGTGTTTTTGTTTTAAACATTGGTAATTCTTTAACCAAGGACTAAGCTGACGATAAATGCATAGCGGCAGGTAATTGCCCTATCATGTTACCTTCTCTCTATTTTTAACTAAGCATTTGCTTTTTTTTTGACAATCAAGGAATTGTGGTCATTTTACAGTATTATTAAAAGTAAATATTATGTTTGGATTAATAGCAAAACACTTTTATCACGATTCTTGTACAACATTTTACACCAGTGTACAATTAAGCAGTTCATTATTTTATGCCATGCTCTATGTTCGTTATACCATGGGTATGCATTATATTTGTCAATATCCTTATACTGAGAGATAGCGAGGTGTAAAATGTTGATAAGTGTAATTCCTATCAATGTTAAAACGAGCATAAAGTATGGCATGATAATAGAAAAAGTGTAACTTTTGTACTTCAAAGCGTTAAAAAGACATCTATTTGAATTAATGAAGCCAAGACGTTATAGAAAATCAATCGTATCACGATAAACAAACAAACAGACTTTTTGATTTTCGGTTTTGTTCAAAGCACAGCTGACGTCGTAATTTCAATTGTGGCATCAATCATGTACAGTCCATGCTTTATTGGAACGCATACAGGGCTGTTTTTCCGCAGCAAAAGAAGAAGGTCATATTGAAATTACATACTACATATACCCTTATTACACCAAGATAACTAATTTATTTCTTATAAAACGTTTTTTACTCATTTTTATACCTGGAAAATTAACAAAAAATCTTAAAACTGCCACTTGACACTTATTTCTACAGCAATATAATCTTTTAATTTTTGGATACTCAATTTATTTATTGTTTCTTAATTTCGGCCAATGTTAATAATTTTGATAATTTTTTTCATCCCCGGATGAGCATAGATGGCGAATTATTTACACCCGGGAAATTAACCGATCTGGTAACAGAATGTTTTGTGCATAATGAAGGATATAATAAATCATAGATTTAGTTTTCAAAAATCTTGCACATTATTCGCTTTAAGTAATTACTTGATGGCGGCATGGTAATTGGCCATTTCAGCACCAATAAAGAAATATGTTCTGACAAAGAAGATTCATATATATTTTTTTCTGTCATAACTCTATGCATAAAGAAGCAGTTGAATATCAATGAATCTTTGCTTTTTTAATGTTTGTGTTATAGGCCGTTTAAGTAGCTAGATTCTGCAACCTTCTGTCAGGAAAATAATGTCTAATTATTTGTCGACATTAGTCCTTTTTTTTTATTTTTATAGTCGGTAGAGTCACAAAGGAAGACGTTATTGGAGTATGAATCCTCACATGGTTTGTTTAGTTATAAGTTTTACAACATGCATATTGAATTTCTGTTTAGGCAAAATTGATTTACATTTTATAATGTTAAAACTTTCAAAAACCTAAATAAGACTCATAACGTTAAATAGTTTTAAAATCTTTTTCGATTAAATAAAAAATAATGATAAAATAAAAATCGATATTTTTTAGTTCCAGAGATTTCAGTTTTACATTATGAAAATAGTATGAATTGACATGACCGGTTAAATTACAGAGTATTTTCAGATGCTGATATTCCCGAAATTGAACGATGGAAGCAGAACAGTAAAGATTTTGTTAAAACTGACACAGTAACAGATATACTAGGTTTCCTGGAAAACCAGCATACCTTACTTTTGATTGGAGTATCTGGAATGGGAAAGACACTAGCGGCACAAAATATAGCATTGCATTTATGCCATGAAAAAGGGTACAGAATTATACCATGTAGAAGTGTTAAAGATATCAAAAAGCGATATAAAGATGATATTCGTCAAGTGTTTTTTGTAGATGATATATATGGAAAATATACAGCAAACATCAATTATATTGAGAACTGGATAAGAATTGAGGAATTTATCAATCATATTTTGAATAAGGGCAACACAAAAATATTAGCCACTTGTCGTACTGAAATCTTTAAACAGGAAAACGTTAAAACAGCATTAAAATCATTCAATGTACATTTTGATTTGGCAGTAAAGTATTCTTCTGAAGATAAACTGAAAATTGCTAGGAAATATCTAAAAGAGAATGACAAATTGTTAAAGGATATTGTAGTAAAAGATGAATTCTCCCCATTAATGTGCTTCTTGTACTCTCAGCATGACAACTTTGATGTCAATGAGTTTCTGAACAGTCCATACAAAACGTTTTCGGATGAATGGGATACATTGAAAACTTTTGACAAAGAAAAATTCTGTGTATTATTACTATGTGTTATACACAATGGCACAATCAACGAAACTAATTTCGATGTTTTTATCGATTTTGATAAACAGGAAAAACGGAAATTAAAAGTTATTTTTGATTGTTGCAAATTAGGTCGCGACATCTCTCGATCCGCAATAAAAGAAAAACTTGACGCTTGTGTTGACACTTACTTTATAAAAGTAGATAATGAATACAAAGTAATACACGATAAAATGTTTGACTTTCTATGTTGTTATTTTGGTAAAGCATTAATCGCGCCAATTATTAAATATGCAGATGATAAATTAATACGTGAACGTGTACAACTAGAGTCAATACAAAAAACACATGGTGAGTTTACAATTACTATTTCGTCAACAGATGAAATAATGTACAATACTAGGCTTAGAATGGACCTTGAAAATGAAAAGATACATTGGTGTTTGAACAATGTGCAAATGAGATACAAAGAATACAGAGATAAATTTGTAAATGTTGTAAAAGCCTTAGATGACGAGGTTAAAAAGAGAATTGTGAGCATAAAAGACGACAATGGGATTACTTCCTTCCTCATTTCATGCTTACGAGGTTATGACGAACTTGTTGATCTTTTTATTTCTTTTGGAGCTGATGTGAATGCCCGGAATGGATGGTTCACACCTTTGACAGCTGCATGTCGGGATGGACATTTAGGAACGGTCGAGATTCTTCTTAATAAAGGATCTGTCGTTAACCAAACGAATATAGACGGGGAAACACCATTATATACTGCTTGCATTTGTGGTCACTACGGGTTAGTCAAACATCTGATTGAGAGACATGCTGATATCAACAAAAAAGATAAATATGGTCGTTCCCCCTTTCATATTTCTTCTTTTGCTGGGTTTGAAAAAATAGGAAGAATTTTGTATGAAAAAGGTGCCAACATGAAAACTTTAAAGGAAATGCAATCAGAGCAGGCAGACAGATTTCGTATGCCTGGTTGCTTAGAAACAAGTTTTCAGAAGTATGAACTTGACAGTTCCAGAAATTGGATGCAGTGTGGATGGACACCTTTATATGAAGCATGCATGCGTGGAGATATTACAACTGTAAATTCCCTTATCAAAAGCAATGCAAATGTGAACATGAAAACTGTCAATGGCGTAACACCTTTGTTTGCGGCCAGTCAACAAGGAAATGTTGCTTTGATAGATATGTTGATAAACGAGGGAGCGGAAATAAATCAAGCATTATGTAGTGCCGTTAAGGGAGACTATGACGAAGCATTTGAAATTCTGTTGGATAAGGGAGGAGATTTGAACTCTAAAGGACAAGATGGGATGTCGCTCGTGAGATTAGCTTGTGAACATGGTTCAAGTAATGTTTTTAAACTTCTATTAGAACAAGGAGCGGATGTTAATGAAAAAGACAAAGATGGAAGATATCTTCTGTTTGTGTCAATGTCCAAAGGATTCGATGACATTTCCGAGTGTCTAGTACTAAAAGGTACCCCTATAGCAAGGTCACACGAAGATAAATTTCAAGCATTGGCTTCTGTATTTAAAAAAAACAACATGTTCAAGCGAAAAGAGATAGAGAAAGAAGATACAAACGGAATAATAACAAATGAACGATTGTTAAGTTTACTTATATCAAAAGGTTACACAGACAATATTCTGAATCCGAACACATTCAACTTATATGATTTGCAAGTGTCAGACCGTCTTCTAAAGCAGTTGAATAAACAAAAAGTTAAGAATTCGGTCTCTTGTTTTGAGCGGATCCCTCTTCAGTCTGTATTGCTATGTTTGCTTGCGTGTAATTTTGTGTTGTATGTTTTGAGGTGATATATTCGAAATAAGTGGATAGAAACCCATCTGCTATTCAAACAAACATACTGGAAAGAATGACTCATAAGAGTATCTATAAAGTTCTTTATTCAATAATAGTTATTTTAAGCATAAAAGTTATCAAAGGTACCAGGGATATAATTTAATACGCCAGACGAATCGTGTGTATGCCAATCATTACGAAATGCACAAAATAATAAGCCTTACAACGTTGAAGTCTTTCAAAGTGGTGATACCTTTAATGTACTGTGCGTAACAGATTACACTATAGATTATAGAAATGCTCAGAGAGAGCAAGAGAGAAAGAGCTTGGTATCAATGCCTGTGACAATTACGGCGCTACACCTCTAATGATGTGTTTATTTCATTATACGGGTGAAAGATTTTTGTCATCAAATTAGAGAAACAGAATATCAGTTATTAAAAAAAAGATGATACCTATCAGCAGTTATATCACGTATGTCATAAATTGTAGAGATATGAATCAACATGTATAATGGAAGAAACAACCAATTTATGATCGACAACCGATTGTTAGTTGATTTTTAAAGAACAAAACATTCAGAGACTCTAACGAATGACCGTGATTTGATTTCAATCTAAGAGAATTTTGCCCTTCCTCTCTTTATCATTTTATGTTAAATGTCAGAAGTTATCAACGTTTGATATATAAATGAACACAATTGCATTTCATTACTCATTTTTTAGCGGAAAATAGTAGTAGTCATATAAGATTTTTTAAATTATCAAATCTAATTAACCATTTATTTATTATTCATTTTTTGCTATTAATTCTAAATGTCAAAAGAAAACTGTTAGCAAATCATACTGGAATTCGAATAAAAAGTGTAATAAAAAGGAATATATACTAAAAGGAAAATAACTAATCCAATGGTAAAATCAAAATCTCAAACCCATCAAACGAATGGATAACAACTGTTATATTCCTGACTTAGTACATGCATTTTAGGAAGAAAATATAGAATTAAACCTGGTTATAAATCTATCTTAACCTCTCACTTGTATGACAACCGCACCAAATAACTTTGTATCGACACCTATTTATGAACAAAGCAAATGGACATAAAAGGTAAAAATGTCAATCGTATGGGTATAGCAGTGAACATTATTATACAAACAAATATGTAACATAGAAGCACAAAATGGCATATAGAACAAGTATATTATAAAAAATATTTGACATTACTACACAAATGTATCATAGTACAATAGCACAAAAACGGGATATATAAATAAAAACTCAAGTCATAAATGTATCAAAAAAAGGCACATAGACAAAGTGCATTAGCAGAAATGAAAGACAAGAATGCAAATATGTTTTACAATAGCTAAAACGTAATAGATGTATAGCGTATACTACCGTTTTTATGTTAAACAAAAAGCATTGTACATTATTTCTTTTAAACGATTTTTCAATTTCACATGGGGAACGGTGGTATACAGGGTTGACAAATAAAAGTTCTGATATAACTAATTTCAGAAAAAATATCGAAATTTAAAATTCTCTTTCTTTAAAAAGTTCCTTTGGAATCAACATATGGTTAATACTACTTAGCGAGTAAACAGTTTCGTAGTATTTCTGAAGATCCTCTGGTTCTGGTTTAACTGTATGATTAAATAGGAACAGACTGGTTTTTGAGAATAAATTGGAATTTTAAATGTAACTTCCTTTTGATGTAGAGCGTTACGATGCTGAAAGCATCAATTCTTCTATTTGATAAAAGTTACCAGGAATGAATTTCAGTCCTCACTGATTTAAAAAGACGAAAAGAACTATACCAGCTATACCAGCCGTTATACTGAAAATAAAAACAAAAAGAAGATGTGGTATTATTGCCAATGAGGCAACCATCCTAAAGAGACAAATATGACACAAAAACACAACAAAAAACACAAAAACAACAACAACACATGAATACACATTCACACTAATTAACCTGATATAAACCAAGTTATTGACAAAACGTAGTTGTTATATGAGCCATATAAGAACCATATGGCATTGAAGTACATAAATCCCATACCCAGATATTTTCTCTATCTTTTCGGAAAGGAATTCTCAGTATAGGGCTATTGCTGTGGTGATAAATTTCTGGATGCTGCGTACTTTCATAGATAAAGAAGGATCATGGTCCGGTTGATTAAATTTGATTTAAAGAACCCTGAATTGCGGATCTTTGTTATCAGACCGGTGTCGATTCGTTCTTTTACGCATTGTTTGTTCGAGTTTTACCAACAAAAGTAATCCACACATCAGGTATTCAATTCCTCATACAATTTTCCAAGGAACAGACCAGAGGCTAGAAAGATTTAGTGTAATAAGTTTTTCTCTTTAAGCTTCATGTAAAATCAGGGGTCGTGAGCATCATATAACACGTCTTTAGCCTGCTTCCTTTTTCCTTTTTAGCTTACATGGCCTCAATCGCTGAACCCAAAACATTATAAGCAATTTTGACATTAGGTAAAATTGTTTATCAGGTCAAGATCTATTTTTCTGAAATTTTCAATTGGATCATAATATCAAGAAACAGAAGATGTGTTATGTTCGCCAATGAGACAATTATCCACTCAAGTTCAACGCCAAGACAAAACGGGGAAAAGAAACAACATTTTACAAATTTCATCATTTTACACTAAAATCTACCGGTAAGCAGCACGAACCCCACCATACACCACAGGTTAATCTCAGGTGAACCTACGAGTTAGCAGTTTCTGCTCCAAATGAAACACATGCTGTTTTAAACTCATTTGTTGTAATAATATTGAGGAATAAATCAGGCAAGCATAAATAAACAAAAGTCGTCTGTAGTTGGTTTTATAGTATGTTGTGGTTCCACAATAATGTGGGATTGTGTTAAAATGTACTCGACGGAAATTGGTATTTTATAGAAACTAGAGGCTCTTAGGAGCCTGTGTCGTTCACCAGTATCTAGTGTGGTTTTTAAATTTATGTAAAATAAGGTTAAAATAATAATAAATAGTATTCAATATTCCAATAATGATTGATACCAAGTTTTGTTTAATTGGACCCACTTTTAATTAAACTAAAGGCAAGTCATTCCATTGTTGTTTTACATTAGTAACTTAAATCCTCTTTTTATTTAAATTAGTTTTCAAGTTGTGACAATTTGAACTTGTTAATTTAACAATTTTCCCACAGACTTCTATAGTAATAGTAAAATCACAAAAATACTGAATTTAGAGAAAAATCAATTCGGAAAGTCCATAATCACATGGCAAAATCAAATACCAAAACTCATCAAAAGCGAATGGAAAAGAACTGTCATATTCCTGACTTGGTACAAACCCTATATTCTATTCAGTTTAGCTATGGCAGCCTTCTTGGTTGATGGGCGGGGTCATGGGATTCATTGTTTAAACCAAGGCCACCTTTGTTAAATTTGACCCACTGGTTTAAGAGAAGAATTTTGTGAAATTGACTGTTAAACTCCAAAAGGGGACTGTTGGTCATGTTAACTTATTTGTAGATCATATTTTGCTGAACAATTTTGCCGTTTTAAATTTATCTCTATCTATTCTAATATTCAAGATAATAATCAAATACTGCTAAATTTCCGCACAGTTATCATTTTCAGGACAACAACCCATCACCGGGTTGTCTGATTCGTCTGAAAAGTTTCGGGTAGATAGCTCTTGAGCTGATGATCGTTTTTATCTCAGTCAGATTTGCTTTAAATGAGTTGGTTTCAAATATGGCTGCCATCTTGGTTGATGGTCGAGATCATCGGGTATGTTTTTCTGAAAAAGATACGCTAAGGATTGTTTAGCACGGAGTATATAACCAATTAAGAAAATAACAGTGAGTTATAATTCAAAACTTATTAGAACTGATGAATAAGTATTGATGGCACCGACTAAAATACAAATCAGTACACATCCGATTAGCAACCAAAATGAAAATGGAATCAGTGTTACAGCTAAAACTGGTATTTGCGAACTGAGATCGTCTCTAATTACATGAGTAGCTATTTGCCTCGAGAAGCCTTCAATTTTCATTTGTGAAAAAAAAAATTAACAAACAACCATTTAACACTTATCATTTTTACATTCTTAACATGTTTGCTCAAGAAAGAAAATGAAAACAAAATAATATAAAGGACAAAACATGTGTTTCGAGAATCCCTCCTCCGTCTTAAAAGTAACTGGCCAGCAGTCTTTAGCACAGTTGCAGAATTCTTTCAAATACCGAGTAGGTTAATGACTAAGTTTGCTAATCTTACTCAGTACAGTTTTCCATTTGTAAGTATCATACCAACACTGTTGTGACCTGGGGTGTAGAACTCGATTCTTAGATTGTTAAATATAGCAGGACACAATATCGGTCAATATCTTAATTCAAATAAACAAATTTTGAGACAGGAAAATGATGCATTTGTAATATATTTACTTTAATTCAGATAAATATATGTATTGTGTTGCTTCAACTGTTTTACAAAATACAGAACAGTTTTTGTATAAAAAAAAAATTCAACTTTGGCAAATAAGGTGAAGCATATAATCTTACTTTTATTACAAACTATTTACATGAATAACAGCACTTTCCGCAAAACATATTTTGTATAGTTTTAGAATATTGTTCGTAGATAGTAACATACTTGGTTTTTTTTTAATTAAAACTTTATGTTGCAATTATAAGCAGGTTGTTCACTACATTGACCGTAGACTACAAGTTTGGCTTTATTGAGGCCAGTAGTTTCAGAGGAGAATATTTTTGTAAAAAAAATAAACGGACGACAATCACCAAGAGATAAGAAAAGCTCACCCAGCTCTATTTTGCAAAATGATTTAAAAGTTGGTTAAAATGGACGAGGAAATATATTTTATGGTATGAATCTTCACTGAAGAAAAAAAAATCGATCTACTCCCGTAAAAATGACCCATTTTGATTTGTAACTTGTATTTTTTCCTTCAAAACGGAACTTCTCATTGAAAAGCACCGGTAACAATTACACAGATTCATCTCACAAAACGTGACTCAAACGAAGTAACTACATTTCAAAAATTACGAAATGCAGAAATTCATTTAACGAATGAAGAAAATACGTTAACAAATTAAGAAATTGTGTTTACACATTAAGTGATTACGTATTCAAAAATCAAGAAATGTCTCAAATCAAGATATAGACCGAGATTGTGTTCTGCTATTTAACAATCCAAGAATCGAATTCTTCATCCCAGGTCACAACAGTGTTGATACAAATTAAGAAATGTAAATATTCATGTAACGAATGAAGAAAATACGTTAACAAATTAAGAAATTGTGTTTACACATTAAAAGAATTTACATTTCAAAATTGAAGAAATGTGGAAATTCATGTAACGGATGGAAAATTTACATGTACCAAATTAAGAAATTACATGTTTCTTTTCAAGAAATTGCATTTCTCAATTTAAGAATGATATACTTATGATGTACAGTTGATAACAATTATGGCGGATATTCCCTTCCATCATTTACTTGAGTAAAACCGGACGATACATGACATAACGAGGTGTGGTAAGATTGCAATGAAACACCTGTCCACCAGAGTACAATTGAAGATGATGCCAGCAATTATACACAACCGTACGGTCTGAAATTAACTAACGTGTTTTCAAATAGACAATGAAACTGTGGTCTTAGTTTCCATAATTTTTAATACAAAGGACTTAAACTTGTTAATAATTATTTATAATTAATCTTGGGGTTCGGGAGAATGTTGACACCAGTAGGTTCGGAGTTTAAAAATGCGTTTGGAATGATGACACGTATTTCTGTGGTCTGTGATATATTGAGACAACAACCCAATAGCACAAAAACCAAGACATTTCATATCACCCCTAGACAGTGAACATTCATTCGGGGTATTTACCCAATCATCTGTACTTTTATCGGAAAACAATATCAAAGATATAGATAAATATCTACAAAAGAGTATACCAGTGAGGCCGATCCAATCAAATCATTTGGAAAGACGCATCTCTTTGAAATTTAGAAGCATTGACAAAAAAACAATAAAAAAATATTAGCCCCATCAGACCATTCGAGGATCAAAAAGTCTTACTATTTCGAAGGATTTAATTTGTGAAGGAAAATTAAATTACAGATAAATCGACACTGCCATGACTTTTAAAAAAACAACATTACAATAAATTTGGAAAACAATTATACAATTTGTTTAAATACATTTGTTGTTATCGTTTTCAGTCTAGTGATTTACTAAAAGTCCTTGACCTTGACTTTAATGAATGGTTGAATTGGTCAATATTATCATATACTCAACATAACAAATAACGCACCACATGTATAGTATTAATAATTTTTCGCTTTTGTGTAACAAAAAGATTGAGAAAACCCCTAGATATTTCAAGCATAGCCTTGCAATGAATCCACGGATTCAACAAAAGAAAAATTCGCTTCTAAGCGATGGCAGTGGTGCTTTTATTCCAGAAAGTCCAAAATAAAAAAATAATCAAACTGCTCTTTTCAAGAATATCATCATGAAACCGAACAGCAAATTAATGTCCAATGTTTTCATTCAAAATGTATGAATGGGAGTATGAAGATCGTACAGTAAAGTTCTCACAAAAACTCGTAGAATGTTTAAATCTCGTAATGCAAGTAAATATCAGATAAAGGGAGATATACCATTAAATATGGATATTAAATATCTAGGCATCTCCTTTTTTGTTTACAATTTGTTCTATATCATTACACTTTTTCTAGTCTATTTTATTTTTACATTTGAAGTTGTCTAATTGGAAATTATACGTCATCTCCTTTTTTTGCTCACCTGGCCCGAAGGGCCAAGTGAGCTTTTCTCATCAATTGGCGTCCGTCGTCCGTCGTCTGTCGTCCGGCGTCCGGCGTCTGGCGTTAACTTTTACAAAAATCTTCTCCTCTGAAACTACTGGGCCAAATTAATACAAACTTGGCCACAATCATCATTGGGGTATCTAGTTTAAAAAATGTAGTTTTTGGCTTATAACTCAAAAACCGACGCATTTAGAGCAATCTGACAAGAGGTTAAATTGTTAAACAAGTCAAGAAACATCTGCCCTGAAATTATCAGATGAATCAGATAACCTGTTGTTGGGTTGCTGCCCCTGAATTAGTAATTTCAGGAAATTTTGCTGTTTTGTGTTATTATCTTGAATATTATTATAGATAGAGATAAACTGTTAACAGCAATAATGTTCAGCGAAGTAAGATTTACAATTAAGTCAACATGACCGAAATGGTCAGTTGACCCCTTTAGGAGTTATTGCCCCTTATAGTAAATTTTTAACCATTTTTCGTATATCTTAGTTATCTTTTACAAAAATCTTCTTCTCTGAAACTACTGGGCCAAATTAATCCAAACTTAGCCAAAATCATTTTATGGGTATGTAGTTAACAAAAATGTGTCCGGTGACCCGGCCATCTAACCAAGATGGCCGCCATGACTAAAAATAGAACATAGGCGAAAAATGCAGTTTTTGGCTTCTTACTCAAAAACCAAAACATTTAGAGCAAATCTGATATGGTATAATTGTTGATCAGGTCAACATTTATCTGTTCTGAAATTTTCAGATGGATAGGATAACCCGTTGTTGGGTTGCTGACCCTGAATTGTTAGTTTTAAGGAATTTTTGCTGTTTTTTGTAATTATCTTGAATATAATTATAGATAGAGATAAACTTTAAACAGCAATAATGTTCAGTAAAGTAAGATTTACAAACACATCACCATCACCAAAACACAATTTTGTCATGAATCCATCTGCTTCCTTTAATATTCACATATATAGACCAAGGTGAGCGACACAGGCTCTTTAGAGCCTCTAGTTCTCTATATCACGCTATTTAAGACTCACACGTATTCGTAGTTGGTGCGTTTCGTCAGTTGTTCGGTATACACCAAGTCTGTCAGACCGTACAGAAAAACATACATAAGTCTTGATGAATATTCCATCAAACAGGATATGCAAAAAGGACATTGGGACAGAGAATAGTCACGATGACAATCAATGCAAATATGGGACCAGTTAAGTGGACCAGTTTGATGATTTAATTACAAATGTATGTTATCTGTTCATCTTATGTTAGTTTTAACTACGAGTTTGTCCGATTGATTATCGTCTTTAACATCTTTTACAATTAAAACAAAAGGCAATATTTTGATTTAAATATTTCAAATATTGTACAGTGTATTGAGAATTAAGATGAGCATTAATTGTAAGTTTATAGATATTAAATACATTTTTCTCGTTTACAGTAAAAAAAAAATCTGTTTGTTAAGATTTACACTCATAGTAGAATGTATATAGAACTAAAATCAAGAAATAGAATCTGTAATCGTCCATAAGAAACGATATTATTATATGTAAGTCAATCTTTCAGTTAGTAGGTGTAATAAAGGATTATTTTGACAATTTCCAGTTCAATTAATTTGATTGGATTTAAAAGCTTTCTTTTTATTCAATAATTGAATGTTGTAGTATTAATTGAATAATTTAAAGGACACATTAAAACGGACATTAAAAAATACATGGCGAGCACTTTAATTTTAAAGTCACGTAAAACATCAATTATAACAAAACAAATTATTGCGTGTTTTTACTGGAATGACTGAGTTTTCTATAAACAAGTGTGCATACATTTTCATTTGAAGGAAAATCTTTAATCTTGTCAAAATCTTGTTTTACTGTTAATGAATAATTGTCGTTCGGAACGTTAATTCGACTACTTATATTCCTTATACAGTTACCTTAGCCATGAAAACTCTCGTAAGAAATTTATAAAAAAAAAATCAGGTTTTTTTGTGTGTGAATTATATGTCATCCAGTGGCGGATCCAGGAATTTTCATAAGTGGGGGCCCACTGACTGACCTAAGAGGGGGCCCGCTCCAGTCACGCTTCAGTGATTCCTTATATAAGCAACCAAATTTTTTTCCAAAAAGGGGGGGGGGGCCGGGCCCCCTGGGCCCCCCTCCTAAATCCGCCTCTGTCATCTTTATATTCAGTGAACCATTCATACGGGGATAGTAAAACAAAAACTTTGGAGTCTTTGATTTATGGCCTGTCTCTCAATGTCCTTCATCACCCTTGAAGCCAAAGTCTTGATATTCGAGTCCCTTTACTTTAGGTGATTAGGTTGAAATCTCACAAAGAAATATTGACCCCGTCTTTATTTTGCGCCTGTCCTAAGTCAGATGTCGAGACCTTTGTTTGTCTTGTATTTGTATATTTAACAATTGGCATTCAATTGTTCGGGTTTTTTTTGTATTGTTGTTGTTAGATATACTTACCATGAGATATTGAATATTGATTTGGTATAATTTTGACTGTAGATGTCTTGTTTTGTATTTTGTATTTTGGATTGCTGTCTCATATAAGTTAACCCTATTCGAAAGTATTATGCTAACGTCGTTTCATAAAGTTACTGTCCATTGTAGATAATAAATCAAAAATCAGATTCATTAAATTTTGAAAAAAGCACATTTTAATATTAGGAAAAACTTCATTAATAAGATATAAGAAGAATTGGTATGAGTGCCAATGAGACAGCTCTCCATTACTGTCACACTTATTAAAAGTATACCATGCCATATTATGTCAATGTACGGTCTTAAACACAGAACAATTAAACATGTGTTACTAGATATAACGACCATTTTGTCAATTAAAAAGCTTTCTTTGTCTTGTATGCAGGTATTTAATGAGTCTTGGTAAAGATGGATGATATTTTCAAGAAGAAATCAAACGATATATTTTCAAAAAAAGTCATCGACGTATTTGAGAACAAATCAGACAACGATATACTAGCACATAAAAGTGGCGGCATAGATGTATTTGAGACGAGAGAAGATATCTTTGAAAACCCAGGCTATCAGGCTAACATCTTCCCCGGAGACAAAGAGACAGAATATCATGAACCAACAGTAAAAGATAAACCACTCCAGGTATATATACTTAATAGAATAAACCCCTCCTAGAATATGTTCTTACTAGAATAAACCCCCTTCAGGTGTATGTACTTACTAGAATAAACCCCGTCAGGTGTATGTACTTACTAGAAAAAAAACCTTCAGGTGTATGTACTTACTAGACTAAACTCCTTCAGGTGTATGTACTTACTAGAATAAACCCCTTCAGGTGTATGTACTTACTAGAATAAACTCCTTCAGGTGTATGTACTTACTAGAATAAACTCCTTCAGGTGTATGTACTTACTAGAATAAACCCCTTCAGGTGTATGTACTTACTAGAATAAACCCCTTCAGGTGTATGTACTTACTAGAATAAACCCCTTCAGGTGTATGTACTAACTAGAATAAACTCCTTCAAGTGTATGTACTTACTAGAATAAACTCCTTCAGGTGTATGTACTTACTAGAATAAACCCCTTCAGGTGTATGTACTTACTAGAATAAACCCCTTCAGGTGTATGTACTTACTATAATAAACCCCTTCAGGTGTATGTACTTACTAGAATAAACCACTTCAGGTGTATGTACTTACTAGAATAAACTCCTTCAGGTGTATGTACTTACTAGAATAAACCCCTTCAGGTATATGTACTTACGAGAATAAACTCCTTCAGGTGTATGTACTTACTAGAATAAACTCCTTCAGTTGTATGTACTTACTAGAATAAACCCCGTCAGGTGTATGTACTTACTAGAATAAACCCCTTCAGGTATATGTACTTACTAGAATAAACCCCGTCAGGTGTATGTACTTACTAGAATAAACCCCGTCAGGTGTATGTACTTACTAGAATAAACTCCTTCAGGTGTATGTACTTACTAGAATAAACCCCTTCAGGTGTATGTACTTACTAGAATAAACCCCGTCAGGTGTATGTACTTACTAGAATAAACCCCGTCAGGTGTATGTACTTACTAGAATAAACCCCGTCAGGTGTATGTGCACTTACTAGAATAAACCCCTTCAGATGTATGTACTTACTAGAATAAACCCCTCCAGGTGTATGTTCTAATTAGAATAAACCCCTTCAGATATATGTACTTACTAGAATAAACCCCTCCAGGTATATGTACTTACTACAATAAACCCCTCCAGGTGTATGTACTTACTAGAATAAAACCCTGCAGGTGTATGTACTTACTAGAATAAACCCCTTCAGATATATGTACTTACTAGAATAAACCACTTCAGGTGTATGTACTAACTAGAATAAACTCCTTCAGGTGTATGTACTTACTAGAATAAACCACTTCAGGTGTATGTACTAGTAAGAATAAACCCCTTCAGGTATATGTACTTACTAGAATAAACTCCTTCAGGTGTATGTACTTACTAGAATAAACCCCTTCAGGTGTATGTACTTACTAGAATAAACTCCTTCAGGTGTATGTACTTTCTAGAATAAACTCCTTCAGTTGTATGTACTTACTAGAATAAACCCCGTCAGGTGTATGTACTTACTAGAATAAACCCCGTCAGGTATATGTACTTACTAGAATAAACCCCTTCGGGTATATGTACTTACTAGAATAAACCCCGTCAGGTGTATGTACTTACTAGAATAAACCCCTTCAGGTATATGTACTTACTAGAATAAACCCCTTCAGGTGTATGTACTTACTAGAATAAACTACGTCAGGTGTATGTACTTACTAGAATAAACTCCTTCAGGTGTATGTACTTACTAGAATAAACCCCTTCAGGTGTATGTACTCACTAGGATAAACCCCGTCAGGTGTATGTACTTACTAGAATAAACCCCGTCAGGTGTATGTACTTACTAGAATAAACCCCGTCAGGTGTATGTGCACTTACTAGAATAAACCCCTTCAGATGTATGTACTTACTAGAATAAACCCCTCCAGGTGTATGTACTAATTAGAATAAACCCCTTCAGATATATGTACTTACTAGAATAAACCCCTCCAGGTATATGTACTTACTAGAATAAACCCCTCCAGGTGTATGTACTTACTAGAATAAAACCCTGCAGGTGTATGTACTTACTAGAATAAACCCCTTCAGATATATGTACTTACTAGAATAAACCACTTCAGGTGTATGTACTAGTTAGAATAAACCCCTTCAGATATATGTACTTACTAAAATAAACCACTTCAGGTGTATGTACTTACTAGAATAAACCCCGTCAGGTGTATGTGCACTTACTAGAATAAACCCCTTCAGATGTATGTACTTACTAGAATAAACCCCTCCAGGTGTATGTACTAATTAGAATAAACCCCTTCAGATATATGTACTTACTACAATAAACCCCTCCAGGTGTATGTACTTACTAGAATAAAACCCTGCAGGTGTATGTACTTACTAGAATAAACCCCTTCAGATATATGCACTTACTAGAATAAACCACTTCAGGTGTATGTACTAGTTAGAATAAACCCCTTCAGATATATGTTCTTACTAAAATAAACCACTTCAGGTGTATGTACTCACTAGAATAAACCACTCCAGGTATATGTACGTACTAGGATAAACCCTTTCAGGTGTATGTACTAATTATAATAAACCACTTTAGGTATATGTACTTACTAGAATAAAACCCTTCAGGTGTATGTCCTAATTATAATAAACCACTTTAGGTATATGTACATACTAGATTTGATTGTTTAGTTGTGTTGTTGGGTTGCTAGCTTTTCATATATACATGTAAGGCAGGATCTACTTGTACTTCCGTCTTTCGATGCATTTGCGATCAACTCGAGTTTTAATGGGATTCGTGTTGCTCGGTATCTAGCTGGTCTTCTATATTGTGTTTTACAGACTGTTACCTGTCTTTCATTTTGGTATGGGTTATTTGCCACGCCATTGTTACTTTGTTTTCGCCTCATGAGTATGACTATTACTTTGGTGTCATTCGCCGCTCTTTGGTTGACTTTTCTCTGTAGTGTTCAACATTTTAAGATATTTTACCTTAAATCACAGCCACAGGTTAAACCCGACAATGTGTCGGTTTTAACTACTGCGTGGAAATTCTGCGGACAGTACAGGGGCATATGTGTATTGAACTTCGTCCGTCGTTCACGGAAAGAAAGAATCAAATACAAGTGAATGTTTTGAAATCATACAACTCGACTTTTGAATCAAACGTTGGCTATCATAAGTCAAGATTAAGAATTTAATTGCATTGTACAAGTGTTTCTGAGTTCTATATATTTTTTTAAAAATCATTGTATCATTGTGTCATTATTTACCGGCATGCATAAGCTTCTTTTTACAAGGACATAGAAAGGTTGCCTGCATGAGTGACATTGACTGTTCGGCAAGTACGCTGAAAGCACTACTCAGAGAATTCCCGTCATAATTGTTCTTGGTATTTTCAAAATATTTTATTTCATTTTAGCTCTTTGCGTTGCTTTTTTTTTTATCTGACGCAATCAAAGTTCAGAAATCGAAAAGAAAAGACAACTCCATTTTTCGAAAGGCAAACAGAAGAAGCATAAAAAAGATTCTGCGACTGAAAGTTGTGTTACTTTCCCAACTGATGTCGAACCATATTCAAGATCAGCTGTTTTAGATTTATTTTTTTACTTCGAATCGTCTTTAAACCTGCTTATTTATGAAAAAATTATGTCCTTTTGATTTACTTATAATATTGAACAACAGTACATCGAAGTATTTTTTGTCATATGTTTTCAATTTGTGTTGGTATACTATCCCTTTACCCTGCTCTCCAAATTTAAATGTATACATGTATTTATTCTTACAGGTTTTAGATGTACTATGCCATGGCAAATTCCGAAAGAACAGATGTCATGCCAAGGTCATACAGAGGACACTTGAACTTTATATGAAAGAAGAAGATAAAATCATGAAAAAGAAACCGACTGCAGTTAAACCAAAGAAAGTGACAATTAAGGATGATTTAGAGTGGTAGGGATAAACTGTAAGCTTAGAACAGTTATCCATAAATTAAAGACACCATTCAAGTACAACTTTGCTGCATCCGATCCAAACAGTGCGAGGTGAAAAAAAAGAAATGTTTTCGAGTCGAGATAATTATCAGCCGTTTTGTCAAAAGTCGGAAAAGTGCTATGTGGTTCCGATTGCTCCGCTCAGTGAATGCGAAAATAATTCGAAAGGAACCAGTGTGATTTGTTTATTCATAAAAGGCGTTTTATTCTATTGGCTGTTTGTTTAATCCATGGTTCGTTTACTTATTCAAAGGTGAAAAGCAAACGGAGTGCCACCCATAATTCTTGATGCCACGCTTCTGTGTTTATTAAACGTTACTGTTTCCCTTAGAAGGTTTAGAAGATGAAAACTGTGAGGTATCATGAAAAATATATATGACTTTTGGAAGATTGTACGATTATGAACAAAACGGTTTAGCCCTAACGTAACAATCTGTGTTTCGTAGTACAAGTGCAGTTATTTATTTATCGTAAAAAGTTAGAGTGAATAATGAGAAATAAATACGCAGCAAATATTTTTTGTTTTGAAGATCTTTAAATAATTACATTTGAGTCACTGATCATGCATAAATACATGTAGCAACATTTAATCTTAAATGATCTTTTATTTAAGTGGGTTTTAAAAATCACGAAGCTCATTCATAAACAAACTATGTCTATATTTACATATAATTATAAATTATCAGATTTGATGCAATTGAAGATCTTTAAAACGTTTTATCAGCTTAATGACCGGAACGGTGTAACTGTTGTGAGAGGGAAGATCTCAAAGTGTTCAAGTATAATATGTTTACATCTTAGTATTAAACAAGAACTTGAGCACTTGATACTACTTCGGTTCCGATCTTTATAAATCGGTTGTATTAAAACATACCAAAATGAACTTGATACAGAGACAGTTTTATTGTGCAAAACATTCTACAAAATTGAATTTCATTTGATTTTTAAACATTCTATTTTTTTTTTATCATATATCGCTATTTCTGTAGAAGTTTTGCAATGATTTCGGTTCTCTGTGTTAATTTAAGTTTTTAACAGTTTGCCATATATTCATTTGAGAAATTTGGTGTTGATGGCACACCTTTGAAACACCTTGATAGATTTGCTCTTAGTTACAGTTTTAGTATTAGGTCAGTGTATATCTTGATATACTTCATTGGTCTCTGTCTTTTGGTGAAGGACACATATTGACCTTGGCATGAATATATTCAAACAGTATTAGTACCGGAGACAGTTACGCCACGAGTTAGTTGACCGTTATGAAATAACCGTTTCACAGATGATATCGGATAAGTTCATTATGTCGTGACTACAATACCCTTCCCTTTTGACGAATGTGACCTACCGATTTAGACTATTTACAGGATTTGTAATAACTTAGGTAACACGACGAGTGCCACATGTGGAACAGGATCTGTTTAGACTTTCGGAGCACCTGAGATTACCCCCTGTTTTTGATGGAGATCGTGTTGCTTAGTCTGTAGTTTTCTCTCTATTGTATCCGTAAAGGTTATGGCTTGATATACTGTATTGGTCTCTGTCTATTGTTGAAAGCCACATATTGACCTTGGCATGGATTTACTCACACAGTTTTATTACCTGGGGCAGTTTATAGCTCGGTATAATGTATTGGTATCTGCCTATTAGTGAATGCCGCATCTTGGCAATGGCATGAATTTATTCACACATTTTTAATAAATTAGGACCGGGGGCAGTTTATGGCTTGATATATATTGTACACTGTATTGGTATTTGTCTATTTTTGAAGGCCGCAGATTGATCTTGGTATGGATTTATTCACACAGTTGGGTGATCGGGGCCAGCATATGGCTTGGTAAACTGTATTGGTATCTGTCTATTGTTAAAGGCCTCTTGTTGACCTCGGCATGGATTTATTTACACAGTAATAGTACCGGTGACAGTTTATGGCTTGGTATACTGAACACATACGCGTAGCCAGGGGGTTCGGGGGTTCGTAAGAACCTCTTGAAAACAAATAAGCACTGTTAAAAAGACCACATTCTGTTTGAATTTTTACTGTCTGTTAAAGTTAAGTTCGCGAATCCATATACACCTCCACCCCTTGGACATTCCTGACTACGGGCCTGGTATAGGTTTCTGTCTATTGTTGAAGGCAGCATATTGACCTTGGTATAGGGTGTCATTTTTGGTTGTTTATGTGTAGTTGGGTTACTTAACTCTATGACGTAAATCGACGTCTTCCATACTGTAGTATTTTATCATATGTATTTATTTTTTTTATAAAACTTTGGCTTTCTGTTAACATTTGTTGCTCTATGTGTGACTTATGTATGAATGAAAATTTCGATAATAAAATAGTCATCTGTGTAATAAATATGTATTACATTTTTTAGAATTTTTAGTTATGCACTGAATATTGATAATATTTTTTTAAATATTTGTTTTTATTAGCTTGTCTTGCTTATGCATACTCGACTTTCAGGAATGCGCTGTTTGGATTCTTTTGTTTGTTTCAAGAATATTTCTTGATGTTTTTTTTTTCTTTCTGAGTTATTATTGTTTTTGTTGGGTTTGGTTTTTTTTCTTCAAAATGTGTGTGGGGGGATTGGTGTTTTGGTGGATGGAATGATAAAATGTCACAAAAAAATCATTTGTAACACTGTATTGTCTATTCAGATATTTCTGTACAATACATCAAATGGATTTTACAACACTTCTCCAAATAAAATGTATACATTCACCATTGATTTTGAAACTTTACACTGCAATAAATTATTCATCGACATTTTCCTATAGTTTTATTGACATTAAAACTCTTAAAGTTTTATGATTTAATACATTTCAAACCTTACTGATGAAATATACTGATTATTTGACATTTCTGGTTTAAAATCGGGTGCACTTAAAATCAAACACGGAATTTTTCCCTTTAAATTTTTAATTTGAGATTGAAAATTCACATTATTTAGCCTTGTAGTAAAACCTAAGTCAATTTACTAGTGTTTAACGATATATTACTGTATATATATAACTTGTGTTTTACTGTTTATATAGAAACAAGGATCGGATGACGTTTGGTTTTTTAAGACAAGTTTTTTACCTGATAAAAATCGTGACAGGCTTGATCGGTTTTATTGTGTACAGAAGTAAAAGCAAACGGTACATTACTGGAAACAGATTTTAAAAAAAAAAGACATTCTGAATGGATTGTGGTCTGACAAATTATAATTCAAAACGGGGTGATTTATAGCATTGGATCTTGGGGACAATATAGTTTAAGGAATAAGAATTGTAGTTGATAAAGTTGTCTTACGGTGAATTAAAATCAGATAGGATAACGGATAGATTTGTTTATATTGCGTAATTAATATTTTTGGCAATTCGCATACACTGTGTTATATAGTGTTGTAAAAATTCAGTCGAAAGCACGAACGAAAGTAGACTATTGCGATACAAGTGTTTGGTGATTTTCAGAAGAGTATATTTTTATTGTACAGTACAAAAGTAGAATAGAAAATAAAGGCAACAGTAGTATACCGCTGTTGAACGAAGAACTGTACTGTCGTGTTACTGAACTCGTTCAGGATTTCATTTAATTTATAAAATGGACTTCAAGACTGAAAAAAGTATAACTTGTAAGTGTAAATATTTTATTGATAAAATGAATGTTGTTTTGGGAACGTCCAGTGGCAAATACTTCATCAAAAATGTTATAACGCATTCCTCCCTTTGTGAAGTGCTTTAAATAAATGTATATTTACTAGTAAGCAATTTTAGAGGACAAAAAACAATATAATTAGAAAGATTTGGTAAAAATACTGTTACATATTCTTTACATAAGGCATCGGATTAATAGGTGTCATTCAGATTGGACATGAACGTACTTGTACATCCCGAAAGGCAAATAAACAATCTGCAATCTGTCGATACCTGTAACTTGGCTTTGCACAAGGTCATGTTCTTCTCTGGCTGTTTATGACGTCTTTACCCTAAATCAATTGTATGTTGGATGTGTACGGATTGAGTGTTGAGTCTTAGAGGCATGATTTTTTTATTAGTTGTTAGTGGCTTTGAACTAGCTGTCAGATAACTGCGAGTACTCTCAGATCTGTTCATTGTGTCTGTTTGTGTCGGGATGTATAAGTACCCGGCCACGTCCACTTTTATTTTTTGTCTATCTGATGAGTTAAGCCTTTTTCAACTGACTTTTATAGTTCGTTTTTATGTTGTACTGTTATACCACTGTCCCAGGTTAGGGGGAGGGTTGGGATCCCGCTAACATGTTTAACCCCGCCACATTATTTATGTATGTGCCTGTCCCAAGTCAGGAGCCTGTAATTCAGTGGTTGTCGTTTGTTTATGTGTTACATATTTGTTTTTCGTTCATATTTTTACAAAAATAAGGCCGTTAGTTTTCTCGTGTGAATTGTTTTACATTGTCTTATCGGGGCCTTGTATAGCTGACTATGCGGTATGGGCTTTGCTCATTGTTGAAGGCCGTACGGTGACCTATAGTTGTTAATGTTTGTGTCATTTTGGTCTTTTGTGGATAATTGACCCAGTGGAAATCATACCACATCTTCTTTTTTATATAAGGCAAGGGTTTCAATGCCGATTGGAAGAAGCCCAAAGTGACGACATTTCTATTTCAAAGTCATTCGTGATGGATTAAACTATTTAACTATCTCTTTTGTCATAAAGTTTAATTCTCAACCAAACATTTCTAGTCAGAAACTGCGAGTACTCTCAGGTCAGTAATTAGTGTCTTTTTGTTGTTGGATATACATGTACCCGACCACGTCCACCCTGTGTTTTGTTCGATATATCTGTTTGTATCTTGTGAAGAGTTGTCTTATTGCCAATCATACAACATCTTCTTTTGCATATACTTATCCCTTGTCACCATCTTACGGTGTTTATATATCTCAACTTGTACCAATGTTTTAGATTTTAGCGAGAAAAATTTATGTATTACTGAAAAATTAATACACCAGGGTTTTCGATATCACAAACTAGTCAAAACATTTACTAAATTTTATCATCGGTATAAAGACATCATTCGTAAATATAGCTCAACATGCAGACTTCTTATACGTTCAGGTATTTCACATCCAATTTTTTTATGGAAATATTCTTTATAAAGCACAAAGGTGTCAGTATTCACCTAAGAAACTTACAAAACCTTTGAATAGACTTATTAAGAAGGGAGATAATTACGATACTGTTGTCAAATCATTAAAGATTGCATATTTTGGAGTTAATATTAAGTCACTGATAAGGTCTTTGCGTCGGAACTAAACACATTTATTCTAATAACAGTTGTTGGCATGACACGGGTTATGTTCTTCTCATATATGTGCCTGATGTTCATATGATGAAATCATAATCTTTCAGTCAGTTTAATTGAAGTCTGGAGCTGGCATGTCAGTTAACTGCTAGTAGTCTGTTGTTATTTATGTATTATTGTCATTTTGTTTATTTTCTTTGGTTACATCTTCTGACATCAGACTCGGACTTCTCTTGAACTGAATTTTAATGTGCGTATTGTTATGCGTTTACTTTTCTACATTGGTTGGAGGTATAGCTAGGAGGAGGGTTGAGATCTCACAAACATGTTTAACCCCGCCGCATTTTTGCGCCTGTCCCAAGTCAGGAGCCTCTGGCCTTTGTTAGTCTTCGTATTATTTTAATTTAATTTCTTGTGTACAATTTGAAAATTAGTATGGCGTTCATTATCACTGAACCAGTATACATTTGTTTAGGGGCCAGCTGAAGGACGCCTCCGGGTGCGGGATTTTCTCGCTACATTGAAGACCTGTTGGTGACCTTCTGCTGTTTTTTTTTTTTATTTGGTCTAGTTGTTGTCTCTTTGACACATTCCCCATTTCCATTCTCAATTTCATTACTATCAATTTTAAAGGTAACACACATTTTAGTGTGTGTATTTTCGTATATAAACTTATTTTATTTCTAAGGAATAAACCTTAAAAAAAGACGTATGATCGACGTCACGCTTACATGACATAATTATGTCTACGAGTTGAAAGAAAAAATAACCAATCAAAAGACATGTTACAACCAAAATTAAATTATTTGCTAATGTATTATACATATTTTCAGCTGGTAAAACCTATGTTCCATCAAAGGTTAACATCAGTAGTAAGAATGGTCTCTATGAAGTACAAACTTATAACCCAAGTTCAACCATCGATCCGTTCGAAAAGAAGAAAACTAATACACTTAGTGAGCCTACCGACCCGTTCAAGCAAAAGACAGGGTATTCCCCTACACGGACGACAGATGACATTGCAAAACGGAAGATCGAGGATTACCAGGGCCACAAATACGATACGTTTTATGATTATGGATTTCCCAATGATAAAGATAAAGAAAAGAGAAAACAGGAACCAAAGAAGCCCAAACCAAAGCCTGAACCAAAAGTGGACCGGAAACCAAAACATGTCGAAAGAGCGGTAAGTGTATGACAGTAACTTTCGCAAAACAGTTCCAGTTTTAATTGGGTCTAAATGAGTCATCTTTCTATCATATGTATATATAGTTTTTCAAATAGTATTTTTGGTCGGGTTATGAAAATATAGATAAAAAAAAAGATATTGTATGATTGCCAATGAGACAACCCTCCACGAGAGACCAAAATGACACAGAAATCTTAACCACTATAGGTCACCGTATGGCCTTCAAAATGAGCAAAGCCCATACCGAATAGTCAGCTATAAAAGGCCCCGAAATGACAATATAAAACAATTCAAACGAGAAAATTAATGGCCTTATTTATGTACGAAAAATTAACGAAAAACAAATAAGTAACATATAAACAAACGACAAGAGAGAGAGAGAGAGAGAGAGAGAGAGAGAGAGAGAGAGATGAACTGTACTTACCAATGCCATATGTGGGGTACAATTCACCATTCCGGAGCACCCCTGAGCAACACGACCTGACCGATGTCATATGATGTGGAGTAGGATCTGCTCACCTTTCCAGAGCACCCCTGACCATTCCGGAGCAGCCCTGAGTAGCACGATCTGACCGATGCCATATGTGCAGTAGGTGACCGATGCCTTATATGGAGTAGGATCTGCTCACCATTCCGAAGCAGCACGACCTGACCGATGCCATATGTGGGGTAGAAGCTGCTCACCATTCCGGAGCACCCCCGTTTTTTAGGTGGTTTGAGTTGATGAATCTTTGTTTTCTGTTTTGTGTCGTGGTATGTTTTCGTTTTTAATTTCTCTTGCCATTGTCAGTTTGTGTTAAAAAAAAATTATAAAAAAAAAAGATTTGTATCTTACGCCTCTCTCCTCTCCCTTTTCTTATTTTTCGCTTACGCAAGCATCAATTAACCTTCCTGTCGTATTAATATACGTGTTGGTCCTGGTATTGGTTAAAATATTTGCCACGATGTGTAAGGCAAACACATCTAACCATTAATTCAGTTAAAAATTAACCTACTGGTTTTTCAGTGGTTGTCGTTTTTTGTTACATACTTGTTTTTCGTTCATTTTTGGTACCTCAATTACGCCGTTAGTTTTCTGGTTTGAATTGTTTTACACTAGTCAAATGGCGCCTTTTAAACTGTTAAAGCTGACTATGCAGTTTGAGCTTTGCTCATTGTTAATCAAGGCCGTACGGTGACCTATAGTTGTTGATTTGTTTGTGTCATTTAGTCTCTTTCGGAAAGTTGTCTCATTGGCAATCTGATCATACCACATCTTTTTTTATAATAACAGTCATTTGTCTTTCACATGAGGAAGATGCACACCTATAAGTTGTTTTGTATATTTGTACATACCTAAAATTCTATAGCAAGTACTTAATAACAATTATCATATATTTTTCAGGAATCTCCGTTTCCATACAACGCATCAAAAAGTGTTTCGCGGACTTTCATGTTGATGACAAAAGGCAATCGAGTCAGACCCGAGGGAACAAGCTTCAAAACGACAGATGAATTCGACTGAGATTAAACGGTTGTTGGACATCGGATTTGTGCAATATTAATATTACTTATGTGCATGTTTAAATCACATTTATATATACAGTCAGTTGCAGAGCAGTGATTTGGCAGACATCACGACTGAAATGTGCGTCAAGTTTATAAACTACCAACAAAGACGGTACTCAGAATATTTGTGTATGAACAAATGAATGTGTGTCGTAACTGTTATTTTGAATTATTTTGTGCAAAATGTCATAGAAGTTTACAACTATATGTCACCGTACAGCCTGTACGTATATTTACGTTACAACTATTGACCACCGTGCGGCCTTCAAGTATATTTCCAAATATAGACAACCATACGGTATTTATTACTTTTCGATACCGTTTTTAAGTACATGTTTTGGAAGGAACCCTTTTTTAAAAATCCTTGGAACTTTTACTGCCTTCTCAAGTCAGACTTGTTGAATTAAAATACTTTGCTTGCATGGACCTGGCGTTTATAATCCGGGGAATGCATCCAAATATACCGCTATAACTAAATTTATCAATAAATAATCAAACTAAGGCTTCTAAACATAGTCTTGTTTATATGAATGTATGTGCGGATTGGGTGCAAATACATCAGGTATAACACCAGTTTTAGTTTGAAATATCAAAAGCTCTGGTGTAAACCTAAGAGAGTTTATAGTGGTTAGTGCATCAGACTACTAACACAAAGGTTCCTTGTTCGATTCCCGGTCAGGAATGAAAATTTCAGGGACTGATTTTTCGGCTCTCCCCTGACACCATTTGCGAGTATGATCTTGAGGAAACGATAATAATCCATCGGAAGGGGAAGATAAATGGCTGACCAGTGTGAAGAGAGAGACATATCTCTTGCAAGTAAAAGAAACCCTTGTAGATTTTGAAAAAAGAGCAGGCTAATGCCGCAACAAGACAGTACTCTCACCCGCAAAGGGGAAAGGGATTAAGTTACAAACTTGTTCCCCAATCCTCTATTAATAAATATGCTTAAACTAAACCTTACTAATTGTAATGACATTAGTCCAATTTGAAGACGTTGACCTCTAGATTTGTATAGCTGTTAATTTTACTTATATATCACACACAGCTCTTCAATTGTTTTTGGTTCTTGTACATCATTGGCTTTCAAATACTAGTAGTTGACGTTGAGCGTCCATGACGAAGATAAATTCAGGGATGCGCTTCGGACGCATGAAATTTATATAACGTGTTGTTTTCATTTTTTCATTATCATAAAGAATTGGATTAAAAAAATGTTGGAAATTCATCAATTTAAAACTAAACCTAGATATAGGAAGATGGGGTGTGAGTGCCAATGAGACAACTCTCCATCCAAATAACAATTTATAAAAGTAAACCATTATAGGTCACCGTACGGCCTTCAACACGGAGCCTTGGCTAACACCGAACAAAAAGCTATAAAGGGCCCCAAAATTACTAGTGTAAAACCATTCCAACGGGAAAACCAACGATATAATCTATATAAAAAACGAGAAACACGTATAAATTACATTAACAAACGACAACTACTGTAAATCAGATTCCTGACTTAGGACAGATGTAAACATTTAATTGCAGCGGGATTAAACGTTTTAATGGTACCAAACCTTCTCCCTTTTTCTGAAACCATAGCATAACATCACAAAATAAACACCACAAGATAAAATATCAATTGGAAGGCTTTACTCGAACAAAAAACGAAAATTAACACTAGTTCATTTACGTGATGATCATATACTGCTATGCACAATTTTTTTACTTTTGGGGTATTTTATCACCCGATCATTCTCTAATCTTTTATTATTTTTTATTATTTTTTTTATTTATTTTTTTTGAGGGGGGGGGTGTATATTTCTTTACTATTCATTGAATTTGCCATTTATTCTGCACTTTTTGTTGATTATTTTCTAAACCGAATATAACCCTCTCTTTTTTCTCTCGGCAAATGGTGCAACTATTTCCTTGCTTAAAATATAGTAAAAAAAAGAGGGACACATTTCCATTTGTAGAGGAGCTTAACTTTAGAATGGAAAAAATGACGCCACCAAATTCATTATTGATGATTTAGGATTAGATGTATGATTTGTTTTTGTAAGTTGTTATTTGCTTAGAACTAGCTGTCAGTAACTTCGAGTACTCTCTGTAGTTATAGTCTTTTCGTTATTGCGATGAGCATGTACACAGCCACGTCCACTCTTTTTTTTGTTAGATGTGTTTCAATCTCTATCCATCTGATGAATTAATCAACTGATTTTTATAGCTCGTTCTTATGCTGTACTGTTGCACCTCTGAACCAGGTAAGTCGAAGGGTTCGGCGCCCGCTAACATTTTTAACTCCGCAACATTCGGAATGTCCCTTTCCCAAGTCAGGACCCTGTAATTCAGTGGTTGTCGTTTGTTGATGTGTTACTTACTTGTTTTTCGTTCATTATTTTACACATACGTTAGGCCGTTAGCGTTCTCGTTTGATTTGTTTTACATTTGTCATTTCGGGCATTACTCGTTGTTGAAGGCACACTATAGAAACCTATAATTGTTAATGTCTGTGTAATTTGGTCTTTTGTGATGAGTTGTCTCATTGGCAATCGTACCAAATCTTTTTTATATTGTTCTGTGATTTGTGGTTATAAGAATTTTGTTTAAGGATCTTTAAGATTCATAACATTTGGTTGAGGCAGAGTTAAATTATACGACGGAAACGTAAAAATACACAATTTTTGAATTTCTAAAAATCATTACTCTAGAAAGATAAAAGTGACGCCAGCTTACAGCCGATTGCATTGAGTGTGTATGTAAAAGTAATATATATTTAGTTAGCTTGCTTGCTTGCTGTACCATGAAGTCATAATAAGACTTGGCAAACTATCCTCCTTTCAGAGTAGACAAGTCAGATAACCAATCTATCTGTCTGTAGGACTATGCTACTTCGAAAGAAGGGTAGTATACCTTATCTAATAATGGATTCACGGTTCAGCTAGCAAGCAAGCTAATCAAAGATATTACATTTACCTACACACTGAATGCAATCGGCTGTAATTTAACGTGGCTCGGTACTTTTAACATCCCGTCAATATGTTTGTATTATCTTTCATTTTTTTCTGGTGTGTTTGTATATGCGATTTTTTGGCTTTCTTTGTTTCTTATAACGTGACTCTGTACCTTAAAAGATCCCGTCATTATGATATTGTTCTATTATATTTCAATCATGAATTAGAAAATACGTTGAACCACAAACGTCATAATTAATCAATCGCGTAGTAGAATGAACTATTTGTAGATTCTTATAAATTCTATATAACTTTTGGACCATTTTAAATCTCGGTCTATTTTTGAAATTAATTCTTACATACTTTTGATTGTTTAACCCTGTATGCTCATGTGAAATTTTAAAATTGTCTGTTTAGTTCACGCATCATTGTAAATATAACGGAATATGATGAGACTGTCACCAAAGTGAGAGGTTTAGCGCTTTAAACCCAGATTTAATCCACCATTTTCTACATTTGAAAATGCCTGTACCAAGTCAGGAATATGACAGTTGTTGTCCATTCGTTTTTGATGTATTTGGTGTATAATGGTTTAATTTTTAAATTGTTATTTGGATGGAGAGTTGTCTCATTGGCACTCACACCACATCTTCCTATATCTAATTAGTCATTTGATTTTGCCATGTGATTATGGATTTTCCGATTAGATTTTCCTCTGAGTTCGGTATTTTTGTGATTTTACTTTTTAAGCTTGATCTGTGTTCGTGGTAATAAGCACTGTGTACAAGTACAGGCGGACAATAATAAAACTAAATGGCCCCTCCATTTCGGCGGGGCATGAACATAAAGACAACAACAAATTTCTATTTTATGGAATGTATTTGTCAAACTACAGGCAAGACATGTTGGTCCTGTTATCTGGAAATCTATCATAAAATGGCAAGTAATGGTCTCAACAACTAATGTAAGGGTTATAGGATGGTTCTTTTGTGGTTTATAAAAAATATACCACGAGTCCAAGCGTGACCAACTGCCTGATGACTTATGACTAAACATATAATGACAAATACATATACAATTTACATGACTCCAATATAATTCTATGATGAACTGAACATATGTTCCTTAAAAGTTGCAGACCAGCTACATAATGAATAACAATAAATCTGTTGTATAGAATGACAGAATAAAAGTTGATAAGATTATTGTACACATGAAAATCGTGAAATGTTTGTGGAAAAAAATATAAGATTTTTAAACAAATCTTTAAATCAAATTAATAAAACTTGAATTAATAACCTTTACATTCAGATAAAACTGTGTGTATAGTATTTTGTGTAGTGAAGTACACCCAATGCAAAGATGAAAGAAAACATCTAAACTGAAAGTTATTCTAACTGTATAAAAAAGTGGTACCTTAAGTCCTTCGTTATCTATGAAAATATATGTCCATTGTAGACATTTTTAGATTAAAATAAACAATAATAAAAGTTTTATAAGTATATAAATACAAAGCATTTAAATATGGAAAATAATAAGATAAAACTTGATATATGTTAATTCAACCAACATTTTTATCACAACTCTAATGAATGATCAAAGAAATTTAAAACTTAAGTTCTTTGGTACTGAGAGAACTATGTTTGAAGTAGCTGTATTTTTGTTTATCTGAGAAAGTAGTTTGCCTCTATCTGTTAAATATAAAAATACGTTGTACCTATGCTAGTCAATGAGACATTTTTCCAACAGAGACAAACTGGACGTTTCAGAATGTAATGCATCCTGGGTAATATTTTCAAAAGTGTACACCTTCGTGATTGGTTAAAAATGTCATAAACAATGGAAATTCAACCAAAGACCTGACGTTATTTTCATTTTGGGGTACGAACAATGAAATTACCCATGATTCTTTAGATTCTGAAAAGTCTAATTGACAAGCAAGTCCGCGACCAGATGGCATCGTACAATTTCTCTTTCCAAAAATATATTTGTAACAATCTTTGAAATCGTCAGTCTTGTATTTCAGTGGGCAAAAAACTGGACTGACTAAATGCATGATATGAAAAATATGGTTGAAATAAATATGAGTTTAGAATATTTACCCTTCTGACATAATTATGCAAAATAAAATTAAAATGATAATTTGTTATTAAAAAGTGCTATTATCTTGATTGATACGGAATACTGATCGCCCTTGGTAATCATTTAGATTATTTTTACTGGTTGTATCCCTAGGTATAGGCATACATTTTTATTTTCAATAAAGGGTAAAGGGGAACAGCCATCTAAGTGTAATGTGTGTAACCTGAAAATTTCACAAATCTATTTATAACATTTAAATTTTCTGTGAAGTTCAATACTTTTAATAAAAAAAAGTTGTTTTTCAATAACATTAAGATTCCTATATATCACGTTCAACTTTATAGCAAGCTTTGCATGAGCAAGAGCCCATTTTGTCCAGTTGGGAACCAGTCTACTATTGGCAAACTTGCGTATGTATGTAGTTATGACAGAACCAATTCGGTAATTGGCAAAAATGAAAATTCAAATCGGAAAGTCTCTTATCAAATGACAAAATCAAAAGCTCAAACACTTTACTCAAAAAGGAACGAGCTGTATCCCAATGTTTAATTTATAATTTCCATTACTGATGTAAACCATTAAATGTGTTGTTTTATTTATAATTTCCATTATGTAAACCATTAAATGTGTAAGTTATTCTCTTCTTCTTAGTTTTTCTACTTTGGAGGTATTCCTTTTATTTGATTGTCTCCCATAATAATAATCTAACACAACCATTCGATGCAATAATAATGGGGGGAAAATTATTGTTTCCACATATATGATTATTTTAAGTACAGAACGTAAGACATTCGTCTCAACTCGGCCGATTCCGTATCCTCATCTAACGGAGAAAAGGAGAGTAGCGGAATCTACCGAGGATTGCCGAATGAACGTTAGGACATACCTCTTAAATAACTTTGATTATCTCCCTTTAGTAAATATTGTCAATAGTACTGTGAAATGTTCTGTTGGTCTATCTTATATGAACTAATTGTTATTTGGATGGAGAGTTGTCTCATTGGCACTCACACCACATATATCTATCAAATACTAAAACATGTCAAGAAAAATAGCACCTTTCTAATCAAAACAAAATTTACATATTTAGATGCAAACGAATTCACTGAAGATGAATACAAATTCCAATCACAAATTGGAAGCAATTGAATACATCTTCCAAACAAAAAATCTATTTACAGTATGCATACCCTGTTCTATAAATAAAATACTCCAAATAATATATATACCAGCTTGTCAAATGTTTCATATGAAATGCATATAGACCTATCAAAATTTATTTTCATAATTGTTAATGTATCAATATCTGTACTGTTCATAACCTAAATGCTCAGTTTTGATGAAATTATCACTTAATTCTTAAAATTATATAAATCAGACTCAGAAAAGAATTCCAACAAAATCAATTTAAGAAAGTGGGTCGGTTCCAAACTGCTTCAAAAAGAAAACAGTTAAAAAAATGTTTATTATTTGTCTAAAAACCATGAATGGAAAATCTATTACTAATTATTATATTTTAATCTCGGGGTAATTTAAGAAATAAAACAGAAAGGTTGAATGATTGTTGTTTGCTTAATTTCCAGCGCAAAATAAATGATAGGAATTTTACATGAAATCATTAACACAAAATACACATTTTCATACACTCATAAATCAGAAATGCAATCACGAGAATCTATAACAAAAAAATCCAGTTTATTTATTTATATTTCATCATTTTATTATAAAGATTATTTATATATTTGACCATATCCAACTGTATAACAATGCAATTATAACCATTTAATCTGCTTATTTCATTATACAAAATAAAGTGAATATGAACGATCAATACTTCTATTAAATGAGGTAGGCCTTCACTTGGAATTCTCGTTTTATATAAAGTTTTGAAGTATTACATGGATTACTGCCCTTTCCTCGTTTACCCACGATATCTTGAGCAAAGCTACAATACCCATTCGTCACATCTCGGTCGATTCCGTACTCTCATCTAAGAAATAGAGTAGCGAATTATACCGAGGATTGCCGAATGCTACAATACCACTCGATTCGTACTTATTTACATGAAATATATATTATGCTTTTCAATTCTTGAGGTTGTTTGATTAGTAACAGCATAAGAAAACTGAATAACAGTTTCATAGTTGATGGTAAAATTGTCATCAAAATAAAAGATAAAAGACGTTCAACAACTTGAAAAATATCATCTTTGTAAACTAATGTAAAAGCAAAGAATATGAAGTCCAGGGGTGGTGTTCTCGAAGGTATCCTAAGATTCGTCCTAAGTCATAGATAAGACATATTTTAGGATGGACTTAGGATCGACTTAGGACACTCTTAAGTTGTGTCTCGAAGCTCTCTCAGACGAGTCTTATGTTAGGACGTCCTAAACATATCCTAAGTCGAAACTTTAAATCGTTAAAGATATTTTTTGATAAAACATTTATTAATGACGAAATTATTTCATAAAATTGTTTAAGAATTTTATAATAACATGTACAGAATTAAATGCATAATTACCAATGTAATTATATGAAAAAGGATTGTTATTTAAACTTGAAAACAATATGTTTTGAAATGAGAATTAAATTTGCTGTGTAATCGTATCGTGAAACACGAAGTTCAAAGTTTAAAAGCATGCACAATTTCTTTATATACGAGTTAATAACCGATGGTGCGTTTCATTTCATGTTCATTTCCACGTAAAATAATGAGCAACAAGCGAAATCCAAACATTATTACACTAGGATGAAGATAGGATGCTCTTAGGACACCTTATTGGGTGTCCTAAAGTTAGGACGAAAAATGAGATATATCATAAGTAAAGAGAGCTTCGAGAACACGACTTAGGACAAAGACTTGTCATAAGATACCTTCGAGAACACCACCCCAGATGCTCTCTATACATTTTTCTTATATCAACAGATGAGTAGACAATACATTTTTCAATGCTTATGCTTTTGATTTCATATTAAAATTTGATATGTACTTAAAACTATTTTTAAAACTGAGTATATTTATAAAATTACTCTGGTCCATTCGAAAAGCAGACGTTTTCAAACTATCATCCATTAATTCTGTGACACCATTGTGGCTGCTCTTAATGGTGTAATATCTGAAGGTGGTGTGCCATTTGGAGTGGTCCTGAGTTCACTTTCTGCCTCTAATTCTGGAACTGATACGGGAACAGCCTTTGGCGGTGATGGTTCAAATATTGGCTCTTGCTTCAAGACCATATCAGAATGAAATGTCATGGAACGCTCTAATTCAGTCATGTGACCGGATGTGACGTGTTGAAAAGATGGGAGCATGCCAGGTGGAGGGCTACCAACCTGTAGAAGAGCGGGAGGTGGCGCACTAAGAGCAGCTAAGACAGAACTGTGACTCTGGTATAGTTGAGGATATGTTGTGATATGCTTCATGTCAGTCACTGCAATAAAAAAAAAGCATTCTTTAATAGGTCAACTCGGAATGTCAATGGAACTCACGGTTTCGGAATTCCACCCAAGTTCTATCAATCTTTTACCGATTTCCATGTGTCTGATTAGGGGTCACAATATTAAGATTGAAAATATAGGGTGAAAAATTAAAACAAAATATAGAAAATTAGACTGCTCAAATTAGGAATGAAGAAAAAGGGACTAAATAAATAAAGAATAGAGAAATGGTATAAACAATTTAAGTCAACAAATAAAAAACAACTTGCAGTCTTAAATTTCAACTTCTACAGTAAACCATATTGCAAACTCGGCACTGGTCCAAATAATTATGACGTCTTTGAACATATTGATTTGCTTCAATGGGGATTTATGAAACATGTACCAAGCAGACTCAATCATTATAAGGACTATCTACCGTCATCGGAAACTCGTTAACATTATAACACATACGTTAACAAACAACAAAACAGTAAAGATAAGGAATAACTGTATGATGCTTTCTCTAGGGTATAATTCAGTTGTATACAGTACTGGTGACAATACGTACCTAATTGATTGTCTGATCTGGTTACGGAAAGATCTAGTAATCCTGATGACTGGTTCCCTGTATATGGCATAGATGTTGCGTATGATGAAGTCATGATATTATGATCTGGTGTATTATTCATGTCACGTGTTGGAGTAGCTGCTTTTGACGCCATTTTTGCTTTACGTTTTCTTGTTTGGATTCCATCTTTTTTCATTGACATTGGTCTGGCTACCTAAAATGTGAAAAAATATTACACTTCAGTCAAACATGATTAAATTGTAGGCAAAATTATGCAGGAACTTGCAAACTATCAATCTTTTTTTTTATATCAAAGTCGTTATTTTAGTTCTAATTATAACCTTCATGGTGACGTTCAAATCAGTATTCATGAAGAATTGAACATCTAATAGCTTTGTGCTTTATTGGCGAAAGGTAAAATAACTTGTCTCTTATAGAGACGTATCTCATTGGCAATCATACCACATCTTCTTTTATTTATATATAAAGACCATTGCTTGTATACCTGGTGTAATTTATAGTAGAGTCCACATGCGTTACAAACTGGTTCCCCTTCACTGTTCCTTCTCCATAAAGTCGTTGTGGTTGTTCCACAGTTAGCACAGGACAAGCCCATCCGACTTCTGTTATTAACCTGAAAAATATTTGAAAGTATAGTTTTTTTTTCTCAGAATGTGTACCTCAATTCAATAAACCTTTGCTGTTTAATAATGAAATAAAGAAACATGTAGAATCTGTCGCATTCAAAGAGTTTTTTAAAACTCTTTACCAAGAACCCTCATGGAACAGGAGATTGCTTTTTTGTTATATTTTTGTTTCCTACATTTCTCATCCGAAAGTTGGAACTCATTCTTAATGGATAAGGCGTATTGCTCTCTTAAATTTATAAACACCCTTCATAATTTTGTAATGTTTGGTAAAATGTTACAAACAAACGAATCTGACTCGGAAAATCAACAAATTGTCTACTTCATACAGGTATGCATAACAAATGTCACAAGTCAACAAGCATCATTTCAATATATATACACCACCCTTAGTGGTAGCGTCACCAGAGGCGGATTTAGGGGGGCAGGGGGCCGCTCCTTCTCCCCTTTTGGGGAAAAATTTGGTTATTTATATAGGGAATCACTGAAGCGTGAGTGGAGCAGGCCCCCTCTTAATCAGTCAATGAATATTTCTGGATCCGCCACTGGTCACCAAATTGAGTGCGGGATGTTATGGGTTCGAATGTATATTTTATTTTATGCTGGAAGTGAAACAGCCATCCATCACAAACTTAAACATGCAAAAGACCATTTAGTCTTTGAAACGGGAAAACGAGGTTGATAACCAATTCACTTAAATATTGTAATCATAATATTTGTTCACGTATTCAGTAGAAAACTAGAAAAGTGTTAGTGGTGCTCAATTCATCAAACTGTTTGAATAGCCTTAACATTTTTCTCACTTCTATTTTGCGGACAGTTATAAATTGATCGCCATTATAAGGACTGATTCCAAATGTAACTTATCTTTGTCTTATTGTTTTCATTGTCCCCTGTTCAAATTTAAATGTGTGTTCAAGCAGGGGCGTTAGTATAGAAAGTCCCTGGTTCAAGATAAACTTGCTTTTGAAGCTTCAAATGATTTTTTTTATCATATTAGCATGTTTGTTTGAATACCCTTTATCTTTCTAAATTATATTTTGCGGACATTTAGATCACCAGTTATTTTAAGAATTGATTCCAAATGTAACGTTTAAATATGTGTTCAAGCAGGGACGTTAGTAATTAAAAAAGTCCTTTGTTTCAGATAAACTTGAATTTAAAGCTTCATATGAAAAAAATATTTTTTATCAAAAGAAAGATCGATCCTCACTGGTTACGTGTATCATTCAGAGACGTGACGTATTCAATTATAATTTGCATAATATAAATATTGACAGCCTTTGTTTTAGTCATGCTTATTCATTGTGTTGTCATGGATACTAATGTTTAAACGATTACATGTATTAAAAGCACCAATAATCCCCTCGCCTTCCTATTTAACTTGAACAAACAAACGTGGAGAGTTGGAACAGCGTGCCTAATGCAGTGGATATAAATATGGCATCTACAAAAATATGGTATGACTTATCAGATTGGATTGGAGAACTCAAACTGACTTGATTGGAATGGTATTTGAATCGAAGATTAGTTTTTCTCTTGTTTTTAAATTGGTTGCAGACACAGGATATCCAAATATGTACGATAGCTAAAACTCAGATATTTTTAACTGGTAGAATGTTAGTCGTAGATACCGTAGGTCTCTGGTATCATTGGAACATCGAAAGGCTATATAAACCGTTAGAGGGCACCGAATTTTTCGAGTTAGGATATTGAGCAATGATTGAGATGAACCTTTATGATCTTCAGATATAGGGAATAACTCCCACTGGTTAAAACGTGTTTGTTTGTTTGTTTTGATTCTTGAAAATAGAGAAGCATGTGCTTGAAAAATAATATTTTTCTATAAACAAAAGAATTTATATCAGCAAATACAAAAATAATACGAAAAACAAGATATTTATTTCAGAATTAATGTTTCGGAACTTTCATCGGTGAAAATAAGCAGGGCCTGTTAAATGATCCCTAAGATATGGCATCTGATATTAATATTTTGTAATTAATATTTCATCTGAATAATAACATTGTACAGGTTATCTTTGGTATGTAGTAGCGGGCAACATTACAAACAAACTGCTCTTGAAATAGCTATTTTGAAGGAGTCAAACTTCCACTTGTTTTCCTTTTATATTGCATTTTAAACAGAAAACAGAAACCAAGAGAGAGAAAGGGGAGGAATCATGTTATCTGAACTCCAAAACGAACGAAACCGAATACATAAACAGTTTTAGAGGATCCTATTTTACATGCATAACTTGTATTTCCATCAAAAAAATAAATAAGGTATAAGACCCTCCCCTCACAGATAATCATCTCTGAAGGTGTATTTCAAATAAGAGAAAGACACTTAAATACAAAATTGATAGTAAGGAGCAAATAACCTCATCATAGATACCAGGATTGAAGTTTTATATTAACGCCAGACGTGCGTTTCGTCTACAAAAGACTCATCAGTGACGCTGGAATAAAAAAATGTTAAAAAACAAAAAAAAATAAAGTACGAAGTTGCAGAGAATTGAGGACCAAATATTCCTGAAAGTTTTGCCAAATACAGCTTAGGTAATCTATTCCTGAGGTAAAAAAGCCTAAGTACTTCTAAAATTAATAGTTTTCTTATCAATTAATTTATAATTGTGATTTGCAATGTGATTCGGTATTTAATTTTGTAAAAACTTTCTTTTGATACTCAAGTCTGCATTTTACAGGATGCCCTCAACATAATCTCGAAAAAAATCCTGAACAGCGTGTTGACGTTCAATGGAAAATTATTATTAATAAATTTTACATTTAGCTTTAACACAATCACATAATATCCTGATGAATTATAATCTCTACAATTCTTCTTAATGCATTTAATTTTGCCTGGAATGAAACTTAAAATAGAAACTTCAGTTTTTGAGTTCATATGGATGAAATATAATACGCATATCACGACTTTAGGAATTTAAACTCCTTGGGTCCCGGTTTCTCCAGATGGATTCATGGTTTTATACTGATCCAGGTTTAAAATCAACTATTGGTATACTTATTCATTTAATGCGGTCTGTAGGACGAATAATAAATTCTTCAATGTAATTATAAAAGTATGGAGATTATATGAGGAAATAAACAATAAAGATGTATATTTTTTTTTCTCAATCGTTCTGGTATTAGGTAACTGCTGGAAAAATCAAATTATATTCCATTTTCGTCTATTTTTTTTCTTCAAAGTGTTCTTTTATTGGTATCTTTCAAATATCCGAATTAACACACAAAAAAATCATTTCTGCTCAGAAGTCATTTTAAGACAATAGACATAATATGATAGCTCGCGTTAATTTCGGTTTTACCTAAGGTCCTTTAATAATAAGTCATTAATGTTAGACAAATTAACGAACACGTATTTAACATGGAATCTTTAAAATTTTCATTGCCACAGAACTTCTGTTTTTTATTTTAAAAAAATGTTCATTTTGACCTCATTAAATATATGGAATGTTTTCTTAATTGAAGTTTTCCTTGACGAATCACAGACGGCCTGGTCATTAAGTTTAAATTACCAATTAGGCGGATCAGTCATTAATTTGAAAGTCATTAGCGCGGTGGCGGCTCCGACCTATGTGGGATGAAACAGCTATAAATTTCGCATAACAATCTGGCAAAAAGTAAGCATTTTTTGACAGTTTTATACTACATTCACCATTGTTCAAATTTAGAGAAAAATTCAGTTGAATGGACTAATTGTAGTAGGGAAAGAGGATTTGAAATGCGTCACTGGTGGAATAAAAAGTTGCAATATAATAAAAAAAAAAAATCCGCACTGAAATACCCAATAAAATAAATCTCAATCTCAATTATTGAAATATCAAAAGATCGGGCACCATCTTGTTATCAATGTTCAGCGTTAAACTTGACTCAGCAGTCAGAGTAAATAAACTGTACTCGAAAGTAGAAACATTAAATCAAGTATTTCGATTGGTTGATTTCTGATTCTGAGTACGACTGAGTACGACAATCGTACTCAAACGTTATATGACCGCAGGGCCATTAATTCTGATTTTCTTCAAGATCGTTCAACTTTGTAAATATGTTTACACACAATTGAGGACATGCCAAAGGGGTAAAACAATAATAAAAGATTTATACAATTTTTTTTTTTTTTGCAGTTTATCATTAGGTAAATCAATACTTGTCTATTGAAATAAGTAAATGTAAAACCCCGGTAGTAGTTTTATTTTCGTTTGGTATTTGGATGTTTTCTTGGCATAATTGTGATGGTTCTGGTGATTAGTGAAATGTAGAATTTGAGTTAGTTTAATTATCAGTCCGTGTTGTGATATTTACAATCTATGTTTATTCAAGCTCTGTATGCCGAATCTACTTCTGTTTATTTTATATCTAGGATTATTTTCTAAGTCGAGAAACAAACGGTTGGCTTCAAATTCTCAAATCTTCGCCCAACCGTTATACTGTATAAATCTGCGTCACAAAGATGCTTTTTAGAGATAGTTCTCGCAAAAAACCTTTAAAAACAGCTGAGTCACTTATAGAAATAATCATAGAGAGAACTTTCGTAAAGATTTTTGATACAATTTAATGAGAAATTTTGTTTTATTACTTAATGCACGCGCGTATCACTATAAATAGAATGTAATTCATATGAACCCATCAAATCTGATATTTTTTTTCACATGATTTTATTCACCGCATTCCCCCTGTGATTACATATTAATATGTTTTAAGATGTAAGGCGTGAAAGCTTTATTCAAAGGTGATTCAAACATCAAAAACTATGTGCAAAGATATGTGACATCAGAGTTGGTCCGTTGAGACATGTGCTTAGAACCAATATGTTCCGGTATCATAATAACTCGAATAATTCAAGCCCATTCCGTGTCCGTTTTTCTCCCACACGAGGTAGCCTTTGTAGATCCGCGGAATATAACGACTGAATTATTCGGGTTAGTATCATAAGAAATATATTCACCAAACAGAGAACAATGAGACCTTGGTCTCATCGTGCAGCAGTATTCGTATTGATAGATTTGATGAAGCTTTCTCAAAATCTATCAATATGAATATTCTTCCATATACATAAAGACGGTAAGACCGAGGTCTCTCTGTGTCTATAAAATGCATGGAGAAAAAAGCAAGCTGTTCATACCCCTTGTGTTTGGTTAAGTTCATATATCATATAGAAACGTTCTTGATCTTCAGCTAAAGAATCTTAGATCATAGTTAACTGACATGTTCTTTTGTTTAAATTTGAGAAATAACTCATGAAACGTTCCTTGGTCAAGTTTATATACACACAATAAACAGGGAAAATACACAAAGACTATATATATTGTTTCTGAAAGCCATATTTATAAGTGCATAGACCTACTATTATTGTAACAGGAGGTCGAAAGAGAATATAACTCCCTCTGCATCCCCATTTCCCCCCAAAACGTAGGAAGCAGAAATCCACAAAAGTCAAAATCACTAAACTACATGTATTTAAACAATTTATATGTTTCTGTTGTGTGAACCGACTTGTTAGCATTAAACATAAACAAACTACATTTTTGTACTTATGTAGTATTCTTCATTCATAGAAAAAATAAAATCGTATGTTCTAGTCATATCACGGAAGAATGGAACAAGATAAACGAGACAGACTTTTCGTAATTGTAGTTGACAAGCACTGTAAGTCTTCAAAACAAACCCGTTAATTTACCAGATACTATGATAGATGAGAAAGTATGCATCTTTACTGTGTTAAACACTGACCATATGTTTTGTGTCTAATTATAGAACAATATATTAACAGATGTCGTCAGAAACATATGTATATCATGAAGAAACCTTAAATTGCACGTCTGCTTTCAATTGTTTGGGTGTCACCTTCCTCGTTACATTACTGTACAAGAATTCCTATGGTATATTCTCCTCTTATATATGACCGATGGCGGTCCTCATTGAATTTTACATATAAAACTGTAGATCTCTGCTTAACATTGCGCCTATCTATCAGATGCCTGATATGACTTATTTCAATGAGTCCGGGGGACTCAGTCCAATTTAATTTATGCGAACAAACGCGTTAAATTGGTAGATGGATAGGTGGATATAATGGTTCCCGGGTGTTGTAAGTTGTAAGTTGAAGAGTGTAAACCGTTCTATCACATTGAAGACAACATAATGTAAATTTCCCATTTCAGGAATGCCAAAATGTATTGCAAAAAGTACCTTATCTCGCCTCACCCATTTAATATTGTACATCGTCCGCTAAGACCGAGTTTTAGAAGTAAGAGGACTTATATTTCACAAAACTAGTTAAGCTTATAAACAAAACCAGATGCTCCGCAGGGCGTAGCTTTATACGACCGCAGAGGTTGAACCCTGAACGGTTGGGGCAAGTATGGACACAACATTCAAGCTGGATTCCGCTCTAAATTTGGATTGTGATTAAATAGTTGACACAGCATAGGTTTCTGACACAGAATGAATGTATTCAAATGAACTTAAAATTTTTGTTTTCTCTTAGAGCAATTCACTATGCTGTTGAATATTAATCCTCTCAAAAAAATGTTTGAAGAAAATCTTTTTATTTATGAAATTTCACATGAGAAAAATTGAACCCAATTTTTTAATCACATCCCCCTTTCCCTTATTCCAAAACTAATTTCAATTAAAATATTCTAATGGAGTTTGCAACAATTACTACTCATTTAAATACATCATAAAATATTAAGATGTAAAAAAACTGCTTGTTATCACTGAATGGTAAAGATTATTTAAATTTATCAGTTGGTAGTAAAAAGTGAATATACATTGTATATTGTATATAACAAAGATTTAAGTTGATTCTGGACAAAGAAAGATAACTCCAATTAAAAAAAATTCTTGCAGATATTTCTTGCTTACTATACTGGACAAAGAAAGATAACTCTTAATTAAAAAAAAATTGCTATTTCACAATATTGTGAAATTAGATATTTCTTGCCATTGCACAATACTGTGCAATTGAAAAGACTTGCTATTGCACAATACTTAATATAATAATTTTAGATCCTGATTTGGACCAACTTGAAAACTGGGCCCATAATCAAAAATCTAAGTACATGTTTAGATTCAGCATATCAAAGAGGCCCAAGAATTTAATTTTTGTTAAAATCAAACTTAGTTTAATTTTGGACCCTTTGCACTTTAATTTAGACCAATTTTAAAACTGGACCAAAAATTAAGAATCTACATACACAGTTAGATTTGGCATATCAAAGAACCCCAATTATTCAATTTTTGATGAAATCAAACAATGTTTAATTTTGGACCTCGATTTGGGCCAACTTGAAAACTGGGCCAATAATCAAAAATCTAAGTACATTTTTAGATTCAGCATATCAAAGAACCCAAAGGTTTCAATTTTTGTTAAAATCAAACTAAGTTTAATTTTGGACCCTTTGGACCTTAATGTAGACCAATTTGAAAACGGGACCAAAAATTAAGAATCTACATACACAGCTAGATTCGGCATATTAAAGAACCCCATTTATTCAATTTTGATGAAATCAAACAAAGTTTAATTTTGGACCCTTTGGGCCCCTTTTTCCTTAACTGTTGGGACCAAAACTCCCAAGATCAATACCAACCTTCCTTTTATAGTCATAAACCTTGTGTTTAAATTTCAAAGATTTCTATTTACTTATACTAACGCTATGGTGTGAAAACCAAGAAAAATGCTTATTTGGGTCCCTTTTTGGCCCCTAATTCCTAAACTGTTGGGATCGAAACTCCCAAAATCAATACCAACCTTCCTTTTGTGGTCATAAACATTGTGTTTAAATTTCATTGATTTCTATTTACTTTAACTAAAGTTATTGTGCGAAAACCAAGAATAATGCTTATTTGGGCCCTTTTTTGGCCCTTAATTCCTAAACTGTTGAAACCAAAACTCCCAAAATCAATCCCAACCTTTCTTTTGTGGTCATAAACCTTGTGTCAAAATTTCATAGATTTCTATTAACTTAAACTAAAGTTATAGTGCGAAAACCAAGAAAATGCTTATTTGGGCCCTTTTTGGCCCCTAATTCCTAAAATGTTGGGACCAAAACTCCCAAAATCAATACCAGCCTTCCTTTTATGGTCATAAACCTTGTGTTAAAATTTCATAGATTTCTATTCACTTTTACTAAAGTTAGAGTGCGAAAACTAAAAGTATTCGGACGACGACGACGACGACGACGACGACGCCAACGTGATAGCAATATACGACGAAAATTTTTTCAAAATTTGCGGTCGTATAAAAATTGATGAGCTTGTCCAAAATTAAGAACCTCGTTCTCGTAGTTTTTTAAATGGTCACGTATTTTCCATTTTTATCTTTTGGGGATTTGATACTTCATGATTGCTTCTATTTTTGCAGTTTCTGTTTGATTTATTCAAAACTTTTATAAATTCAATAGACATAATCTTATTGGTTCATTTCCCCCATAATTTTAATTGTTTTTGGCATAATTAACCTTGGCCGCCATCTACGATCCAAAAAGTTTTTATATTGATGAAATATATATCAAAATTGGAATCTTTTGGTTACAACCCATTTTTGATTGTAGATGTCGGCCAATGTGTTTCTAAAGCTTTTAGGTCTGAAAAAAGCACAAAATCATCATATTTTTACAAAATGTCCAAATGGGCATACTTTGGAGAATATTATGTACTTTTATGAAAAGAATTGATATATTTAGCTTTTAGACTTTTGAAATAGACCCATTTAAGAACCAAATTGAGACCATTCTAGTGTTTTATGATAAAGTTGATTTTTTAGGCCATTTTGTGCCATAAGTGAACCGTGTCGTTTGAGAAATGGAAATATAGAATGTGTCCGAGACAACAACGAGACCAAAGAGCAGAAATATACATGCTGTCTTTTGGTGATTTTTGTCGTTTATTGCTGTCTCGTTGACGTTTACCAACACAGCCTTTTACTTCACTTAAATATTCAAGGACTACAAACCAAGTTGTTTTTTTAGGATGGATTCTTGATAATTTAAATACCAAATGAGCTTTGTTCTATATTAGTAATGATTTGTTGCACTTGAATGTATGTGAATCGATTTTATAAGAGTTTTTAGTCTTTGCGTTCTATTAATTACATTGTATACCGTGGCGGAACGGAGACTTGTTTGACTATTTGAAGTTAGTAATTTATCATGGTAAACCATTAAGTTTTCTTTTAATATTGAAGTGTTGACCACTTCCGGATACAAAACGTGTCTATCGCCGGTTTCGTTTAATGTCTGATTTATTAGTTTAAAACAAATACACGCATATTAAGTAAACACTTGATCTATAGGCCAAACAGAACAAATTACTATAGCTAGAAATTCTTTACAAGGGTGTAAATGTTCAACTTTCATTACAAAATATAAAACACACAATATTTTCTAAAGTCCAAATCAACATGATAAATATTTAAATCAAACTACTCGAATATCATGCATAAACCAAGGAACTGAATTTTTAGTTAATTTACCAAGAGACATCTATAGATATAGGAAGATGTGGTGTGAGTGCCAATGAGACAACTCTCCATCCAAATAACAATTTAAAAATGAAACCATTATAGGTTAAAGTACGGCCTTAAACATATATGTTTCTGATTTACCCAAGATTTATTTATATTGATTAAGACTAACAGACACACCCGAAATATAATTCTTTCCAGACACTCAATCACCTAAAGAACCCTTCAGGCCCGGATTTACTACTAAAATCTGATAATCATCGCAACAGTTTTGTATATTTTTATGCATTGCAGAAGTTTTCAGAAAGTGGAGGTGACACGGACTGTCTTAGCCGAGGGGCCTTCTCCGATCAAGCTTCAGTAACTCCCTAAATGATGAACTTTTCCTTAAAACAAAAGGGGCGGGAACCTTGGGCCTCCTTTTAATCCGCCTATTCATTGAAGTAAAAAGGGTCATCATCATTGTCTTTATATTGACCCAAATATTCGCAAAACAAAAGGGAGCAGCATTAAATCTACTATACAGGACAAGCTACGAATCATCAAAGGTTGGAGGAATATGACCCCCTTAAACATGCACACTGCAGCAAGTCAAATTTGAATATTCTTGGTCACGTACAATAACTTATGCAAACGTGTATAAAATTAGGTGGTTGGCGACATAAATTTATTACGAATTAAAACAAAAACCGTGTTGAGAATTTGATTGAAAAAAAGGTATACAACTGACATGGCTTTATTTCTCAAGATTAAGTTGACTTGTCTCAGTAAAGAACAAATATTAGAAAATACATACGTTGCTTTTTTGTTTGTTTGGTAAAATATATAAATAAAATACAAATATATAATTTGCTATGGAGAAATGCCCAGGTAGGGCTTGCATTTTTGTATGTTTGATCCAATTGTATCTCAAATCAATCCAAAACACCGACGAGGTTCAACCTCTGGACATCTGATACTTATACTTAAATTAGTTATCATCCACATTGAAACAATAAATGTTAACACTTCAAAAACTTCGCACTAACAATATAAACTTGATTGGGTGTATAAAAGCTCATTGATAAAAACGAGGGTAATACATCAATCTCTAAATTAGTAACTGCTGTAAATTAATTCATTAAACTATAAATACTGACACTTCATAGGTGGGTAAATTATTTATCTAAAGATTTATTTATCTATATTCATATCGGCTGTCAAGAGCGAGAGAAAACTGATACATTCCAAACTTTACACCAAAGAAGCAATAACTATTTCATATTCAATAATTTCTATGATATTTCAAAATTGTAAATGCTTGTCCAAAATTTTGTAAAGTTAACAAATCTGGCATATTTTATGAATCCTTGGCTTATTAAACACACAAATTAGACGCATTATTTATTCAAAACTTTACCATAACCAGTTCCGATTTTAAAAGTTTGCTTTCTTCATTGGCTGCCGAAAGTGGCTGCCAACTTGAGTCTAGTCAGTTTAAATGTAGAGGGGGGAGGACTGAAACTTTTGAAATAAATCCAGGGTTTTTTCACCGTCTGAACCCCCTGCTATAGTTATGCCTAGATAACCATGGCGATACGTGTTTTGCATCAAGTTTAAAAACCCTTCACTAAAATATAGCCTTGTCTTCCATTTTTACGCAATTTTCTCCTCATCCTATTGTCTAATGTCAATCTTGGTTAAGTGTTGTTATTATAACGGTTTAATGTATAGCAACATTCGAAGTGCCTCTTTCAGTAACAAGTTACAGTTATGTAAACATAAACATTGTTTTTTGCAATTCCAAAAATATCTAACTGAGAGGTAAACTTTACAGAAATATTATCACCTGCTTAAAATATAAATGAAGTATGTCCAATTTTTCATTTTATGAAAGCGTTGAAAAAGGTGAACACTCACAGAAATATTATCATCTGTTAAAAATACAAGTGAACTCTGTCCAATTTTCGATTTATGAAAATATTCTAATGAAAAATACAACATTTATCCAAGGGAGAGGTTTTAGACAGACTAAGGGATATATAATGTTTAAATATATTTCACTAATATTCAAGAAATGGGTTACTTCATTAAAATATCTGTCCTCTTGAATCATATAAAAAGATATAAATAAAAGATGTCAGGTATTTAAAATAATACAGCAATCCAACGACACATAAATTGCATATGTAGGTACAGATTTTTTTTTAAACTTTTTTTCTTTTTGGAATGATGGTACACTTCAGGTAAAAAAATGGCCGAGTACATCCTCTCCATAAAACGAAGAAAAGTCAATTAATGAGGTTTATATCACAGGCATTTTGTATTAAAATTAGGTCTTATTATTCTTAATTCTCAGGAGAACCTTACTAACCATTGATCCGCACCTGCACCTAAACTGTCAGAATGTATTTACACAACTGTAACGTATAACCACAAATATACGAACATGACAATTTAAACAGATTATGTTTATTTGACGCCAATTTAACTTGAAAATCATCTTATAAGTGGAAAAAAGAAGAAATACATAAAATGATATGTAACATAAATGAAAAAAATAAAATAAAAAATAAAATGAGATAAAAATAAATAAAAAAAAATAATTTAAGTATACCTTGTCAAAATTCTTCTCAAATTTCTTTGGTTTTTCTTCTTCCACCTGTTCCTGAAATAAATAAGACAAATCTTGTGTTCCGAACTGATACATCTGTAGCATCTTGGAGGGGTCCGAATACGGTTCCGAATAAGTTTCAGTGCCAAACAACTACACCAACAAACACTAGGATTTTTTTTTTTGTCGACAACGCAAAATATAGTTATAAAACTTATATTATTTATGTCTATATGTGTTTGTTTATTCCTAACGTCAAATATCAAATAAAGTTCTAAAAATGTCCAAAATGTTAGGTGAATTTCAACACGTGTGTCCTGTTATGCTGGTGAATAATTTATGAAGAAAGTTTACTAGATGCAGAAACATGACACCCTCTCCATGAGAAAGTTAAAGAGGCACTATTGGGGAGTAGTTTTTGGCAATGTCATGTTTGTTCAAACTTTCATCTGGAGTTTGAGTACCCAGGAGTGTCGTAAGATGACATGCATAATGCCATTTTAACACATTCCTTGTTAATCCAAGAAACTGGCCATGTTCAATGAGGCTCACCAGGGGTACAATTTGGCGATGTCATCCCAACAGGTCATGTTTATTGAAGGGATTAAATGATTTGTCAGTATGAAATGGTATTAACATAATCAGTGCAAATAGGTTTATATAATACTCGTCTATAATGCATATTTACACATATATTTAATAAGGCCAGACTTCTAAAAGATAATATTTTGTTTGTTTCTATATATAAACATTTCCGCTTTTCCTTTTGTATAATGGTCCAAAATTTCAAAAGATCGATATTGATATATTTTTACAGTGAAAATATTGAACAGAATATATTTGATTTTGGAAAATGATAGTGATATACCCAAAAATGAATGACTTGCATTGTTCTATGTAGATATGTTAAATTTCACAGTATTTGTTTTTGAATTTTCCTGATTTTTTGGGGAAGAGAAGGTTCAAAAGGGCGATATCAAAAACCCGTATAAAAAACACCATAGTCAAAAGAAAAAACCCGGATGAATCATGTCATGCAACTGTAAACAAAACATTACACAAGAGCCACACACATGATATATGTCTTTGTTTACATTAGTGTACCGACTAGGTAAGTGCAAATAAAGAAACTATTAAAATAAAAAAAGTTATTAAATGGACAAAAAAATGTGCAAAAATATTTGTTTAAATAAACTTACCCTACTGGGTGACTGGATCGGTTTACCATTTGGCTGGCGATTCAATCCATTCATTTTATGATACAATCCACAGGCGTTACACAAATAATGTCCCGTCCCATCTTTCCGCCACAAGGGTGTGGACACTGCCCCACAGTTCACACACTCACGGCCTTCCCCCATGTCAAAGTATGTAGCTGCCTCGTCTGTAAAAAATGAATGGAAAGTTTGTTTGAAATTGTTATCAGAACATCGCCATTCCTGTTTTTATCTTCAGAGAGGCTGGCGTGGGGTAATGAAATACTCTTGAATGTATCAAGTTTCAGATTAACTGGCATGCCAGGTGATATTAGAATTATCTCCCCTTTGACATCGTTTTACAGTATTTTTTATATTCAATGACATTAAATTCGTTAACAATTTAGATGTGATTTTTTTTTTTTTTTTAAAACTGTTGAAATAGTAAAAGAACTATCTTATACAAATGTTATATCTGATCAAAAGACATTAATGTTCGAAAAAAGACATTTTGATAGTTTTATATTTCTAATTTTAGGGCATTTTTAAAGCTTACTTTGCGGTATGTGTTTTGCTCATTGTTGAAGGCCATTTAGTTTGATCTTTAGCCAACCTTCTTCGTCATTCTCTTTATGACGAAGAGTTGTCATAACTCATGTAATTAAAAACGAAAAACTAAAAATTCCAATAAAACTAGGACCAATTGAAAAGTAAATCAGAAGTACAAGTGGAAGAAACAGATAAAGGCACAAATGAAACTACGAAAACATCAAGAATGGTCCGCAAAGCAACTTAAGGAATAAAAGACTGTAGTTAACCGTTAAAAATATGAAAATTATATCAGATTGGAAGATCTCCATAGAGTTTCTTCAAGACGTACTATATTTCTTAAGGCTATTATTGAACTTGACCTCAATTTTGTTGTCAGTAACAACATATTTAAAAGATTTTAAAAGCTTTGGTTGAACGGTTGATGAGTTAATGCACAGACAACATTAAGCTGCCCCCGCCCGCCCGCCCACTGTACGTCCCAAAACCAATAACCGACACTTTTGTCACAAAAAAAAAAGAAAAAGAGAAGTAATGACGTTTTAGAAAAAATAGAAACAAGCCAAAAAGCACACATCTATACAAGCCCTGAAAAGATAGTCAAGTTCAAATACAAATAAAGGTATAAAAAAACCCACAATGAACAAAGACACAAAAAATATGTACAAATCTGAGATACTGACTCTCAGTTATTGAAAGATAACACAAAGGCAGTAACAACAAATTAAATATTATGTATGTAAGACTACAATGTATAAGCAATGATTTGTATAGTAATACTACACACATTCCTTTCTATAAGCTTCAGTAGCGGATCCAGGAATTTTCATAAGTGGGTGCCAAATGACTGACCTAAGAGGGGGACCGATCCAGTCACGCTTCAATGATTCCCTATATAAGCATGCACATTTTTTCTGAACGCCTCTGAGCTTAGCATACATTATTCTGAGTCCACATTAAAGTCGATCAGGTTGAGAGTGAGGACAATTTAATTGATTTCACTTCTAAAGCCCGGCCTTGACATCCTTGTTTATAATGTAAAAGCTTAGCACGGAAACCATTTTTGAAAAATAAATTACATGGTAAAAAGTTCTAAAGATCTCCATAAACCTGAAATGTCTGTGTTGGTTAGATGTCAAAATATGTTAAACCCAAATTACTGTAATAAACTACCAAAAGTAAGACATCTACATGTAAGGAATGAAGTGAAGCCATTATCGGTCACACAAACAAAACTTAATAACTTTTACGCATCAAAGCAATGTGTTGAATTAATGGAAACATATTGACTGTTAAATTGTATCATGAATTTCAATTTAATTAGCAATGTCCCCTACACATGTCAACCAAAACTATTCTCATTTCTTGAATTATGTTCTGCAGATGATTGAAATTTTAGCAAGTTTCCTAGTCAGCAAAATCATTAAAATATGGAGACGTGGCATAATTGCAAAAGAGACTACTCATCACCTAAGACCAAATTTAACTGGTATCCGCTTGTATTACGCTACACTTAAACATGAACAAAGTGTTATTATCAGTCGATAACAAGTTTAATACCAAATGATATGAGTGGATGTTAGAAATAATAGACAAGCAAACGGCTTTCAACAATGAGTAAAAATAAACACATCGTTAATTTTTTTTTCTGCATGTTTACCAAAAAAAGGAAGTACTGGCTTATATTATGTGTCCCAACAGTTGCATGAATTAGTGCAACGGTTAGCAAAGTTTAAAACAAATTCAATGGTTATAAGATTGTTTGATAATTGGTTGCTTAACGTCCAGTGGCATTTATTTCATACATGTTCAGGACAAAATGTTATCAGAGATGCTGAATTAAGATACCATTGGTCAAACACACATGTCGAAGACAAAATGTTATCAGAGATGCTGAATTAAGATACCATTGGTCAAACACACATGTCGAAGACAAACTTTACGATACCAAATAGTCCAACACACATGTCGAACACAAACTTTACGATACCAAATAGTCAAACACACATGTCGAAGACAAACTTTACGATACCAAAAAGTCCAACACACATGTCGAACACAAACTTTACGATACCAAATAGTCAAACACACATGTCGATGACAAACTTTACGATACCAAATAGTCAAACACACATGTCGATGACAAACTTTACGATACCAAATAGTCAAACACACATGTCGAAGACAAACTTTACGATACCAAATAGTCCAACACACATGTCGAAGACAAAGTTTACGATACCAAATAGTCCAACACACTGACACATGTCGAAGACAAACTTTACGATACTAAATAGTCCAACACACATGTCGAACACAAACTTTACGATACCAAATAGTTAAACACACATGTCGAACACAAACTTTACGATACCAAATAGTTAAACACACTGACACATGTCGAAGACAAACTTTACGATACCAAATAGTTAAACACACATGTCGAAGACAAACTTTACGATACCAAATAGTTAAACACACTGACACATGTCGAAGACAAACTTTACGATACCAAATAGTTAAACACACATGTCGAAGACAAACTTTACGATACCAAATAGTTAAACACACATGTCGAAGACAAACTTTACGATACCAAATAGTTAAACACACATGTCGAAGAAAAACTTTACGATGCCACGACAAACAAAGAAAACTGTGGCAATCAAAAGACAAACTGCATTGTAAAATTCCCAATTCCATTATATGACTATTAATTGAGCATTTTAGCAAATAAACAAAAGGAAATGTGGGGAAGATATAGTGATATGAATGTGATTTTTTTACCACTTGACATTGCTTATTATTATTCAATTTTTTTTGCATGTTTCCTTAAAGTACATTACAGAAGGGATATTTTCGTTTTTATTCAATTTCAATTAAGCATGCCTCGAACGTTTTGGCTTCACTTTCCGACTTTGCATTAATTCTGTTTAAATCGAGAATGTACATGTATATGCATTATTAATTATTGCAAAGAAGCCGATGACAAAACTACCTGAATTATTCACGATGAACTTAATGAATGAAAAACAGCATGTAAACAAACAGAAAATAGATAACATACTTTTAGAATTTTATCAAAAAGATTAAATATTTAGATATAAAATCGATGACAAGAGACTAATTCTGTCGTATTTTGTACGTTCTGTCATCAGGTCAGAGATAATACAAGATAACAACGAAATATTTTATCTCTAATGAGAACTTTGCACCACATTTTATACACTGCCGTGTTGACAGAGAACAACGTCTGGGCTGTTCACATATAAACTAGACACAAAGACCAAAAAGACCTGTGGACTTCGAAATGTCCAAGGACTTTTAAGTTTGCTAAATACGTTTAAATATTGATAAGGTTGTTTAAGTGAATAGTGAACTTTAATATTTTAAACACCATGTACACAAAAAGCATTTCAAAATAAATTGGGAGACACAAAGACCAAAAGACCTGTGGACTTCGAAATGTCCAAGGACTTTTAAGTTTGCTAAATACGTTTAAATATTGATAAGGTTGTTTTAGTGAACAGTGAACTTTAAAATCTGAACAAAAGCCACATAAAAAACATTGCAAGATATTGGGTGTACGAAATATTCAGTCATTATATACGCATTGACATGTTTATTTTCATCTGATTTCTAGAGAATGCATTGCAGATAATTTTGAAAGGGGAGACAACGCCGTCATTTGCCAAAAAAACAATTGGTTATCACTTGGTAAAAACCTAGATTATGTCTCAGACAATCCTTCATCATATACGAGGGGTTTTGTGGGTGTACTTTGTCTCTTTTTTTTTCTTGATCTTTTTAGCAATACCTAACTATATATATGTTGATAAAATGAATTATATTAAATTTGTTTTGAAATACTTATATTGTGTTATCAGCTTAGATTTTTCTCAAACACTTATGTTTTTTGTTTTCCGGTTAACTGCAAAAAGAGCTTAATGTTCATATTTTTACAGACATGTTGTTCTTATGATATCTATACCAATAAACAATTGTATTTATATTATGAACCACATAGATTTAAGGACTTATTAAATATTTGTAATTGTAAATAACATAAAAATAGAATATGGAAATATCTGTATCGAAAATGGGTCAGATTCTTGAATATTATAAGAAGCAATTTTTATAATGGCAATTGCTTATAAAAAGACTTTTATGATGAAATGCTTATAACCTTACATTTATGGTACAAACTGATGAGGTAAGACTTAGACATGACGGAATCAAATCCAAGTATTTTATAACTGAAAATGAAAATCGGACTACTAACACAAAGGTTCCTGGTTCGATTCCCGTTGGGGATGGAAATTTCAGGAACTCAATTTTCGGCTCTCCCTTGACACCATCTGCGAGTATGGTCTTGAGGAAACGATGATAGTCCGTCGGAAAGGGACGATAAATGGCTGACCCGTGTTAAGAGAGAGCCACATCTCTTGCACGTTAAAGACACCCTTGTAGATTTTCGAAAAAGAGTAGGCTAATGCCGCTACAATGCAGCACACGCACCCGCAAAGTGGAAAGGGATTAATATAAGTTGCAAAACTTGTTTCCCAATCCACTATAAATAAATATGTTTAAACTAAACTGAAAATGCAATAAGAGCTGTATTTTTTATCCCTGTTTTCTTTTCGTAATTGACAACAGCAATTTAGGCGACAAATTGCAATTTGTACGTTTGATTTCTTGACATTATAATGAAAAAACACACAAACTCATCAAATATACAGTTCCGTCAATTTAAAATAATCATTCTCAAAGAAAGGACCTATTTAGGTTTTTCATTCTACATACAGGTTAAAATGATGGACGAAAATAAAATTTGATTATTCACAAATGAAGTTATGTTTGACATTTAAAAATGTAGAAGAAATTTGTTTAGCCATACACCCCTGCAATCACAAACGTATACAGTATTCTTCGAGTACAACAAACGAAAGGGATATAACTGTAATAAAATTTCGAGTTTGTAATAGGAGGAAGAGAATAGTAACGCGTCCAAAATCAGCATTGGTCTCTTACTTTGTTAAATACATTCCTGTATAGAAAAATGGAGAGTTGTTTCATTGGCACTCATACCACATCTTATTATTAAGATATAAGAAGATGTGGAATAAGTGCCAATGTGACAACTCTTCATCCAAGCACACAATTTTAAAAGTACGGTCTTCAACACGGTAACTTAGCTCACACCGAACATCAAGCTATACAGGCCCCTAAAAATGACATAAAATGATTTGTAAAACCATTAAACCGGGAAAACCAACCGTCTAATTTATATAATATTAAAATGATATAAATGTACTTACTTACCTACTAACTAACTAAAAATACTTCGAAATTTTTAAAAAAATGGTCGAAATCTGATGTTGAATTAATGAAATTAATTCCGATATTAAAAACGCTACTGAGACATTGTCCGGGAGTTACGGTGGAACTTTTCATTTAAATGAATAAAACAATTGAGATAAAAGCAAAAAACTTTACAAAAAATAGTGTTGTGGAATAAATTTAACCTTTTTCATTTCAGAAAAATGTTAGTTAGTACATGTTTGTCTAGCATGTTTATACAATAAAGAACTTGAAACAACTTAAGACATGTCTAAATGTTTTAGGTCTGTTGTACAAAATAAAATTTCAGATGAAATTTATAAATAAATCGAAATTTTGTTTATATCTTTGTTTGTACAGTAAAAACCCCAGGTCAATGTGTAAACCAAAATGAAATGATTGTTTTTTTGAAAAGGGGAGTGATTTTTATTTTTCTATAACGATAACATTCTTAAGAGAAATATTTAACATTTCACAGAAAGGCGATATTCAACAACTATAGGTCCGTGGTGCCAGTTTACTTTCAAAACTATTTTTTTACCATGAGTCACGAGTACGTATAGTATAGGTCTGCCGGAGTCTATGCTTTATACTTTCATTGCAAATAAAACATTTATTTTACAATCATGTACTGCAGAAATTATAATAAAGATCAGAGATCTAAAATAGAGATTTGACGTATCTCGAAGACGGGTGAACTCAATATGTACTCCGACATCAGTTGACTCATATATGAACAATATAAAAATGGAAAGTGACCAAATAAAACCGTATCTTATATCGTGCTATCCAGTTTCGACACATGGTCAAAATGAACAAGAGGGACGGAAAAAAAGTATTGGTCCGAAAATGAACAATACAAAAAATGGCCAGAGATAGATTTAAAATTGTATCTCTCATTATATTATATCTCTCATTATATTATATCTCTCATTATATTATATCTCTCATATTAAGCTGTTGTTTCGATACAATCGGTCCTTTAAAGGACAATACAAAAATGGTAAGAAACGAAATACAACCGTATCTCTCATATATATCTACTGGCATTGTTATTCATCAAAGTTATCCGTAAATTTACAACTTATACAATGAATAGGAAATGTGTTTGAAAGGGTTTCAAAATAACTACTCAGCTAAAATATATTAAATTGAAAAACAAAACAACTGCAATATTAAAGTTTTAGAAAGTTTGAGTAATCCACCTAAACAGTAAGTTGTCAAGTCTTGGATTATTTATAATGAAACTTTTTACAAAACAACACTCGGTCTAAGATTGTTGCTAGGTTACGAGGGACAACATGTCATTTGTTTAAAGCAAAATTGATTTTCGCGGAAATTTATAGGTCAAAATCGACTAAAAGCGTCTCAATGTATACGGCTACCTGAAGTTAAATGAAATAAAGGGATGTGATTTATAAACCTAGAAAAAGTTTTGGCAAAATACTGTGATTTTATTTTTATTTATTTTTCCCTAAAAGGTTTGAAATAAATTTAAAACAGAAAAATATCAATTCTTTTTCCTTGAAATCAACTTTTAGAAAAATAAATGACTGCTTCAATGAAACTACTATGACAAATAAACTCCTATCAAGACACTACAGTCAATCCCTTTATTTACAAGACATAAACTTCTTATCTTAATCCAATAGTATATCAGTAGCATTATGGTATACTTCTTAATACTTTAGTCATATACTAGGAAAGCTTAGAAAGAAAACCTGAATTAAGCAGGTTCAGAACCATCACATTTTGTGTCTGTACAAAGTGAAGCTATCTGTGCCATGTGTTGTTCCTTGTTGTATCTTTATTTTTGCGTCTTTTTGATGTACTGAACATGCATGAAATATTTGCCACTGGAAGTTAAGCAACCAACAATCAAGATATCATCGAAGTTAAATTTCGGAAGTTGGTGTGGTCAGTTGTATATCCTAATCATCAAATTAAAGTCAGTCAAATATGTAATAACTCCTTCGCATTCTTAAGTCCTTCAAAGAGATATCGCTAGTAATAAATACATTTGTCCCTTGCTATATCACCCAAAACATAGTCGATTTTCAAATCGAGCAAATGCGCCTAAAGACCTCAAAATCCAAGCGGAGACCCTGAGTATATGGACATTCAAAACAGAAAAATAGTCTTATGCAAGTTTTAACATAAATCTGTTCTCAGTATCATTTAAATTGATTTATATACTTGAATTATCCTATCAAAATCAACTATCAGAAATCTGAATCGAAAAAATCCCAAAATAAACCTCAGATACGGCAAAACGTCTCGATCTGCATGGTGTTGCACCATTCACTACATGTACTTATCATCGGTTTCAAACAGTATTGTGAAAAGGGTAAGGTTAAATCATTTAAACCTAAATAGGTTTATTTCATGTAAAATAGTTCAAATGCCGTAAAAGGAATACATATGGTACATAAAATGCAGACACTGCTTTTCTTCGTTTAATATCATTTGGAACACGTTTTTTGCTGGTAGGTTCATAAAAACGGCAAATTTAAAACGCACCATAATTTCATTCTCATAATTTGAGTCTTCAGAGTACATGTTTATGATTGTAAATATTTGAATAAGCGGCAGTAAATCTGGTAATTTATAGCTTTAAAATCTGTGTTACTGTAAACACTCGAGACTTACTGTCACAGCTTTTATGTACAAGATACAACTATTAAATTCAAGATGGCTGACATTTTTTTTACAGTATTGTGCTTTTTTACACACACTATGATAAGTTTAGCAAAAAAAAATGCTTGAATTTGTATAAACTCTTGTTGCATGAAACAAAAAGAAAACAGCTTGGTACCCTTGTTTTATAATTCTTTTTTGATTTTCCTAACGATTTGTTCAGGTCTCACCCTTTGACATATACATGGAGTTTGAATGAAGTTTTAAAAACTAACTCATTTATTCAATTCATTAATTTGTGACCGGCCAAACTTGGTAAGGAAGCTGGACACTAGAGTTATATTTATCCGTAAAATATGCAATTTCATACTCTTAAACTTATGCAGAGTTTAAATGTCCATTTGATATTTTTCGCCTCGTTATACAATTGTAATTGTGAAATTATGTTGAAATGGATAAAACAAAAGAAGTCGTATGGCCGAGTTGCGCAGGAAATGTGTAAAACAATGCATGAAGAATGAACATTCAATTTGATGCAAATGTAAAATGAGAAAAAATGAGGGAAAATATCTTTAACAATATCAACGTAAAAGCTATACAACTTCAAGACATGTTTGTTATCTTTCGAGCTGTATCTTTCTGTGAGGTTCCAAGAGTTTTAGATGAGAACTAGAAGGGGAACTAATTGAAGAACAATACTGTCTTTTGTAAATTTTGCTTCAAAAATTCAAATTTCAAGTTCTGGACAAGGATTGGGGAGGGGGGTTATCAAACCAATTTGAATGATTTGTGAAAGGATAAGCAAACAATAAGCTTAAATTCGGTCTTTAAGATTGAAAAAAATAAGTTTTTAAGTTTCTTATAAACAGATACAATTTCTTATCATATATACATCAGAGATATACAAAACGTTTCAATACACATTGATAAATAAGAATTTTTTCAAATGAGTTTGTTCATATGACTATTTCAACGCGGTTAATAAAAAATATCTACATTGAACAATAACAAAGAAACTGAAGCCCATTTTGTTTGTATATGCTAATTAATTTGTTTGCATTGCAATATACTTTTAAAAGATAACGCCTTATAAGACAACCTTTAATCTCGATGTTGTTTACAGGACAATTTAAAATCTTTTGTCTTGGAATTTGGAATTTTCGTCTGTAACAAAACTTAAAAAACATAGTTTTACTATTTTTAATTTTTTTTTTTTTAAATACATTTTTGAATTCGGCGAAGATCTTTTAAAAACATACATGTTTCAATGTGGATACGTTCATGAACTACTGCAGTCCATATATATTTCCCCATTTATACAGGAATATTGCTTTAAATTAAAAAAAAAATGAAAGAAAATATATAAATGTCACTTCGAAATTAAAAAACTTTTTTTTTTTTTTTAAAACCTTAAAAAAAAAAAAGAAGAAATATTAACTTACAGTTTTAATCTTTATTTATAAAATTAAATTCATATTTTATGAAACATATTATGCAATTACAAAGACCACTAAATTTCTGGCAATATACATGTCATCTTTGATAATAAATATTTGATGGAATTGACACCAACAAACTGTGTTAATTAAAAGTGAATTTATACGAGTCTGTGAATTAGAAACAAATTCCGCTGACATGATGACACCATTGGGTCATAACAGAGACATATATGTGTATATATGTCTCTGGTCATAATAAACTCAATGATTTTATGAAAGTTATCTTTTTCCTAAATTAAACTTTTAGCAGTAAATATGATACTTCAGACTTGAGTTATAAATTGTAACTTTAAAAAATATTAAAAAAAAAATTATCTTACATTTTTACAATTTTTTTTCTTCTCGAAAACTGCTTTATTCATAAATGACTTTTATTCATGTTTTGAACTGTACATATTTGACGATTTTATTAAAATTAAAAAAAATGCATGCATTAAATTAAAAAAAATGTATTGATGTGGGTTTTTTTTCAAAATAAAATACTCATGCACATATTTTTTTCAAATAAGTATTTATATTTATCAACTCTATAAAAATAAAAATTAACCAAACTATTATTGTTCACTCAATTATGTTAAATAAATATGTATTTTACATTATGTTTTTAATAAATTTCAATATACAGTTTTGAAATAATTTCTACTTATTTAAACTCTAAGCGGTTATGATAAATAGTAATGTATATTATGGGTAAAGTCTATGCCGGAATATTTTAAATTGCAGTAAAATAACAGAAAGGGGAACTGTTCCCCCCCCCCCCCAAAAAAAACCACGAAGACAATGTTCAAATAATATCCACAAAACCATGTTCTTATTTCTATTTGCAAAGCAACTGTAGTCTTTCCACAACATGTTCACATAATTACACATAACCCTCCTTGATAACACGAATATATAGAACAGCCTAATAAACTAATGAATAAACATACAATTAACATTAAAAAAGTAAACAAAAACTCATTTTTTAAAAATGTATAAAAAATGTGTGCATATAGATAAAAGAAGATATTCGAAGATATTATATATCAGTTTGTGTAGAAAATATGGTAAGAATTTCGGGAAAGCATACAATCAACATACGAAAATAATTTTTAAAAGTAGAAAATACATTAAAAAAATTAATGTATCCATATAAAATTTTAAAATATTCGAATATATAAATTAGTTTGTGAAGATAATATGGTTAGACTTTGAAATTAACATACAAAATAAAATTAAAAAAATCCGAAAAATAAAAATGTTTAAAAATATGTTCGTATAAATAAGATATTCGAACAAATAAACTAATTTATATATATAGACAATATGGTTGGACTTTCAGGGAGTCATGAAATACGGTATGAGTATAAATACTTTTTTTTCATATTTTTTTGAAAGAAAATTAAAATACATTAAAAATATGTACATTGAAATAAGATATTCGAATATATTAATTTGTGTGAACAATATGGTTAGAAATTTGGGGAAGGATGAAATACATGCATGCTATAGGTATAAAGTAAATGGACATTCTAGGTATATATTTGTTAAATAAAAGACTTACCCTGAGAGCCATATGGTATTGTGTAGTTGTACCCAGGAACTCCTTCCTGAGTCATGAAGTTGGTATACATGGGTGGTCTACTGTAAGGTGTGTCCACAGAATTATCACTTCGGCCACTGGACGGAGACCCGGGATCATTTGTCATGGAGAAGTTGTTGTATTTACCAGCGGAGGGACTGGATGACGGAGAACTGTATAGAGCATCGCCCGTGGCAGATAAATTCCATCCTGTCGTGGTTACCCCGTACTGCATCTGTAAAGCCCGAGGGTTGGGATACAAAGCTGTCATGTTGTAGGCTGTGTTGTTATCAGTGACCTGATGCTGACTCGATAGAAGATTTTGGTACAATGACTGGGCGGGTGTCAGAGTCGTAAATTCACCGTTCCCCGTGCCAGCCTGATAATTGGGCGTGGTTAATGTCACAGAAGTTGCAGTTGGTCGGTCCATGTTGCTAAAAAATGCTTCCACGTCCTCTTTAGGTAATAAATGCCCCGTGGCAGTTTCAAACGTTGGCACGGGTGTTAATTGTGTCAAAGTACCCGGTGGTTGTATATTGTACTCTGTGTATGTCACATTACCGTCGCTTTCGTGTGCCAGTGTATTGTCCTCATCCGGGTTCTCACTAGAGATTTCTTGACTTATACTTTCCACGGCTTGTGCTGTCTCGGCAGCAGATTCAGCCGATTGTATTACAACTTGGTGACAGAGGGGAGTTACTCCGTTCGTCGTGTAGAGTTCCACATTAGAATTTGACCTGATGTCCGTGGACTCTGAACCGCTTGAAAAGTGATGATGCGTATCATCACTTGGTTGAGAATTTTCTTGTTCTTGAGATGATATGACTGTTATTTCTTCACAAGCTGCTGGGTCTGCTTCCTCATCTGAATATGCTTCAGGTGAATTATTTTGCCAAGCTTGATCGACTTCCGTCATTTTGGAAATAAAGTATAACGGTTCGAATGTAGGAGGCGTTGTTTTAGCTTGTACGGTTCAAAGTCACAAATCCATATACCTGTATGCTGGTCTCTCGTCACCTGTCGTTGTGAACTCGCGCACCTGTTAAAATTAGAACAGAACATAAGCTACTGTACAACGTCAGCAGAAACACCTACTTGTCGCCAATTTCCAAAAATTAAAAACAATAACACATTGAAATACAAAAAAGATTTCATTTAAAAAAGAAGATTATTATTTTCGTGTTTAATTATTCTGATCTCATATTTTTTACTGAAGTCCAGTTTCTGTTTTATTCGCTGACCAATTTTTTCGACTAGGTTCAAAAATAGTTCCTCTTACCTGTTCGGTGATTCAAAAAACATTGTTAAAAAAAAATGGTAGAAATAAACTCCAAAGTGTAAGGTATAACCACGCCCTTTCTAAACTTTTTGAATTTGGAAGATGAAAGAAAGGTTTTAAATCCTTAGTTTAGAAGTTTAAAATAATTCCAAGCCAACATGCGTTATTGTCCACAAACTTTCCCTAAATGGTTCGAGAGCAGAGCAAAGATACGAAAACTAGAATGATAAAACTTTATCACTGATTGTGTATTGCCCAACGGTAAAGATAGCGCGCGCGGAGGACATGTTGGCCGTAAAATGCGATAAATCAACGTTTATATTACCATGAAATTCCAGATAAAGAAGTCGAAGATACGCACACAACTTTACAGATAGCCCACTTGTAAAGGAAATATACAACCCGTAATAAGCCAAAATGAACTTTGAACTTTATAGGTATTTTGCATATTATGGCAGCGTAAATTGTCAGGTCGTAATTATTGTAGAGCCCATATTTAATTTTCCCAAGCAACATTGGATTCTAAATGGTAAACAACATAAAGATTTACCTGGTTGTGATTTTTCTTGATAAGAGTCCAGATAACGCTGTATGGCTTCTAAGTCTTTTTAAGATAAAGTTTCTTTCTTGACGATCTTTAAGCGGAATGAGGACTAATTCGTTCGTCGGTTCCTTTTTATGAATGACAAGGAATTAACAACAGAAAAGAGACACGGCTTCACCATGGGAAAATGAACGTATGGCTTTCCTACCTGTACAATTTTTGACTTCAAACTATACTGCGTGGAATTGCCGTCGTTCACTTGTACTATGGATTTTTTGGTGTTCTGTGATGTTTTTTATTTAGATACATGTACTGAACTTTGTGCCATGCTATTTTTGTAAGATGTTTGGTATTAAGCGTTCATAAATTTGCTTATGATTAAAGGCTTACAAGTCTCTGAAATAAGTTGTATTTGGGTAAAAACTGAACGATTAATGATTCATGTTTTTCATCTATATTTTGCACTTAACCGTAGAGAAATGATAAAACGAAAAACCGTAATGCCATGAAGAGGTTAAAAAATTGAGGAAAGGTTTAAGAATTCTAACTTCAAAACAGAAAATTTAAAGTTTTGCCTGTATCATTTAGGCTCTATACTTTATTCTACAATATAATATCTTTTTCTCCGAAAATACTTTTCATTAACAACTATGAAGGACAGATAACACGGACAAATCATTCAGATGTATTGCTCTTTTATTCATTGACAGTAGACAGACGTTTCCGTCCATCTTTTAACGGTATCGAAGCACATATTAAGTTATCCTTTTAAAAAAGGTTATTTTACGTTAAAATGTAGCATTGAGTTGCATAGATTTGCAATGGAGCAATTAAAAAAAAACTTTTTGGACTCAAATAATTAAACATTTTTTTATGTGTATTCTTTAATGAAATTTTCTGCTTTTCACTTTATTTTATTCATGGTATGTATGTATCGAAATATATGCTCTAACGTATACTAACAGCAAGTTCACAGTCCACAATCAATATACTGTCATTTTGAAATAGCAGCCGCTGAACTTCAGATGATCGTTCACTGGATTGTGCGCGGAATCAAAAGTCAATCCGGATAACCTCATTTAAGGAAAACCTTTTTTCAAGGTATAACTGAAAAGAAAAAGTTTAATGTTCTACAGTGTGGAGTAATCTAATGAGTAAAATAAAAACTAAGTGCAAAAGAAAAAAATAAATAAATGACTCATTATACTAGTATGTCATATTTTGTGTCTAAATTAAATAAATTTGATCTGACTCACCACTACCCCCACCCCAATATACAGAAACACAATATCCTTTCCCAAGAACGTCAATAATTGCTGAAATTCAACGGAGTGCATTTAAGGACAATTTCTCACTGTACAGGGCTCTTGTGGTTTTGTACTCGAAATTCAATTTTGTACGGACAAAATTGACTTTTGTTCAACAAAAATGAGTTTAGTTTAACAAAATTTGTAACATACTACAAATTTAAAATTTTGTCATACAAAATTATCTTCCAGTGGACAAAATATGCAGTCATGACAAAATGCATTTTTGTTACACAGACTTGACTTTTGTTACCTAATTTGAAAATTGGGTGACAAAAGTCAATTTTGTATGCAAATTAGTTTAGTTTGAATTCTGTGAACTAATTTGCTTTCAAAATCGACTTTTGTTACGTGAGACAAAATTGACTTTTGTGAGATAAAATCGGCGATAAAATTGACTTTTTTGAGACAAAATTGACTTATTTGAGACAAAATTTAATTTTGTCAATTTTGTCTAACAAAAGTAACAAAACTGACTTTTGTGAGACAAAATTGACTTTGTGAGTTTTTGAGAATTTTGTCTCACACAATTGACTTTTGTGTTTTAATATCTATATTAAGTAACAAAAGTCAATTTTGTATGCAAATAAGTTTATATTTGTATAGCTTTTTGACAAAATTGACTTTTGTCTACATAAATGAATTTTGTCATCCCAAATTGAAGTTTTCATAAAACAAGTCTGTATCACATAGTTTTGTAAGACAAAAATGATTTTGTTATGACAGAATTGAATTTTGTACAAAACCACTGGAGTCCCATTCGGCGCCCCGGACTTTCAACGTATATATATATATATATATACAACTCGTCTAAACATCAACCCAACAATCTTAGATCTGTAAATTTGCTTTCGCAAATTTTTGGTTCTTCCCTCGCCGGGATTCAAACCCATGCTACTGTGATATCGTGACACCAAATCGCCTGCACTGCAGCCGTCCTGCATATATATATATAGAATACTATAAAGAACGTGTGAGATTCACCAGAGGGGATCTAACTTTAAAGGCTTATATCTTGGCTTTGTAGAAAATGTTCAAAATGTTCTGAAATAAACAGCTTGTAATAAATTGTGCCGTCAGAATCACCGATTTGTCAATTTTGCGCATAGTATGATTCCTTTAACTGGACCATTTGCAAAAGGAGTTGAAATTGTGACCTTCATGATTTACTTTATAGAGGGTTGCTGCTCACAAGGAAGCTATTAAACCAAGAGTTCTAAATAGTGAAGTTAAAATCATTCCTTCGTTAGTTTTGCGGACGCCATCAAGAGTTGGTTGACCGTTATTGAATAACCGTTTCACAAATGATATCAGATATATTCCTTACGTCGTAACAACAATCCCCTTCCCTTTCATGCATGTGACTTCCCCGAATAAGACTTTTTACCGGATTTTTTATCACATAAGCAACACGATGGGTGCCACATGTGGACCAGAATCTGCCTACCCCTCCGGGGCACCGGAGATCACCCCTATTTTTTTGTGGGGTTCGTGTTGCTCGTTCTTTATAGTTTTCTATGTTGTGTCTTGTGTACAATTGTTTGTTTGTTTGTCTTGTTTATTTTAAGCCATGGCGTTGTCAGTTTATTTTCGATTTATGAGTTTGACTGTCCCTCTGTTATCTTTTGTCCATCTTTTAATTGTGGCCGCTTTCCTAGAAGATTGCGAAGAGGGTGGCTATCGAATTTGACTAACATATATGAGTGAAGGTTAAGAATACATAAACATGACAGATAAATCGAGATTTTGTTATAGTTTATTTTCAATCAGAAGTTGTGAGGTTAAACACTTTTTCAATAGTATATAGTATATACCGGTAAATGCACTAACAATAAGAAAAGGAAAGTATACAATAAGAAGGGAAGAATCTCCATATTGTAAATTCTGGTAATATCTTCTACCGTTTGGTGACCACCATAATGTCTGATTATGCTGTCATGATTTCCCTAATTGTAGCAACGCACAACAACGATAGGACCATACTAACGTTTGAGTATGAAATAGGGTTGTCGCCTGCTCTCTCGTTGGGATGTTGTCTCTTTGAGAATTGAACACTTCCATTCTCGATATATATGTGGCTGACATGTTTGCAAATGAGACAACCATGTAAAAGAGTACACAATAAAAATGCCAATTTATAAACAACAATAGTGATCGGTATAGCATGGAAAACTGTATTATAAAATACATACTTTTTATTTGTGCATTTAATAAATATGAATCATTTAATTGAATATCCTTTTGATAAGCTTATGAATAAAATGGAAAATGGAAACTGGGAATGTGTCAAAGAGACACTTAAACGACCAAAGAGCAGACAACAGCTTAATGCCACACAGCGAGAGAATCCTGCAGCTAGAGGGGGACTTCAGCTGGCCCCTGGACAAACATATGTACTAGTTCAGCGAAACTGGACGTCGCACTAAACTCTGAAGCATATAAATGAACATCAGAAAACACACCAGAAACATACAAGACTAAAAAAGGCTATAAGTTCTTTACGAAGAGCAGGTGCAAAAATGCAGCGAAGAAACTGTAAAAGGTGAAAATCCTTGAAACGAAGGACATAGTTAATATGAAAATAAGATGTGGTAAAATTACCAATCATAGAACTCTCCACCAGAGACTAATTGACATAGAAGTCAACGACTATTTAGGTTACAATACGGTCTTCTAAAAGGAACAAAACCCATGTCATGCATAAAGTAAGCTAAAAAAAAGGTTCAGAAAAACACCAATGTTAAACAATTGAAACCAGAACTTGTCTATAGGTCTCTGATGTATATCTTCAATTCAAAGCCGGTTGTCATTTGTTGCTGTGTTGTACACTAATATTTGTTTTCCGTTCATTGTTTTGTACATAGGTTGAGCCGTTGGTTTTCTCGTTTGAATTGTTTTATATTTATCATGTCGGGTCTTTTTCTGGGCTGACCGTGAGGTGTGAGCTTTGCTCCGTTGTTGGGGGCCATTTTGTGACCTACGCATGGTTGTTGGTTTCTGTTTCGTTTGATCTCTTGTGAATAGTTTGTCTCCACATTGTCTTTTTTTCTCTAACTTGACACAATACATGAAATACATATTCTGTGTATTTTCTTTGTCATTTCTGTGTCATTTTGGTCTCTTGTCTCATTGGCAATCATACCTCATCTTCTTTTATATATATAAATATATGATGATATGCATACAGGAAGAAATGTCCACTTAGATATCAATCACATGATAGTACATTCTAACCGAGAACCACATAAATACCTATTTGAGTCAAGTACACATCGAAATAACTCATATACAAAAGTTTATTTCAAAACATAAATGCGGCATTTTTACTTCGCCAAGGAACATCCATGTAAACATATATATATATATATATAACTAAATCAATAAACGGATATTTTAAGCGTAGATACATAGGAATTTAATTAACCAACAGAGAATATAGGAAACGTGAACTATATTAGAGAATAGTGTATGATTGTGTTAAAAAAGATTTGAAGCCAACTTTATCAATTTAATGAAAATATGGCTACTATTTTTTTTTAAACACAAACGTCATGAGTGTTTATGACACATTATCTTTCCTTCTTCCGTGATCATATGCATGTATATTTACATCTTTGAATGTCTCTCCGAATTAATTTTGCAAATATTTCCGCCTAACCGGTGCTAGGGACCGCATTACATTATTAGTAGGGTGACATTTCCCCCCTGTATGTGATAAAGCTACCCTGTCACTTTAAATTGAGACAGGAATAACAGCAAAACACAAGAAGGTGTCCCCAGTACACGAATGCCCGTCTCGCACTATCATTTTCTATGTTCAGTGGACCGTAAAAATGGGGTATAATCTTTTGTTTGACAGTGAAATTAGAAATATCATATCATAGAGAATATGTGTACTATTAAGTTTCAAGTTAATTGGACTTCATCTTCATCAAAAACTAACTTGACCAAAAACTTTAACCTGAAATTTACACAATCATTTTAAAAATTTGACATTAAAATTAGAAAGATCTTATCATAGGACACAGGTGTATAAAGTTTCAAGTTGATTGGACTTCAACTTCAGAAAAAAACTACCTTGACCAAAAACTTTAACCTGAAGCGGGACAGACAGATGAACGGACGGACGGACGGACAAACGGATGCATAGACCAGAAAACATAATGACCCTCTACTATCGTAGGTGGGGCATAAAAAACGGTTCTTTATGTGTCTTTTTGTTGTGCATGGACTGATTTTATATCCATTCCCTTTATTTTTCTAATAGGTTATAAAGTCGGTACCTTACACATTGAAAATGCAGGGGAATTGAATACACACCCATTATAGACTAGTGCATAAATGTAAATAACACATCTAGGTGAGTAGGATTGAGCAGATTTTTACATTTGAGAAGAGACACCGTTAGAGAGAGGCAAAAGATACAAAAGAAACATTCAAACTCATAAGTGAAAAACTGACAACTTCATGGCTAAAAAGGAAAACGACCAACATACAAACAATAGTACACACAACACAACAGAGAAAACTATATACTGAGCAACACGTACCCCACTAAAAACTAGGGGTGATCACAGCTATGTGCTCCGGAATGGTAGCAGATCATGCTCTACATATGGCACCTGATGTGGCTACATGTAATGTACTCTTTTGTCGTAAAGTTTTTTTTTCAACCGCGACCCTCATTGTCAATTTCTAGATGTAAGTCAAGCAGAGTTGGGGTAATTGTAATTGTAATCGTTAATCAGCTGTAATTGATTACAATTTGTCAAGTAATCAGTGTAATCATTAATCAGCCTCAAATCTGATTACATGTAATTTAATTTAATCAATAACTTTTCAAAATAGACTGTAATCCTGATTACATTTTGATTACATTCTGATTACAATGAAAAAAATCTAAAACTGTGTTTATGTCAATAAATGAACTTTTTATTATTCATATTTAATAAATATTTTACATGTTAAATTATTTTTGTTTACTTTAAGCATGCTAATTGATTTGCATACTTAACAAAAAAAAATGTTACAGTATTGAAAATTCATCATTAGCCAAAACAGAGACATATAACACAATTGTATGTCTCTAGTCTTTGAATAAAGATATTGTAAATATATTCACAATTTACAGATGCATAAATACATTTGATAATAACTGTTACATTCAAGTAATACTTTTCATTATAAACCCTAAATTATATTCTTTTGTTAAAATTGTGATTTTTGTCAACTTTGAATTGACAGGTAGGAGACTAATTAAGGTTTTATTGCAATTACCAATTGAGAATAGCTGTAGGGCAATACATATATGATAAAGGATAAAAATTATCTAATTCGCACAAACTAAATAAAAGTTGGACAAACATGCTGTTTTAAATAAACAAATTTTGGTATGGATTTGAACATGCAAAATGCAATGATTTAAGAACTTATAATTTGTTTACGACATGATGTAACAATTCTATTAAAAAAAAATCGCATACTTTTTAACTGTTAACTTTATTTCATTCATATTTTAACTTCCATAAATTGCACCTTGTAATTCATATAAAGCCTGGAAGAGATCAGAAGACAAGTGACAGCAAATTATTCATAAAACTTTATTCATTAAACTTTTCAGAGATCAATGGCGATAAAGTGTGATAAGTCATAACCAAGACACAATGTGCATGTACATGTATATATACATTGAACATTTGTGGTTTATTAAACTGATGAAAATTGAAGTAACCATTTTATAATTATGAAAAAAAATCCTTTTCAAAAATGCTATTATACTTTTATAAATTGCAATTCGGATGAAGAGTTGTCTCATTGAGGCTTACATGTACACCACATCTTCCTATATCTATATAGCTATATTTTTAAACATTTATTCATTGACATCAAAAATGTAATTTTCTTATTCATTGTAATCAGATGTAATCATGATTACTTTGTCAATGTAATCATTAATTTAATCAGATACTTTCAGAAATGATGTACTTGTTAATTTAATTTAATCGTACAATTGACAAAGTAATTGTAATCTAATCAATTACATTGAAAGTAATCATACCCATCTCTGAAGTCAAGATATGAAGCCAACTTAACTGTACCTGTAGTATCCTTTGTCTCTAGTTCAATGGGATAGATGCGTTCCACAAAGTCACCAAATTTTGAATTTAGTGAGAGAACATCATCTTTATAGCGGAAAGTAGAGTTAAAGGATATTGCTAACTTCTTATCTTTCTTCCTAAAAGGTTTCTGCATGAAGTCACTCTCATAATAATAAAGGAACAAGTCGGCAAGTAGAGGGGCACAGTTTGTTCCCATTGGAATGCCGAGAGTCTGTTGAAAAACACGTTCTCCGAACGTAACAAATATGTTTTCAATCAAGAAATCAAGCATCTAAATAATATCAGTTTCAGGGATTTTTTTGTTAGAATCAGAGTGATTCTTTACAAAGTAGGATTTATCCCTCCCTAAGACAAGATACTTGTTTCTACGTTGGCCATTGTTTTTATGAAGCAAAGTTATACCAAATCTTTCAATTTGTATTTTAGTTTGGAATGTGGAATACTTGTGTAAAGAGTAGAAAAGTCAAATGTTTGGATACTGTTACAAGATGAAAGAGAGTTAGATTGTATGTACTCTAAAAGATCTTTGGAATTTTAAGTATCCACATCTGATTCACGCCACCTCTAGAATAGGCGGTTTCACAATAACTTTGAAGCCCGTCTTTGATTGCTGATAAAATAGATGTTAATAATATAGAAAGAGGTTTCGTGGAGCACTTGAAAGACCCAGCAATATATACCGTTGTTTGTAAGGACTCTTATGTAGTTTAGGTATCCAATACAGTGATGGAAGATGCAGTTCTTCATCTTCAGTTGAAATTCCAAAGGAACACAGAACAGACCTATGATTATCCAGGATTTCCTCTTTGGTAAGTGTCGTGAGGGTATATGTTGAGTTTCAAAGTGAATTGTCAATTCCTAATTCGTTTATCAAGCAGTTAATGTAATGACTTTTACACACAAAAACGATGTTATTTGGGGCTTTATCTGCGGGGACAACAACATATTTGTCATGGAGGTCGGATAGGTCTTTTGCAACATTTGGGTCTTTAAAGGTTGACGTAGCGTACCTGAAATGTATTTTTATTAATTAACATAAACAAATCATGCCAAGAAAATATTGGCTAAAAATTTCCGATAGACCTCCCACGGTACCCATTGGTAGTTTTGATTTCATTCAACAAATTAATTTATGACTTTCATCTATGTGTTGCTTAGAACACGGTCATATACCGAATGGTCAATATTAATCATCCATGTAATTTGCTCTATGGGGTGTTTGCAGAATTTCAACGGGGGCAATTTCTTGGCATGGTAAAAAGTAAAAACACAAAAATACTGAACTCTGAGGAAAATTCAGAAAGGAAAGTCCAAAATCAAAAGGCAAAATCAAAAGTCCAAACACATCAACCGAATGGATAACAACTGTCATATTCCTGACTAGGTACAGGGTACATGAACATCCGGAATCAAGCACAATTAAATCAGGCTACTACACATTTATGTACCAACAGGGTTCTTCATTCTCGTTATCACAGCAATATTCCTGCTCTATAGATTTACAACAGGAATGTACCCACAACATAGTATGCAGCATGTTTGGCGGCTTATTACACCATCACTGATTTCACAACAGAGACCACCAAGGGAAGATTGACTATTTAAACGCATGGACACATTTCTAGAGAAACTAAATAAAATTGATCAAATTGATTGCATTTTTACTACAAATAATGCCAAAGTTATCCGCCTTGAACAGGGTACTAAATCTACTGATGACCAGATAAAACAGGTAGAAAAGTGTTCGCAGCACACCAGGGATAACTATGGCAAACAAAAGGGTGACTTAGTATTCTAGAAGTCCAAATGAAATTAGTATCGAACAATTTGATTTTTACAATATCCCGGAAAATGTAGTTGAAAAGTGTCCAGATGTTACACTTGACTTTTATAAATTTACAATGAAGCTCGAAAACTCAGATCATATTCAGCTGTCATGACAGATGTCAATCGTATTCGCAAAAAGGCGAGAAGACCAGACCAATATTACCCAAATTTACCTTAATATATGTACACTGTGAACTAGTGCGAAAAAAACCGCCAAAACATTGAAAGGTTTTTGGAATAATAGAGCAGTTACCAAAAGATGTTCAAAATCGCAGGAAAGTACTATAACATTGGTAACACTTATAAAAGAACTTCGCGACCGCAATGTAAAAGCTTGGTTTGTCAGGGACAAAATAAATTCATGTTGGCGTTAGCGGTCACCCATGCAGAAAACATGAATACACTTTAAAATATTTATCATGGAAATAATGGCTTTTGTAATGTCTTGTTATGATGATAATGATTTCTTGAACTTTATGAATAGTTTTAGAACGTGTTATAGTATTCTTCTATTTGTCTTCATTCATATTACTTTTACTGTTAAGTCAGTTTTTTTTTAGATATTCATTTGACGTGACTCTGTGCTTATGTAAAACGTCATACTTTGAACGACAAAATTATTTCATTTATTAATATTACTTTTACTTATGGATCTTGACATACTTTGAATGACAAAACTATTTTATTCAGTAATACTACTTTTTCTGTTAAGTCTATTTTTTATGATATACATTTGACGTGAAACTGTACTTATTCATCCCGTCATACCTTTACGGGTAGACTTTAGATAGATAAATAAAGTCGTATAAGATAAGCAAAATGAGTATGTTAAATTTGATATATGCCTTTTTGTGCTTCTTCGTTACATTTGTTGTTGTTTACAGTGATTAAGATGATAACACAATATTGACTGCTGTACCCTTATTTTTGACATTTTTACTTTTTGAGTATGTTTGTTTTGTTCAGGTGTATCGTTGACAATGTAATAGAATTTGATACGACTGTCATACAAGTCAGTGGCGGATCCAGAACTTTTCCTAAGGGGGGGTGGGGGGGGGGGGGGGGGGGGGGGCGCTGACTGAACTAAGAGGGGGCCCGCTCCAGTCATGCTTCAATGATTCCCAATATAATCAACCACTTTTTTCCCACCAAAGAGGGGGCGGGCCCACAGGGCCCCCTGATCCGCCTATGCAAAAGAGAGGTTTAGCTAGCTATAAAACCAGGTTCAATCCACCATTTTCTACATTAGAAGATGCCTGTACCAAGTCAGGAATATGACAGCTGTTATCCATTTGTTTGATGTGTTTGGACTTTTGATATCTGCCTTTTGATTTTGGACTTTCCTTTTTGAATTTTCCTTGGAGTTCAGTATTTTTGTGTTTTTACTTTTTTTCTGTGTTGTTTTTATGCTATTATAGTTGAGTATAAAACATAAGGCAAGGGGTGGGGGAGCTATGGATTTTGTTTTGGAAACAAAAAGTTTCTAGTTTTTGGCCCTGAAAAAATTGATTTCGACTTGTTACCAACATTTGTACTGAAAAAAAATCAATAGCCCACGCCCCTACGCCCCCCCCCCCCCACCCACCCTCTCCAAAAAATGAAGTTAATAGTTGCTGCCTGATTCATTTTGAAAAGGTCTTCCCGAATCGGCTTGACGTACTCATAAATATTCGCCACTGGTCTTTACTCAAACAACGATTCACGCCTAAATGCACTACTAAAAAAAGTGTGAGGTAAATGATACGTTTGTCTAGTATCTCAGATCCGTTAAATAACACTTAAAATAAATTAAAAAAAATCGTTACCCTATTGCTTTACCGAATACTCCTTGGAGAAGAAATATCATCATTTGAAACAAACAGAAAAGATAAAAATGTAGTGATCCCTAATATCTCAATCCTTTTTTTCGGCTGTAAGCACGATGCTGCAGCTAACGTTTTCTAATGCGTAATCAAGACGTCTCTAGTATATTCAAACTACTGCAAATTATAAAAATGGCTTTCATAAAGTAGCAACCACTTAACTTAAAAAATGGGGGAGGGTTATTTTTTTTTTTATCTGAGTCAGATTTTTTTTTCGCGCGAACGTTTTTATTCCTTTTTTTTTCGATGCTGGTGATCAAATACTTTTTTTTTTTTCAATATTTAACACTATAATGTATGGGGAAACTCTTGATTCAGAATATTTTATTTTATCATCTGTATGACCATTTTTTTTTTTTTTTATCAAATTGGGGATCGGAATATTTCCATTTCCACCCCCATTTTGAGTCAAATGATTGATCCTTTACCGCAACTAAAATTGTCAAAAATTTTGAATTCAGTTCTACGTAATGAACATTTAAATGACAGATAGTTTACAAGTGGGAACAAATCTTATGTACAGGTAGCTAAACAAGGTGTATAGATGTGAACAAATGTAATGTGAAACCAGTGTACACTAAACTAAACTAATTGTAAACATGTTTACTCTACACGGCGTTTGGTGTGAACACGGCCTTAGCTTGATTGTAAACAAACTTCTGTTCATGTTTAGTACAGAGTTATTAAAATTTCAAAAACTGAGTGAATATTTGTAGAAGACTACAAAAGAAATGTAGGATGGCTTAGATAGTCTTGCTTTTGCCACTAAAGTTGCAGGCGCTTTAAAAACATGAAAATAAGTTCATGGTCAGATGTACCTCATCAGACAAACATGTTTACCTTTATATAATCATTCTGTATACCAAATATAGTTGACCCTTTTTTTAATATCTCTTATAACTTTTACTTATAGTATCCAAGAAATAATCCTTATCACAAAATTTAAATATGAACAAATATCCATGAAAATAAGGTCAAGGTCAGAAGAACCTTGTAAGACAGACATGTGCACCATACAATCATTCCATCCATTAAAACATAAATAAACATGAAGAATTACCTTGTTTCAGAGAAACAAATACATAATCACAAAACTGAACATTAATCACTGAACCATGACTTGTTTAGGCTAGGCATTCCCTCAGGATGGTAATAATGAATTGCTGTTTAAAGGCCTGTGGCAATTAAATGCATATTCAGGACAGGTTCATGAATATTAAGCCTACTTTGTGCAATCCATAAATAGAGCAGCAGCAAATGCCATTTTTTAAATCATTGGTTTTAACATGCCAGGGGGTCCAACTTGAGACCAACGCAATAACACAAGACAACTGATGTAATCTTTGTATGAAGGACATGTATACCTTTTTTATAATTTTATAATATACCAAATATATAGTCAGCCATATTACACATAAGGTTGCAACCATTTGATTTTCTGGGGGGGGCGGGGGGGGGGGGGGGGCTATGTTTTTTTTTTTCTGTGCAAACTTTTTTTTTCGCCTTTGGCGAAGAACAATATATTTTTTTAGTGACAAACCAAAAACATTTGTTTCTTTCAATTTTAGCATTACATAGTGGCAGCTGAGGGTGAAACCAAAATTTTTTTTTTCTCATGGTCCAAAACAAATTATTTTTTCACCAAAACCTGGAAACAAACTTTTTTTCCAAAAAAAAACATAGCCCCAGCCCCAAAAGTCTAATTTGGCTGTAAAATTAGAAAGATCATATCATAAGGAACATACATACTAAATTTCATGTTGATTGCACTTCAGCTTAAAAAAAACCTACCTTGACCAAAAACTTTAACCTGAAGCGGGACAGACGGACGAACGGTACGACAAACAGAAGAACAGACCAGAAAACATAATGCCCCTCTACTATCATAGATGGGGCATAAAAACACCCTGGTTATTGAACCTGAAATATAGGGTAAAATGTATAATGAAACACCATGAGGCATCTGCATACAGATATGGAGCTATCGAGCCTCTTCTACAGTTTGCATAATTATGATTTTACATAAATCCTTTTAGCATTATAGTCACCTATTAACAGCATTGGTAGCTATATGATTGTAATCAGCAAACACAATGATCAATTCTGTAAGGTAGTGCTTAAAGCATCGTTTATTTTGGGTCTTATTCAAACCAGCAAAGAAATTACACAAAAAATTCTTAAAAAAGTTGAATGATGATGATCGACACCTAATGGAAATATAAATCATCTGCATGTGTGTCATACCGTGGACCACAGAAATCTCTTCCCCCTTTACTTATCCAAGTTCAAATGAAATGAGGCTGTTTTTTCAAATATATTTTATTTACCAATTATAATTATTATGATATATCACAATGATACAAAATATCCAAATGAAACCAAACACAATCTGCTTTTGTTAGGTGTGTACGAATATCAAAAAACAAATTGATTCTAGGGATATGATTTTGGACACGTCTGTAAATTATCTCTACAATAAAAAGGAGGAAAAGGATCTGCATCATGGGTTTATTATTATTATTATCATTAGCATAATATTACATTTATACAAAATAAATGTTGACATTACTGAGGATTCTATTTATTTTCCGGGTTGTTTTTATAATATTGTTTTGAATACTAATTAGGGGGAGATAATCATAATGTAATTTCCAATTAAATAAGCATTATGAATTAAATTAAATCATGTCTAATTTTTGATACATGTATTAAATTCTGTAAACAGAGTAATTATTCTTTGTTTAATAAAAAAAACCTTTTTATTGCTAACCAAACTTATAAAAGAATTCCATTAACAACAGAATCCTCAATTAGTGCCAACTGTTAAAAATGACATTAAAAAAACATTACAATTCTTAAACAAAGGAAATTAAAGCTATGTTTATGCTACAATAAAAAATACATGAATCAAATTATTTTTTGAGAACAAACTCAACTTATTTACTGGGTTATAAAAAAACAAAATAGCAGAGACGTGGATTAAGAGGATTTTTCAGAGGGCCCCCTTAAGTGGGAAAAATTTGGTTTAATATTTAGGGAATCACTAAAACATGACTGGAGCAGGGCCCCGCTGAAGCAGTCAGTGCCCCCCATATTCCTGGAAAATTTCTGGATCCACCACTGACTAAATATCTTGATCTGTGCAAAAAATTATTAGATCACCAAGGATATGTTTAACAATTCAATTCATATTTTTAATCACATGCTGTTTTAAAATAAAAAGTAAAGTTTATTTACTCACACCAAATTTCTAAGCATATTAATCTTTATTAAATACCCCCCCCCCCCCCCCCCCCCAAACCCCTTTCAGAGGAAAAATTTGGTTGATTGTACAGGAAATGACTGGTGTTGGGCCCCTTTATGTTAAGTTCTGGATTCGCAAATAGGTAAAGTGAGTAAGTGTATGATATGTTTGTTTATCCATCTACAACTTTAACCCACAATTATCAAGATTAAATGGGACTTTCTCTAAACTTTCAAATAATCTTCAGTATCTGCCAACACTGTGTTCCATTGTTTTCACTTCAAAAAGGTTGGGAAAACCCAAAATTTCATTATAATAAATTAAAAAACATACTGCCTTTAGTACAGAAAACCAGCTGAAAGTTTCAATGAAAATCTACCAAGCTGTGGATGAGAGCTGATGATGGACAAACAAACAAACAATACAAATCTTCTTTAACACCCCATTTCAAAGGCATATTTATGGGGATGTCTCCTCTCCCTGTTGCGGGAAAATTTTTGTTTAATCAATTGTGCTGGCCCCCTCTAAGAAAGTCCTTTAGGACCCCGCAAAATTTAAGTTTTAATGATTCATCAATTAAAAAACAATAATTGAATGCAAATGGAATACAAATAATATAAATAAAAAAATATACAATTTGAAACTCAATACAGGAATAAAAACAATTTGTTTACAACTCATTCTGCCACAGGATCACTGTCTAAGGATTCTACTAAAAAAAGATAGTAACAGTTCAGCCACGGTTTGCAGGATATTGTCTGAAGATTGTACCACACAAGGCAGCAAAGGTGACACTTTCAACTGAAAAGAAATAAAGTCAAGTTTTAATTATTGTTTGATTTCGAATTAATTATTTTTCTGGAATATAATAACATTTAATGTGCAATTTTTCAAATAAAAAAAGAACCTGATATCACTGAATGTGAAATATAAAAAATAGAAGATGTGGTATGATTGCCAATGAGACAACTCTCCACAAGAGACCAAATGATACAGAAATTTAAAACAACTATAGACTGTATGACCGTCGACAATGAGCAATGCCCATAAACCATTATCAAGTCAACTATAAAAGATTCCCAAAATGACATCTGTAAAACAATTCAATCAAGATAACTAATGGCCTCATTTATGTACAAAAAATGAACAAAAAACAAATATGTAACACATCAACATACAACCCCAGAAACAGGCTCCTGAAGACAAAAATAAACTTTCCAAACTTTTCTGAGACTTAAGGTGGTACCTTACACTACAGGGAGATAACTCTGTAAAATCAGCTAAACGTTTTAATTACGTTGTGTTATTTAGGGAGGATTAAGCTTTTTAATGATCAAAAGTAGTGTTTGTAAAACTGCTATATAATCAGTGTAATTTATCTGATAAAATAGTTCGTTCAACATTTTTGAAATTTTTTTATTTTTGTCAAAGGGTCAAAAGTAATACTTTGTCAAAATTTTATGAAAATATAAACGAGCCAAATTAATTTTAGTGAAAGTGTTGGGTACCACCTTAACATCAATTTTCCATGAGTAATTATTTGAAATATTCAACATGATGAATGCAGAAGCTGCTGATAAATTCACTAAACAAAAAGTTAAAATAATTGAATACGGTATGTTATTTGTTGTTTAGTTGACACTTACTCCACACAAAATTTATGTTAAAAATGTAGGAATAAAATTCTTTTGAAAGTTGAAACGAATATATGAACCACTGAATGTAAGGCAGTTATTATGCATCTTTTTATAAAAGCTATTTTTTTACTTGATATCAGGTTATATCCCCTTCAAATTTCTTGTTCAGGAAAGGGACAAAAAATCAGTAAAAATGGATACATAGATATCTAGGGGCATAGATACATGTATAATTAAAATTTAAATTGTTTGTTGATTAATAAATTCTCACCTTAAACAGCTCTCTTTACTCCTCAAGCAAGTTACCCAAAGGAAACTTGTGATGCTAACCTGTAAAACAAAGTTCAAGGTCAGTTATTCGCAACTTTAAAAAATATATAGAGATCATAATAATTGATTAAAAGTTTTTGAATAACATACAAAATTCTGTGAGAAAATAATTGGTATTCAAAATCAAACTAATGGTTATGTTTTCTGCTCTTTGTATGTATTTTTATCTCTCCAACTCATTCTTGATTGCTATTTTCAATTCTATTAAGTTTGCAATACAAAAATAAACTTGTACTTTATCATATAGTATAGTATTTCAAACCTTTAAAAAAACAATTGATATCAATTACTATTAAATTATGAAAAAAACTAAAAGCTTGTATACCTACCATCATGTTAAAAATATACAATTATGGCCCTTAGGAAAGGTGAATATCCAAAATTGTCAACCCTTAAAAGGTTATTTCCCTAAGAGCGAAGATTTTTTTTAAAAGTGTAACAAAATTATGCCTTGTCACATTTCTTATAAATTTGTCTTATACTATAATTTTCTGTATGTTAACTTGATACCTAAGGTACAAAACAATTCAATTGAATACAAGTTGTTGTTCACATCCATTTGTATTTTTGTGCATCTGATGAGTTGAGCCTTTTTCAACTGATTTTTATAGTTCGTTCTTATGTTGTACTGTTATACCACTGTCCCAGGTTAGGGGGAGGGTTGGGATCCTGCTAACATGTTTAACCCCGCCACATTATTTATGTACATGCTTGTCCCAAGTTAGGAGCCTGTAATTCAGTGGTTATCGTTTGTTTATGTGTTACATATTTGTTTTTCGTTCATTTTTTTTACATAAATAAGGTCGTTAGTTTTCTTGTTTGAATTGTTTTACATTGTCTTATCAGAACCTTTTATAGTTGACTATGCAGTATGGGCTTTGCTCATTGTTGAAGGCTGTACAGTGACCTTTATTTGTTAATGTCTGTGTCATTTTGGTCTTTTGTGGATAGTTGTCTCAATGGCAATCATACCACATCTTCTTTTTAATGTGTTATAAAATTGTTCAGCATTGATGTAGATGTCCTCAAAATCAAACCCATTATAAACAAATAATTTAAAATGCCTATAATAATATGATCATTAGTTTTGTGGAATATTTCAACTCACCACATATTTTTCATGGTAAGGCCTCAGACTGGGTTGAAGATTTAATTGACCATCTTCCTTAAGAGCTGCTATCCTAACCTGGAAGGTGGTTTATGTCCTCATCTTATTGTCCATTTGCTTTCAGAAATAACATTATGTAAAAATAAATATCAGATGCACTTTTTAAGTCTTTTGAAATTTCACCTAATCAATTGTAGTTACCCACAATTTCTCCCACCCTCCAAATCTATTATCTATAGCTAGAGCTCTGCTTACATTTTTTTTTATTTACAGAACTCTAAATAATAGTAATTTTAGCAAGTATACATCTGATATTTAAAGAAAATGTGTACAAAAGTGAATATTTTAATTAAAAAAGTTATATTCCATATAAACACTCAGGAAATTTCAAGTATAATGAGTATAACAAAGGAATTACCTCCCTTTTGTCCTGAAAATTTCATCCTGTTGAGACTCCACACCATTTAAATATTTAACAATACAAAATTTGTATAATTAAAATAAAGAAATAATGATATGTAAAAACTACAACACATTTCAATAAAGGGATGCGCTTTAGCACATGATACGGCCGTTGCTCTTTTAAGTTTCACCAAAACTGCATAAAATCCCCCTTTTTTAAGTATAAAAATTCATTACTTAAGAAAACGTAAAATCTAAAATTAATAAAAAGAGAAAGGGAGCTTATGTCAATAGATATAAACAATTCACCAAAGTTTCATGGACATTGGTGAAAGCCTTTTTGAGTTATTGTCCAGGTGTGAAAAATCCCCCCTTTTTATGAATAAAGCCCCATAAATCCAAAACTTAAAATCTGGAATTTATAAAAATTGAAAGGGAGCAATAACAAAATGTATATAAAAATTCAGGAAACTAAAAAAAAAACACTTAACATATTTTTTTTTAGATTCTCCATTCTAAACCAACTGGAGGCCTTTTGACTAGACAGACCATTATTAAGTTGACAAGTAAAATTTGTCTGTTCCATTTCATTTTAAAAGTAAAAATGAAATAGAGATACAGGGGGTGGGGGAATAACGAAGAAGATCTAACATTTGTAAATACAAGCTTCCAATCTAATTGAAAATGGAGAATCTTTACACTTTTTTTTTTTTTTTTTTTTTTTTTTATAAAAAATAACATTTTTTGAAATATATACAAAAAAAATTTGAATAACATTCTTCAGTTTTATCACATAATCATTGCTGCAGCCACAGCTTCCTGAAATAGAAATAAACATTCTTAAACATATTTGTCAAAACAAGATCAAACCGATATACCGATTTATACAATTATTAGCAAAAAAGGATGATAAAATCAATGGTTCAGATGTGCATCATGTTTATTTTCCTTTATTAGTTGTATCAATTAATGCATTGGTTTTCTAGTTTGAAACTGTTTCACATTTTGTTATGTTCAGGCAGGGCCTTTAATCTGGTACTGTAAAACCAGAAATTATTGCATGCTATTCTTGTGATTTTTCAACAAATGGACAAATATGCAAGATAAATAATCCCAAGATTTCAGAAAAATCTGGCCTCAAAGTTTTGCATTAGAGATTAGATTTATAAATACAAGTTCCTATTGTGATATTCAACCAGTTGCATTATTTACATTCATATAGGTTTTGCTCATTGCTGAAAGTCCTAAAGTGATTGTAATTTGCTTCTCTTATTGATAGTTGAGTAGTTGGCAATCTTATAACATCTCTTTATTCTTAAATACCCAATCCAGATTACCAGTATAATTAAAACTATTAATTTGGAAAATATTTCAAAATACATGTGTTCATAAAAAAATACATGGTGAATTTAAAAGTTCATTAATCAATATTTTAGTTTCTTACCATAAAATTCAGCTCCAATGGCCGTTTCCCAGCTTCAATCCTTGCAGACAAGCTGTGGTGCTAACCTGAAATATAAAATACAAAATTGTTTTAAAGGATAACTTCTGAAATACTGTATCTATGATATATAAAATGGGTTATATATGCGATAGGTTTTGAGAACATTTATTCAGGTTAGACATCAATCCAACAACACAATTCAATCCTAAAAGGAGTAGGCTTAAAAGGGTTAAGTTGGCCCTTAGATTTTTTTTTTTTTTTTAAATCAAGCCCAAATACTACAAATTTAACATATATATTGTTCTGGTATCATTATTGATACAAAATAAACACTTCATTTTGGCACCTGACACTATAAACTATTAAGTTATGACATCTTGATTATGCAATTCTGGTGTATTCGCAAAAGCGCCAATTAAGGTCCAATTTTTCACAATTCAGAACAGTTTTTAGCATATCCAGTAATAGTTTACGTCTTTTTATTTAAATACATGTATTACCCTTGGTTCCTATAAGTTAGGAAACATTTTGGATCAAAGGTATTCTTTAAGCTTTTAGGTAAGAAAATTCACAAAATTATAGCATTTTGATAATATCTCCCAATATAGCTAATTATGGAGACTACAATGTATTATAAAGAAGCGATTTATTTTAAGTCACATTAAGTTTCTTGAAATATATCCATTTAAGATCCAAATTGGGGCCCCTTTGATATTCTATGATAAAAGTTGAAATTTAAAATCTATTATAAGGCCATACTTTGCCAAGAGACCATTGTCATATGATACTGATAAAATAAAGAGTATATACTGTTGACCAAACTTATAAACCTTGAACCCTAAAAAAGTCAGTATTCATTTTAAAATAATCTTATTTATAGATTTTTTTTTTTAAACAGGATTAACAATACTGGTACCTACCTACATATTAGCTGTATTTGACCACCAAGTCTTATTCCCACACCATGAAAACATGCCACAGAAAGTACCTAAAAAGAAATTAACACATTTATTAATTTTACAAACCAATTTCTATGTCAACCTAAAGATTGATTTACACATTTTTCTGATTTCTTACTTCAAGTACCAATAGTATAAAATCCACATATTTTGTAAAGATTGAAAAACAAACAAAAGTAGTCAAGGTTTATGATTTGAATTCTGCACTCAACTAATTTGAATAATGAAAATGAGTTGTCTCCCATTGAATGAACAAATCTTGCTGTTAATTGTGCTAGTCTCCCCTGGAAAGTTAATTCCTATCTTAGAATTTACTCCTGCAATTGTAATAGAAATTCTTGTTAATGTACAATCAAAATTACGTGATGGATATACACACACTGGAAGTTACAGTCGTACTCGCCGCTTGAAAGGTTAGTAGTTGCATTTTCTTGTTTATATCAATTAAATTTTGATTAATAAGTTGGCACACCGAATGTCGGATGGTATGTAGTTTTAAAATACACAATTGTTTTTGCTAGAAAGCGTGCAGTTATTGAAAACACTTCGACACAGTTCCAAATTTTCAACGAATTTTTGTGTCGAAGTGTTAGCATTAACTGCACGATTTCCAGCAATGATAATTGTGTATTTTAAAACTAGATAGTATCCGACATTCCGTGCACTACCTTATTTATTAAATTTCATTGATATAAACAAGTAAATACGACTACTTACCTTTCAAGCGGTCTGCTCGACTGTTACTTCCGGTGTGTGTATATTCATCACGTGATTTTGATTGTACCCCTTGACAATGGTATCCCAAAATATTAAACTGTTAAATAAATTATTGAAAGATGTTTTTCATGCAGAAAATAAGGATGAATATGTACATTTAACAAATATTACTAGAAAATGTATAGAAATTGTTTGACTTCAATAAACTTGCCTTCTCAATTTCATGGTAAAGCCTCAGACTTGGTTGAACATTTTATTGACCATCTTCCTTAAGGCTGCTCTCCTGGCTGCCAGAGTGGCTGTCATCATTATCTTAATTGCAATCTTTTCGTTTTTGGTCCATTATTTATAGAAATAAATAAAAAAAATATCAGATGCACTCTCAATTAATCACGTATCTTGAAAATTTCACCAAATCAATTCTACCGATAGTGTCCCATAATTTCTCCCACCCTTAAATCTATTATCTGGAGCTCTGTTTACATTTTTTTTTATTTACAGAACTCTGAATAATAGTCATTGTTAGCTAGTATACATCTGATATAAAACAAAAAACTTATACATATGAATATTTAAGTAAAATAATAAATTTAAAAGAATGAGGAGTTAAACAGGGGAATAATTTATTACCTCCCTTTGCCAAAAATTTCACCTGTTTAGACTCCACATCATTGCTATATCTAACAAAAATACAAGATGGTATAGCTATAATAAATAATAAATAATTTGATATAAATTATTTAAATAATTAACAAAAATATTTAGTACATCATTGTTCACCTAGGTGGTTCACTTCCATTACTCCCATTTTCTCAACCAATTGAAAAAATGGACACCAAGATATACAACAAATCTTGCTTATTGTGGCATTTAACACTAAAAATCTGAATTAATCTTTTCTCACCAAGATGTGTTTTTTTCTATGCTTCTTGTGAAATATTCTTTTTTATAGCTAAAAACACTGCAAAAAATAACAAACTAATGAAGAAAAAAAGAGATACATCCAACAAATCAGAAAACCATAATGTACATTTTAACAAAATAACATTATTTTTCTTTTTTTTTTTAGATTCTCCATTTTTAACCTTCTGGAAATGTTTGATAACACATTGACCATAATTAAGATATCAAGAGTTGGTCTAAAAGTAAAATCGGAAAATTATGAAGTATCAATTTAGCCAACACTTCCAGCTTTGTTGAAAATGGAGAATCTTTACAATTTTTAAATTTTTTTTTTGGTAAAAAAATATGAACATTTTTTAAAACATACACAAAAATAGTCTGAATTACATTCTTTTTGGTTTCAGTTGTATTGCACAATAATTTCCTGCAGCCACAGTTGAAGTCACCTGAAAAAGAAATATACATTCTAATATCTTTCAGAACAATATTCAATGCAAAGGAATAAGTAACTAGTTAATAAATGCACTTATGATGCATAGAACAATAGAACATTGCTTTTACTTTGCTTTGAAGTGATTCTGTAGACTGAATTTACAAACAACCAGTCTTCAGTAGCAAACAAGAGATGACAAGTAGTTGGTTGTTGTTCGACATATTTATAGATTATCGTTGAGATGACCAATGATAATCTGTTTATCGCTATTTTACCTATGACGACCTTGTCAATTTCAATGTCAATTTTGTTAGCAACGCCACGTGGTCTCCTTAGTTTCTAGCGATAATTTTTCCATCTCAAGCGAGAAGCATGATATGAAAATTATCACAAAAAAGATCAAAGGAAAAATGCACAAAATAGCGATAATTGTTATTATTTCATGGTTTCATTATAAATCAAGCTGTTGGTTTTCTTGTTTGAATTGTTTCACATTTTGCCATGTTTCTAACTTTTAAAGTTAACTGTAAGGTATATGTTTGGCTCATTGTTGAAGGCCATAGTGACCATTTGTTGCTTACATATCATTTGGTCTCTGGGAGATAGTTGTTTCAGTGGCAATCATACCGCATGATGGTCCACATCCCATTCATTATACAATGTATATGTTACAGTAAATAAGTGAAATTAGGAATTACATGTAATTACTAAAATTTAGGAATTACAGGTAATTCCCGATGCACTTAGTTAATACAAGTAATTCCTGAAACGGCCCAGTTATTACCAGTAATTACTAATTTTAAAATGAGTTTTTACACCTATTTACTGACTACTAAAACAATGTTGTATGATAGTCAGATGATCAAAAGTTATGGTATTACTAACTAGAAGATCAGTTAGTACGTTATGGTATTACTAACTAGAAGATCAGTTAGTACTCTTAAAATATTGAATGGTTCATCTGTATTCACAATATCTTGAATAAATAGGGACTTTCAAATATTTGGTTAAATCAGAGTAACTTTAGTTTTAATCCAAAATGGTTAAAGTTTAGCATTATATAGATAATTTTTGACCAATTTCAGCAGACATGGAAATCAGAAATGGAATTCTAGTTCTATTTTGTTAAATTAGCTGAGAAACAAGGTTGATGAGTTGTGCACTTGCGAGTGATATTTGGACCTCATTGAATACGTATTCATGTGACCTTCAATTCAACCCCTAGCTGAAGAAAGGTTATCGATGTATTAAGCTATTAAAATTGTAAGGGTTTTGCAGAACAAATAGTCTCGCCTACTTTTGCTGTTAATCGCAGGCTCAACAAAAATCAGGAAAAAATATTAAAATTTTCCTCTAGATACTATCTTTTGACTAGTACTATAAGAAGCTTCTGTCAAAAGCATACCTGTCAAGTCACCCGTTTTTTGCGGGTGACACCCGTTATTTTCACCTCTCACCCGGGAGATTTTCTTTACCCGGCGGGTCCCAGGAATTTCTAACATTACCCGTTTCACCCGGATTTCTGACCGGAATTGTTTCCGGTATTTAGAAGTAATACGACCTTCGGTTTTATCGGTCTTTTTCATTGTAACCAAAAGTCAAAATGTAGGACTTGTTTACCTGAGCTACGTAACGATATTTTCAACAAGCTACAAGATGAGTTCAGTGACTATCAGTTGACTCCATTAGATGAACTTCCACTTTGCACTTCCCCTGAAACTGACATTGGTACATTTTGGGGAGAAATGTCCAAGTTGCATGACATTTTTCTTAACAAGCCAAGATTTTTTGTTTTGTCAAAACTTGCTAAAACATTACTGGTTTTGCCAAACAGCAATGCAGACAGTGAGAGGGCATTTTCTTTAGTAAAGAAAATAGCTACAGAGTTTAGGGCTGATCTTAATAAGGATACACTGTGTGCTCTTCTTTCTTGTAAAATGAATACACATTTGCATTGCTATGAACTGAAACCAAGTGCAGTTCTTTTAAAGAATGCCAAGTCTGCTACTATGGAATATAACAATAGTCTGAAATAAACTTGTATACATGTTCTAACTGTTTTATATACATATTGACTATATAAATTATAAGTAAACATATTTTTGTTCTTCAATTGAGCCCGCAAAATGTCGTACGCGTTATGACCTGAGATTTTTTTTCTCAATGCAGGTCATGACCTGACTTTTCATTTTCAGAGGTTGACAGGTATGCAAAAGTGGGTAAAAATCCCGGATGATTGATAAAATCTAATGTTTTAAAAACTTTAACTGCAGTAATGTTAACTGGGAAAAAAACTAGTTTAACACCGCCACATTATGTATGTATGTGCCTGTCCCAAGTCAGGAGCCTGTAATTCAGTGTTTGTCGTTTGTTTATATGTTACATATTTGTATTTTGTTCATTTTTTTACATAAATAAGGCCGTTAGTTTTCTCGTTTGAAATGTTTTACATTGTCTTATCGGGGCCTTTTATAGCTGACCCTGCGGTATGGGCTTTGCTCATTGTTGAAGGTAGTCCATTTATCATGTTTATAAGTAATATAGGGGGAAAAAAGATTTTTTTTACAATTTTTACTTTGGGATATAACCTTATGATCATAAACATTTAGCTTCTGTCCAAGTTTGATAGAAACCAAGATATTTGGAGAAAGTTATTTTAAAGTTTTAAACCACAGTACATGATTGAGATTTTAGTTAACAAAATTATGAAAATCAATATTGGATTGATATCATTGTCTTGCATGCATATATTTACGGAGTTTCAAGACCTATAAAACAACCATTTTCCAGTTTCAATTCACAAACACTAAAGAGTATGCACTTTTAATGTGCCTTATATTCCTACATCCTCAAGTAAGCTCCCTTAAAATCCCTACCCCTTTACTTTCTTATTTGGTATCTTGAGTTAATATTATGTTTTTAATTTTAAAACAAAAACATCAAAATTAGTAGATAGCTGTAAAAATGACAAAAAAAATCAGTAATTACAAGTAATCACTGAAACAACTAGTAAATACATGTAATTACTAAATTGGCTAGTAATTACAGGTATTTACTGAAATGGTTAGTAATTACATGTAATTCCTAATTTCACCTATTTACTGTAACATATATACGGGAACAATTTTAGAAAACTTACAGATAGTAAGATTTTCTAAGTAACTGAATAATTTTTTTATTTCCTTTATTTATCTTGATACCTCCCTTTAGATTATATCACAGTTATAGTTCAAGAAAAATTAAAGTTTACTACGTCTCAAGATCTGCATAATTAAAATATAATACTTCTTTGCATAACATTCTAGGGTATTTACATGTTCTTGGCTAAATGACTCATTAATTTATGTATTGGTTCTTACCATATTAGTCAGCTCCAATGGCCATTCTCAGCCTCAATCCTTACAGACAAGCTGATGCTAATCTGAAATATAAAGTGTTAAGTCTTACCAGAATGGTTTCAAAAGATCACTGTTACCATATGAAATTATAAAGAAATAGGTTATATATGTGTAATAGAGGCTGAGAACATATATTAACTAGATAGCAATCCAACAAACTAAAAAATTAGGTTCGATATTCAAAATTACGTTATGTTTGTACTGATAAAAAAAAAAATGCGTAAACTAGAAACCAAACTCTTAGAAACTTTCAAGCCTGAACCACATAAAATTTAAAAACAATATTTATAAAACATTTATTTTATTCGAAACTGTATACTGGCACCTACCTATATACTAGCTGTGTTAGACCTCCAAGTCTTATTCCCACACCATGAAAAAATCTCACAAAAAAAACCTGAAATATATGAAAATTTACAATTTATTTCAATTTCCCTGACATTTACCAAACATTATTCCAATTTCTTACTATAACATAAATAACTGTAAAATCAATAAAAAAGATTAAAATCAAAAACAGTAAGTCTTAAGTTTATTGATTGAATTTTCAACTCCACAAAAATAATAATTTAAATATATTCCATTGTTTATAAAGGTAAATTATGAGTTATCTCCCATTGAATGGCAAAAATAACATTTTACATTAGCAACATCAACTCTATCATATGCCCTTAATATACAATTTTTATCAAATTACTGATTGTATAGAAAAGTTTGGCTTAATTAAACTTGCCTTCTTATTTTCTTGGTGAAGCCTCAGACTTGGTTGAAGATTTATGTAACCATCTTCCTTGGAGCTGCTGCCATGGCTACTTTTCATGCTTTTCAACATAATTCTTTGTGATAACCAGTTCACTGAATCCATTTTAATATTCCAATGTCCTTTCCGTTGTATTATAATCCAATATACAATTGTCCAAAGAATGTTCCAAAGCATCTCACAATATTTTCTTTTTACATTCATGGCAGCATGGAAGTAATTCTCAATATAAAAAATAATTGTTTGAACTCATACATAAAACAGTAAAAATATCAGATGTGCTTTTATACATGCAACTTGAATTTTGAAAATTGACCAAATGTTTTTTTAAATACCCACAATTTCTCTTTCCATTTTTATTTAGAACTATGTTTACATTTTTTTTATTTACATAGCTCAAATTATTGCTCTTATATTAGTTAGCAGACATCTGATATGTAAATACCTAAAAAAAGAGGTTATAAAAAAAGAACAGAATATTTATTGGCTAACACCTATAAATCACAAACATTTTTTTAATATTTTGGAGCATAGTTTAATAAAATTTCCCTTGTTTTAAGTTTCTCTTCACACACATCATAAGTATGAAAATAATTCTACAAAAATTGATCATAGCCTGAAGTAGCTCAGTTGTGCAAGTTCATATTTTCCATCAACAAAGGAGAATGGTCTTTACTGAAATTTAAATATATGGAAATATAAAAGGTCAAACATTTGTGATGACGATTAACCTTAATCAATTTGCATGCTCATCATGTGAGTTCTAAACAAAAATTGTTACATTCTTACAAAGGTTTAAATAAAAATCTCCTAATTCAAGAATAGAAAAAATTATAACTGCAGGAGTTGATTACACAAACGAGTACTGTCTGTAAATTTTAATAAAATTTCACAAATTTCGGGGAAAATGGGGGGAAATTTCTCAACCAGTTTCATACTAGGAATAACACAACTTCAACGTGAGTGCAATCTTCCTTTGAAGTTTCAATGGTAAAAGAAACGCTGATAATATAAAATACAAATATAATACAAAATAGTGGTATGTAGTAAGAAATCTTTACATTTAGGATAAAATTTAGGATGAAATATTGTAAACTCAAAAAATCCTGTTTCTTTAAATTAAAAAATAATTGTCCAAATTCAAATTCCATGTAATAAAATCATTAAACTAGAACAGTTGAAGGAAATAGTTTCAAAATTTACAATTCAAAAGTAACATTTTTGTTCCCAAATTAAGTTTGATACATGAACCATATTAATCGGTGATGTCAAAATTTGTTTTTCATAAGAATGCTTCCAAAAAACTTAAGAGAAGAGAAATCACTGATATCTTGACATTAATAGAGATGGACTGACACAAGGTAAACTTTGGGAATGACTGGTTCCTTAAATGGAGGATAACCGTCAGAACTAGCTCCTGTCAATACACAAGACAGGAAACACCTCTTTTCTGCCATTTGGAAACAAATCCCATGTAATAACGTAAATAGTTTTTTCCATCTTCAAATGATAATGGTTCCAGCCATTTTTAAAGAGATGGGGCTCCCACCCAGGATAAAAGGCAGGGTTCAAACTAGGTTCTGTTCTCATTTAATTGCAACCAAAATAATTGTACAGGTTCTGCAGATCCCAGTGTCTCGCTTACTTTTGCTGTTAATCCCAGGCTCAACAAAAATGAGGGGGGGGGGGGGGGGGGATATCAATAAAAATATTCCTCTCAGACTATCATTTGATTGTAAGAAGCTTCTGTCCAAGTTTGGTAAAAATCCAGAATAGTTTATGAATCTAGTAATTGTTTTAAAAACTTTAACTTCAGAATATAAGGTTAACTAAGTCCATTAATAAGCAAAATACGGAAACAGGAAATAAGTTTTAACTATTTTTTGTCTAGATACTAGCTTTTGATCATAAACAAGCTTCTGTCTAAGTTTGTTACAAATCCAGAATATTTGAAGAAAGTTATTAAAATTTTAAAAACTTTAGTGAATTAATGTATTGTATCCTGGCATTTAGAAGTAGAATATGGAAAAATTAATTTGTTTCATTTACAAAATTTACTTCTGGGTACTATCTTATGATCATATACAAGCTTCGGTGGAAGTTTTAGAAATCCAGAATAGTTTTAGAAAGTTATAAAAATTTCAAAAAACTTAAACTAAAGAGTGAATTTTTGTGATCGCCAATGATGACGCTGCTGACAGAATGTAGGATGGCTAAGTCTCATGTTTTTTTCAATTAAAGTTGAAGGCTCGACAAAAAGTATTAATGGTTTAAAAAGAATGTTAAATAAAATTTGTTGAATAGTGTTTAATCAAATTTTGCAGAGGTACATGCTTCCAATTGGCTTCCCTCAGAGTTACATGCCTCTAATTGGGACCGCGCTGCCAGGGGTACTGCTTCTAATTAGCTTTAGTAGACAGAGGTATATATGTACTGCTTCAAATTAGCTTCGCAACAAGACAGAGGGTATGTGCTCCCAATTAGCTTCACTAAGAGGTACATGCTTCCAATTGGCTTCGCTCAGACAAACGTACTGCTTCCAGTGTCGAAATGGTACGGTATGCAAGTCTGTACTATATCCAGCCTAGTAAATGGTACATAATTGCAAGTCAAATGTCGTTCAAATATACAAAAACATATTTTATTTAACATTCTTGATCTAGTTTATTTTCGCATCTACCTTCACTCTCCTATTTATAATTTATCCTGATGGTGACATTGTGAAATGCAAATTATCATTACAGGATTCTGCAGTTCCCTATAGTTTCAATCCTGATGAAGGTGCCATAGGATCCAAAATATGGCTATCTTATCAAATTCACTTTAGCAATCCCTTAATTTTTTTTATTATCTTTTGATTAAAAGAAGCATGTCCTAGTTCTGTCAAAGTTTGGTAAAAATCCAGAATAGTTTATGAATTTAATAAATATTTTAAAAACTTTAACAGCAGACTGAATGTTATGTTAACTTGAAGAAAAACTAAGTCAGTTATAAGTGAAAAATACAGAAAAATGGAATTTTATTTTTACAAAATTTACTTCTGGGTACATGTACTATCTTATCATAAACAAGCTTTGGTCCAAGCTTGTACAAATCCAGGAGAGTTTAAGAAAGTTATCAAAGTTTTTAAAGCTTTAACCACAGAGTGAATGTAATATTTCCCAGGAGAAAAACTAAGTCCAGTTACAAGTAAAATACAAAGAAATGGAATTTTAGTTTTACAATATTTACTTCTGAATACTATCTTATGATCATTTACAAACTTCTGTCCAAGTTTGGTATAAATCCAGGATATTTTAAGAAAGCTATTAAAATTTTAAAAACGTTAACCAGAGTGAATATTTGTGGACGATGCCAATGACGGAATGTAGGATCGCTATGTGTCACTTTTTCAACTTAAGTCAAAGGCTCGACAAAAGGAGGATCCAACCTCTCCAGAACTCCCACCCTCTGAATCTACCACTGCCCCTAAAGTATAGTACATGATCTAATTTGAACCTGCTTAGTTATAAAAAAGAAGATGAGGTATGACTGCCAATGAGACAACTATCCACTATCCACTAAAGACCAAAATGACACAAACATTAACAATTATAATATGTTTAAAGTGAATATTGTATGCAATTTTTAAGAGAAATATGAGGGGAATTTCGAAAAGAAATGTCAAAATCTTGTCATGATGAGTAATTGTTAAATGTGACGAAAAAGTTAAAATTAAAAATAGTTGTTAATTATATATTGATAATTATAAACCAAATAGTTATACCAAACATTTTTAAGAATTACACTGATTTTAGAAAAATATGATGCCGAATGGACAAATGTCATTTTTAGAAATTTCTTAATTAAATTAAATTTGAAACAAGTTATCTCCCTTGCTTAAAAGTAAAAGTTTTCAGCTGTGTAAAGACAAAGCAAAGAAACAAACAACTATTTCGCTTAAATACAACATTCGAGGCTAATTGATGAAACTTGATTACAAATATTTTTCAAGCAAAATGTGAATACTGTGGATTCCTTATTATGGACAGTTTTTTTTATTATTATTATTCATGTGAATGACAAATTTTAGGTTTTCACAAAATTATTTTTTGGGGGATTTGTATGGAGAATTTGTAAAATGTCTGAATGAAAGCATATTATTGGGGGTTAGAGTTAAAAATGAACCCAAGAATGATATATTTGAAGCAAAATAATTAGATACTTCTGTTTAATACTAGGGATTTTTATCTAAATAACTCTAGGAAATGATGATAGTTTCAGATAAATAAGAATGAAGGTTTAAGGGGGGTATTTGAAATGATTTAAATACTTGTTCTTCCCACTTGGTCAAAGCATTAAGTGAATTTAATTTAAAAGGTAGATTATAATTTTGAAATGTTACTTTTACTTCACCATTATCTTGTTAGCAATCAGTGCTTTTAAGAAACAGATACCCTGAAATAATTTTGATGACGCTTAAGTATATAACATTTTGGGTAATTTTTCACAATAAGGTATTTGAATTCAATCTAAGATACAAATATATTTTTAATATTTTGGTTTCCAATACATCATAATATGTCAAATATAATTTAGAATTTGATAAAAGACCTTTGTTTTTGACATTGTTTCGAAAATTATAAAACTTTTTTACAGATTTAAGCTCAAAATTATAATTTTTTTAATACTTAAATTACCAAACAAATATCAAATATTTTCATTTCAGAATTACATATAAAGATTCCCTCAAAAGCAGAACACCATATCCTGAACACTTGAAAACCATGACACCATTCAAAGAACCAATGAAAAAACAAAAGAAACAACCAGACCCTAGCAACTGCAAGCTACTCCAAAGAGAAACTATGTTAGTAATAGATAAGAAACCCAGCGCTCTGAGCTCAATGTATTTCTGAAATGGTCATTTGATATTTGCTTAGTCTTCAAAAAAAAAATCAAGATGAACATTAATGTTCAGCTATGAAACTTTAAATGCAGATGACAAACTTTAATTTAGTTTCAAGAACAAATGTACTGTTATTCTCCAATTTGACAATCAAGATGTATTGAAAACAGTAAAATATTTAGGGAAGTTGTTAAATTACAAAACTGAAATTTCAGTTTTATCATTTAAACGAGTGTATCACCAAAAACTGCATGAATTGTTTTGAAAATTTCAACCACCCGAAAGCACTAACAATGCAAACAAGACAATGTTTAAAAATGTTTTATAAATATCTGTTGATCATTAGATCCAAGGACCTTAAACTGTTTTACAACCTAATAAACCTCATCCTAAGTTATTTCAACTATCACCCTTTCTGCATTGATCAATTTGATAAATAAATTAAATAAATGGGCGTTCCACTCTGGGTTAATCTCCAACCTCTTTTTTAGCTTCAAATGTTGTTGGATATATAAGTATGGAGATTTGTCACATTGGCACTCATACCACATCTTCCTATATATATCAATTTAACTATTGAAATTGATGGGCAAACCATTTTGCTGCATTTCAGAAGAAAATCTTGTTCAATGGTTAAATAGTGTTGTAATCAAATTAAATCAATCTTCTTCCACGGTTTTATCATTTAATATCCAGTTTTTAATGTATATTATAATTTGTATGCCTGAATCTTTTTTTGAGTTTTTTTCGGTCAAATTTCTAACTTGGTTGTTCACATGAAATGCTTAATAAAAATCTCTGTCATTTATGTATTCAAGCTGAATATGTTCTCAAAAAAAATACTTTTTTAAATATGAAATGAAAATTATTCCAGAATCCACCGACAAGAATCAAATAAGTACCACTTGTATTTATATCGGCATATTTATCTCAATATTTTTAAATTATGAGAAGGTGTCCATGGCTTTAATTAATCAAATTATTATTTGGCTACAGTTATAAATTATTGGATGAAAACTTTTACAACAAAAAAAAATTGCTCGACATAATCTTCCAGAATCGTTGATGGTGAATGTTTGGGATAATCATAAATATTTTTTTTTATTACAATATCAACTAATTTCAGAAATTCAAAATCTTATTCAATTAATCTGAACCAAACCATATTTTCCCCAATTACTAAATACTTTGCAGACATATTTTAATTTTCAAGCAGTTTTTTACCACTTCCCAAGGGTAAAATATACATGAATTTGATCTTGGCATAGTGTACCTGAATTTTACTTCACAAATTTAGAGCAAAATTGCATCATTTGTTGAAATACCATATCGTATTGATACCCTTATTTTATACAACTTGCCTCCCCTTCTAATTTAGTGAATTTTTATTTCGCTACTCAGTGGCAGAATCCAGAACTTTTCATGAGGGGGCCCCCTCTAGTCATACTACAGTGATTCCTTATATAATCAACCAAAAGGAGTATGTTCGATAAGGTCCTAAAATGGCCCCCTTTTTAGCGTAAATTTCAAATTCAGATTAATCGACCAATATCACGATAAATTACAGCTAATCCATTGACTAGCTAGGATATACACCATTTTGTTGGAAATTTTACGTTTCTGCGTTTCATTATGACATCACAAGTTGAACTCATATTGATTTTCACGAAAAAATCAATGAAAATGGGTAAATTTCCATAGATTATTGGACAGGAAATATAGAGCGCATACGTCGACAACAAAGATCTTTTAAAATAATGTTTGTGAAGACATTTCACACGTCTTATTTGAATCTTAAGCTTGTCGACGCATGCGCTCTATGTTTCCTGGTCCTTCATTTGGTTGCAATCTGGCTCATTTTGACAAATTTCACCAAAATCCCTTATTTTGACCTTTTTGGGATGTAAAAATTAACGTGTTAGAAGTAAACTTTTACAAAAACAGTTCTGTGTAACTTTCTAACATGTCTTTAAGGCAACTTGAAACAGTTATTGTCTTGTTACTATGAACTTTATAATTGGGGCCAAATATGGATCTTAGGCCACGGTTTTTTAATTTGTTGGTTTACGGATTTTTCGCATAAAAAAGTCGGGTCGGTCGGTCGGAAAAAAAAAGAAAAAAAAATACCTTTCAAAACAGAAAAAATATGCAAAATAAATATATATTTCACCTTACTAACAAAATGTTTGTCTTATCTGCTGTTTTGTCATCATTTCCTAACATTAAGTTCGATGAAATATTATTGATCAGTGATCATGAACATCGCATGACCATTGTTTAATTATTTCCTGTAAAAAAGGGGGGTTGCACGGACAAAGACGAAATTAAATCGTCATTTCACAAACAAGAAAAACAGATTCGCGTAGCTCTCAATCAATTCCAGAAAACTTGGTGAATAATGATCTTCAAGCACAAAAAACTGATAAAGAAAAAAATATAAAAACGTCGTACAAAAATAAGTTTCAACACACGTGTCGAAAAACGTAATAGACTCGTCCACTGGAAAAACGACAATATCGGATTAATCAGTTGTCATGCAATCCGGTTTTTATCCCAATGATCGATTTTTTTTGTTATCTATGAAACAAGAAAATTTCAAATGATTTGTTAATATTCAGTACTTTAATTGATGTATTCCACCTGTCCATTTGGACAAGTCTTTTTCTCTGAGATGATGCATCTTACGGACTGTTGACAAATAAGGGAAACGAACTTATTTTGTCATTGGTTTTAAACACAGGTTTCGTTCCACAAAATAATTTGCGCAATAGACATTTCAAGGTCAGTTATATTTGATTTGTCTATTTTTAGAAACGTAAATTGGAAGTTTTATTTTTCACAACAGAAAGTGTTATCAACTTTATTAAATGATTAATGCATTTCATTTTATAATCAAAGAACATTTTAATTATATTTCAGGGATAATGCATTTATAAGGGTCGGCGGGAATAAAAAACGTGAAAAGTCAATTTTATTTTTATTTTGAAAATCGGCAAAATCGGGTCGGCGGATCCGTAAACCAACAATTAAAAAAACCGTGGCCTTACCGAACTTACTCCTTTACCCACAAAAGGGGGGGGGGCAAGGCTCCCTGGATCCACCTATGCTACTGTCATTCAAGATATCAGTGTTTTCATGTAAACTCGAATCATAATTTGTCATTTTACCTTATATTTTCTGTAAAAAACAATACATTATTATATTCTGGAACAGTTCAATTGTAAAAACTCTTAGAAGCATATCTTAATTTTCTAAAAAAAAAATATAGAAATTTTTTATTTGTAATCTTTTATTTAACACATTTATTAATTTGGTTATGCATGAAAAAGGTTTGAACATTTATTTTCATATTCGTAGATTAAAGTAAATTAACATTTCCAATAAAAAAAAAATTATTCAAGAAATTATTTACTAATTATTTTTGATAGTCCAATGGAATTTACAAAAAATTTCAATATGTAAAACATTTTGAAGAAAGAGATGAAAAACACATAAAAATTTCATGTTGCATTTTGACAATTTTTGATAGAATAAATGCAGCACAGAATGAAAAAAAAACATTTTACTTACACAAGTAGTAGATAAGTTAACATATCAAATACTTGCTAACATTCTGTGGTGTCTGAGATCACCTTTTTTGTTTTGTTTTGGTTGGTGCTTGGAGTCAGATCATTCCTGGTCTTTGGTAAGGTTGTTGTGCCTGAAAGCATCCCTGATCTTTGGAAAAGTTGGTGCATGGTGTCTGAGATCATCCCTGGCTATTTAGTTTAGTTGGTTGCATGGTGCCTGAAAACCTCTTAGGTCTTTGGTTGGGTTGGTGCTTTTTGCCCTAGTTCATGTCTGTTCTTTGTTTTGGTTGGTTCTCAGTGCTGGAGTTCATCCCTGGTCTTTGGTTGAGTTGGTGCTTGAGAATCTCTCAGGTCTTTGAATGGGTTGTTGCTGTATAATATTTTGTTGTCAGTGTAGACAATTTTCCGTCACTTTTTTTGGTTATGTGTTGTCTTTTTTCACCACATGGTTTGAGATTGTACCTCTTGTTGATCAAAATATCTGACTGTTTTGTTTGAATTTTGAGGATAGTAGTAAAAATACTATTAGAGATATGCTATTCCCAGATGTTCCAGGACATGGATACCTTCATGATTACACTGTGTGTGCTGCTTCCTTGAAAAAAGGTGAAAACAAGATGTCTCATGTTAAATTTTGTGAGGTAGGATATTTCTCGTGTTCCAGGGTGTTCTCAAATTACACCAGTTAATACTTCTGATTGATTTGTTCTGTGGTTTTACCTCATTGACAAAAATACACAGAGACAAAAATAATAAATACTGCATACCTATACATCTTCGTAAGAACTCTGAAATAGATATGAAGAAGAAAGATTAGTTATTTGCACTTCCATAAAAGAAATCTACATGCCACTCTTCTTCTGTCACAACATAGCCAAACTCTAGGGTGTATGACTGAGGTTGCATCTACAACAAAAACAAATTTGTAAATTATTAGTGTTTGAGAATGTTGGTGCCACTTCCATTAAATGAGTCCATGACTGAAACATCATCTCGGCTGCATCTGCAAAAACAAATCTGTAGTGTTGTGGAGAACGTTGGTGTCACTTTCATCAAACGGGCCCTTTAACAAGCTCATGGTAGAGTGATCTTGTTACTATTGTATAGTGCTGCGGAAACTCTGTGCTACCCTCCCTGGCCTAGTACAACGGAGTCTATCCAACGTCTATGACTGTAACATCCCACTGCTGCAATCTGCGAAAAAACAAAATAATAGAATTAATAATCTGTTGTTGAACTCTGAAATGAAATAAAAATACATATACAACATTACACATATAAGAAAAAAATCAATTAAACTTTATTTTATTTTCTTTGAGGTAAATTTCAAAAATTAAATACATATTTTTTTAATTTAACTTTGGTATCTTCCTTTTTTTATGTAGCTCTTGTTGATCATTATACCAGACTGTTTTAACTATTAGAGGTATTGTATTTCTAGAAGTTCAAGGACATGCATACATTCTTGACTACACTGTGTGCTGCTTCAATGAAAAAAGGTGAAAATAAGATGTCGTGTTAAATTTTTGAGAGGTAGGATATTTTTTGTGTTCCAGAGTGTTCTCTCTCAAATTACACTAGTCAAACTTATTACTTCTGATCGATGTACTGTTCTTTGGGTTTTAACTCATTGACAAAAATACACCAAAAGACAAAAAATAATAAATATTTTATACCTATGCATCTTTGTAAGAACTCTGAAATGGATATAAGAAGAAAGATTAGTAATTTGTCACTTCCATAAAAATGGACATACAGAAGTCTATATGCCACTCTTCTTCTGTCACAACATAGCCAAACTCTAGGGTGTATGACTGAGGTTGCATCTACAACAAAAACAAATTTGTAAATTATTAGTGTTTGAGAATGTTGGTGCCACTTCCATCAAATGAGTCCATGACTGAAACATCCTCTCGGCTGCATCTGCAAAAACAAATCTGTAGTGTTGTGGAGAACGTTGGTGTCACTTTCATCAAACGGGCCCTTTAACAAGCTCATGGTAGAGTGATCTTGCTACTATTGTATAGTGCTGCGGAAACTCTGCGCTACCCTCCCTGGCCTAGTACAACGGAGTCTATCCAACGTCTATGACTGTAACATCCCACTGCTGCAATCTGCAAAAATCAAAATTATAGAATTAATAATCTGTTGTTGAACTCTGAAATGAAATATAAATACATATACAACATTACACATATAAGAATAAAATCAATTAAACTTTATTTTCTTTCCTTTGAAGTAAATTTCAAAATTAAATATTTCTTTTTTAATTTAACTTTTACTTTATTTTCCCACAAAATTTAGCTTTGTAAATGTTGTAAAAATACACAAATTATTAGTCTGTTTCTTTTGTTACCTTTTCTGAAGTTGGACACAGACTTCTTTTTAATGAGTTTTACGGTGCAAATTGCTGTGTTTGTTTTTTCTACATTGGCTCATAGAGGTATAAGTGTGGGTTGAGATCTCTCAAAACATGTTTAACCCACTGCATTTTTGCACCTGTCCCTTGTTAGAAGCCTCTGGACCTTGTTAGTCTCGTAGGTTTTTTAATTTCAGTTCATTTTAATATATGTTTGAGTTTAGTATGACATCCACTTTCACTGACCTAGTGAACATTTTTGTGTAGGGGTCAGCTGAAGCCTGCCTCCAGATGCTGGATTTTCTTGCTGAGTTGAAGAGTCATTAGTTGATTCGGCTGTTTTTTGCTCTTTGGTTGGGTTGTTGTCTCAGACATAATTCTTTTGTATAAGATTTGTACTTTGCAAATAATTGCACTCAAGTGAGTAAAAAATTGAAGCAAAAACATTTGAGTTTTACCACTGAAATAATATTTTTTGTTGGCAAAACCGTTTTATTTTGACATTCTGTTCTTTTTATTATCTGACCAAGCTGAGCAACCATCTACTACAATGGTTCTTATTAAATGCTGTATGCATACAGACTAAAATGAGGTTGAATTGTGGTTTTGGAAATGAATATGAAATCAGCAATGCTTTTCAGATCATTTTTACCAATTTAACTATAAAAATGACTGTTAATAATTACAAGTCATTTCTTCATTATTCCACTTTTATTAATATTTATAAAAAAAAAAGTGCTGTTGTTGTTTATCTAAATCATTGCAAATGCCTCTTTAAGTGATAAATTATCTAAATGTATTTTTTTTAAGCAGAAGGTGGCTAAAATACACAAGATAATGATAATTAAGTAATTTTTATAACAATTTGAAGCTCCTACCTAAGCTTAGGAATTTGATGGTTTCTTTAATGTTTTTTGAGTGAAAGTGACAAGCTCCAGGGGAGGATCCAGCCATTTTAAAAAGGGGGGTTCCCAACCCAGAGTAAAGGGGGGAGGGGTGGGGGAGTCAAACTATATGCTCCCATTCAAATGCATTGATAGGCCCCAAAAAAGGGGGGTTCCCAACCCAGATTAAAAGGGGGGGTCCAACTATATGCTCCCATTCAAATGCATTGATGGGCCAAAAAAAAGGGGGGTTCCAAATTCCAGACCCCCCCCCCACCCCTGGATTCACCACTGAGCTCATTGTGTAAAAGGCATATTCTATTGTGCAATTGTGCAAACACCATAAGCCTTGCTATCAACAATAAATTTGGTGAAAACTTTATCAAAAATGAAAGTCAAATCTTCTTATCACTAAAAAAAGGTGATATTGCCTTTTGTTCAAACTCATTTACACTCTGACGAAACTAAAAAAAAAAATCAGTCAAAGTCTATCAAATGTTTAGCATTGACAATGCATATAACATTTCAATGAAACTAACGTACATAAGGTTCTTTGTGACTCAAGAGGTGAAAGCCCATAAAACTACTAACAATGACGAAATGCTTTCCATGTCTCCAACAAAGTTGTCACTAGTACCATTCAACTTCAATCAACATTGTGTTTGTCTTAGTCAAAGTCAAAGTGCAGTGCTAGTGAAATTGTCTCAACAGAGTAGAAATGAGTAAAAAATGTTTTTGAAGATACTTGGAACATTTATAAAATTATATTTATTTCAAGATGTAGGACACACGTTTGGACATTTTAGTGTGCTGATTAGGGTCTCCATGCTGTGGTATTTTGTTAGGAGCATGGCATCCTACATCTTAGTCTTGGAATTTATTTTGAAAAATGAAGAAAAAAATCTTTTGTTGATTGTAAGCATGGCAAAAGGCAAAACAATTTCTGTATTTCTTTTATCTTAGTTATCAATTATATATGTGAGGGGGATAGGACCTATATTGGGACTCAGGAATCTGGTATTTTAAAGCACAGGATTTAGGGATTGACCCTTCAGGATAAAGTTGGTTTTTTTTTTAATTTCTTGATGTCAGGATCTAAATTTATTTAAATTTCGGGAGCTCAGGATTTTGTGTTTTTAAGCCCGGGATTTCGGGATCAGGACCCCTCTTTAAGTTTTCAGAATTATTCCATGTGGTCAGAGTTATCTCCCATTGATCAAACAACTCCATATTTACTTACATTGTTAAATTTTGAAAAATGACCAGAGCAACTGAATTATTTCTAAAGACCATTCAGGTAGTGGCCATTTCCCTCAATGATAAGAGTGACATTTTTCTCTTGTTGGGGAGTCAAGATTTCCATTATTTTTTTAAACCATAAATTGGCTTATTTAAAATTTGAAACCCCTCAATTTGAAAAGTTTTCTGTATGAAATTTTGTCGTTAAATGGTTAGGCATTGCACAAAACAGGCCCATATTTATTTAAAAAAAAAAATTCACCCTGCAACATGCTCATGTGCTTAGGTCAGATATTTGTGTGTATGTAAGTTATTTGTCAGTCTGTTCATTTTATTCACAAATATTTTAGACTTTGGATGATTTACAAGTTCACGTATTGTATAAACATCAGACTATAGTTGAAACCTCTAGATGGTTTTGGTTATTTATTTTCCTTTGGTCACTGTCTTGTTGGTGTATACCCTTGATCCCCCATTTTCCATAATGATGCTTAATATTTAACCAACAATAAGAATACTCACCAAGTATAATTTAAGATGAGGTTCTTACCATACTCTTTGGTAACCCCAAATATACTTAATACATTGCTTACTCTTCAAGGTCATACGGTTCTTCTTTCTGCTCAGTTGTTTGGTCCCTACAAAATATCATTTTATTTTAATATATGAAAGGATTGAAACTCAAAACTGTATTGTTCATCCTTTTTTAATAAAATGTTTATTCAGTCACATGTTTTCCTTGGTACATCTTCTTTAATCAATGCCATATTTCACCTCATTTCTAATATATTTATTTCAAGAAAGATAAAATTAAACACCACTATTATCCTATAAAACAAACATCAAAATTTTAACCAATACATACCTGAGTAATCATTTCCAATGCTGTAAAGCTTCATCATAAACTGATTGATGAAATGCAGCTGGCTGATTTTCTAATCATTGTAATGTTGACTATAGTCTGATTCTCTAATCATTGTAATGTTGACTCTAGTCTGATTTTCTAATCATTGTAATGTTCACTGTAGTCTGATTCTCTAATCATTGTTATGTTGACTATACAGTCTAGGTGTCTGTAAGTCTTCACATTTCTCTGGTTCAACAATTCATCAAAATAAGACTGTTGCATTTTGTGGATAATAGTCTTGTAAATTCTCTGAAAAACCAAATGTAATTAACTTTTATATAAAAAATGTATACAGAAGGTATTGCCAACAAATTCAGTTGGTACACTGTCAGTCTCCTAGACATATACATGAATGTGTCCCCTATTTCTGTTGTTGTAGGTAGATACTATTTGGAAGCAATACCTGGTCAAGTTACATGGATCTTTCAACTTGAAATGCATGATATATTTGCCACAGGGGGTTATGCACCCACAATCAATCATGAATTTTACCATGGTTACAGAACTTATAGTTACAGTTCGATGATGTTTATACAAGAGTAAAAGCTTGAAAACATAACAACTCTAATAAATCAATAAACTTAAAGAAATGGGGTAAAGTCATCATATTGTAATTTCACATGCAACATGAAAAATTAGTGAAATCATTCAATTCTCCAAAAGTAATTTTCTGGAACTTTTAAAATCTAAAATCCAACACAGATCACATTGAATCAATTAATTGCCTTAAAATTCTTTCAAACATATTTCATGTCCCCTAATATTCTAATGAAACAAGAATGTGTCCATAGTACACGGATGCCCCACTCACACTATAATTTTCCATGTTCAGTGGACCATGTAATTGGGGTCAAAACTTTAATTTGAAATTAAAATTAATAAGATCATATCATAGGGAACATGTGTACTAAGTTTCAAGTAGATGTGACTTTAACTTCATCAAAAACTACCTTGACCAAAAACTTTAACCTGAACTTTGCACTTTCATTTTTTATGTTCAGTAGACCATGAAATTGGGATCAAAACTATAATTTGGCATTGAAATTAGAAAGATCATATCATAGGGAACATGTGTACTAAGTTTCAAGTAGATGTGACTCAGTTTAACTTCATCAAAAACTACCTTGACCAAAAACTTTAACCTGAACTTTGCACTTTCATTTTCTATGTTCAGTGGACCATCGTAGGTGGGGCATAAAAATACCTAGGTCTTTGTCCAAGTAAAGATTTGGATTCTAATTCTAACCTATTGATGACACGACCATATATCGGTTCAAATTCTAACCTTTTGATCACATGACCATATAGGTGTTACACAACAATCTACTCATTTCACACTTTAGTAACTGGCTGTGCAGAAAAATATCTACTGACAACCAAAACGGCTGTAAGTAAATCGAGGATCAAGGACAATATAATGGAGAATCAAGTCTTCTACTTTTTGAATTATGGCTTTATCATCTTTATAAAATACAAATAGACCATCTACTATAAACTTGAAAACTGTAAACTTGAAATATAATTCCATGCATCAGTAAAATACGAAAAAGTAAAATAAATATTTTCAAATCTTTGCTATCGATAGTTGAGCAAAAATATGCCATCTGCATTTTCAGTTGGTGCAACCTTTTCAAACATCACGATACTTGCTACAGCATCGACTCAGGCACTTGTTTTGTAGTAACCAGTGCATGCTCTAGTTTAATTTTTTTTTATTTATTCCGATGTCAATGAACACGATTGATTGTTGGTTACTTGGTGTCCAGTGGCAAATATTTCATGCATATTCAGGACGATCAATGAACACGAGCCAACTTATTAAATTTCATCAGATAGTCTTTTATATCATATCTTAATTTTTCGAAAAAGATTTCAAAAGTCGTGTTTTGATCCATATTTTTAATAATGAAAATAATCTGGGAAAATACCAAGGGGTTAATATCTACCTTGAGTATGTGTGGTTTCACGAACAGTTCAAATCAAAATTAATCTTTTGCTTCTGTGAACTGCATGTGTCCATCTTGTTCGTTTGAAGACAAAGTGCTATTTGAAACACTTCGGCGGGAAGTTTTCCACTGGTCAACAATGAAGGGTCTAAAAACTCCAAACCAATGAAAACTCACAAAATAAGACACACCCTCGGTACTAAAACTGCTCACAAAAATTTATTTGACAACAGCTAGCCTTTTTTAACAATAAAATTTAGATCTCAAATCGAGCATAAAAAGGTGTGATAATACATTTGATATAAAAATGACTTGTAAAGATCTTTTTTATCCTAAAGACTCATGAAATTAAGAGACCGTGGCATTTTATACATAAACAGTTACAAATAATAAATAAGAAACAACACGAACTCCATTAAAAAAGTTACAATTAAATATGCATCATAATCTAGTTGTTCTTTAATATCACTTAGATCACATTTTTTTTCCAGATCCATCAATTTTGGGAACAGTTGGGATCCAAAGGGTCCTAAATTAAACTTTTGTTTGATTTCATCCAAAAATTGATTTCTTGGGTTTCTTTGATATGCTGATGATAACAACGTACTTAGATTTTGGATATTGGACCATAATAGGTAAATGTCCAATTTCAGTTCTTTGACCACATTCATTTTGTGTAACAAACCTATGCTGTGTCAAATATTCAATCACAACCCAAATTCAGAGTTGTTTAAATTTTAAACGTATTGTCAAGACTAGCTTAACTGTTCAGGGTTGCACCTCTGCAGAAAAATCCGGTTTGCTGTCACTCTGACAGCCTTGTCGTTGAAATTACATTACAGTCTTTAACAATATGCAAATCCCATATAAGGTATAAAAAGCTAACATTTTTATCTCAACTGGCTAACCTTGACCAAAATTTTTAACCAAACACTTAAATTTAACCTGAAGCTGGACAGACTGTCAGACCGACAGATGGACAAACAGACTATATCAATTAGTCAAATTATAATAAAAGCAATGACACATTAAACAGAACATTGTTTAAATAGAACGTAGGAGTACAATGAAATTTTTGGATAATATCTCCGAAATTTAAGCATTCAGAGTATATCTGACATGGGTAAAAATGTTCATCAGGAATACATTTGTATATTTGTTCTTCAATTTCCAGATAAATCAGACAACAATTTAGAAAAAAAGTAATTTTAAGAATTTTTTGCAGTTTTTGGTTTTTATCTTTATATTAATATAGATGCAGATAAACTGCAAACAGCAAAAAAAATTGAGCAAAGTAAGATCCTTAAATAGGTCCACATGACTAAAACTGTCAATTGACCTGTTAAGGAGTTCTTTATAGTTATTTTTAACATTTTTTTTTGTAATCTTTCACAAAATCTTCTCTGAAACCACTGGATCAATTCTTATGTTGGACTGTTATACCACTGTCCCAGGTTAGGGGGGTCCCTATAACCCCGCCACATTATTTATGTATGTGCCTGTCCCAAGTCAGGAGCCTGTTATTCAGTGGTTGTCGTTTGCTTATGTGTTACATATTTGTTTTCTCGTTTGAATTGTTTTAAATTGTTGTAAATTGTCATATCGTGGCCTATAATAGCTGACTATGCGGTGTGGGCTTTGCTCATTGTAGAAAGCAGTACGGTGGAGACTTAATGTTTGCACTCTGTCTGTTTGTCCATCTGTCAATTTTCCATACTTTTTTGTCAAGCCTGCGACTTTTGTCACAGAAAGCTCGACATAGGGATAGTGATCCGGCGGCAGCGTTAGCTCACTTCTTAAAAGCTTTATATTGTAGAAGGTGAAAGACCTGGATGCTTCATACTTTGTATATAGATGCTGTATGTTACGAAGTGTCCGTCAGTCCATGTCCAATGTCCTTGACCTCATTTTCATTGTTCAGTGACTACTTGAAAAAAAAAGAAGATTTTTTGTAATGTTGAATTCTCTCTTATTATAGGTAATAGGATAACTATATTTGGTATGTGCGTACCTTGCAGGGTCGTCATGCCCGTCAGACAGTTTTCTCTTGACATCGACCTCATTTCATGGATCAGTTTAAATTTTGGTGGTCAAGTCCATATCTAAGATACTATAAGCGATGGGTCTAGTATATTTGGTGAATGGAAGGACTGTAAGGTGTACATGTCCAACTGTCAGATGTCATCTGACCTTGACCTCATTTGCATGGTTCATTGGTTATAGTTAAGTTTTTGTGTTTTGGTTTGTTTTTCTTATACTGTATGCAATAGGTCTACTATATTTGTTGTATGGAAGAATTGTTAGCTGTACACATCTGCCTGGCATGGTTCATCTGACCCTGACCTCATTTTCATGCTTCATTGGTCAATGTTTAGTTTTCTTGGTTAATGTTAACTTTGTGTGACAGTTGTAATAAACCTTTATATATTTAGGACTACCAACATAATATCAATGATTAGTAATGAAGGCGAGACATGTCAGCGTGTGCACTTTTGTTTCTTCATGCTTAAAGATATTGATTTGAAATTCGGTATATAGTTTTATCATGACAATTAGTTAAAGATCAATTTCGAATTATGCTCCAGTCTAATGATTTTTAGGCAGTTAAACTGCCTCATGCGAGCACACTAGATTTGTGTTCTACCTAATACATGCTCAAATACGTGCCATTGTTATTATCTAGCTGGATATTATGTTATTTATAACTAATTGGACAGTATTTTCATACTTTTAATTCTGGATTACAAAAAATATGACCAAAAAAACCTTAAATGATCGTCGAATCACCCAAAAGTTTTGAAGTTGCACATAGGAAGTACAGCACATTAGGAATCCTTATGTAGTTTATTATCCCCTGAGCTTTTGGCTAAGATGTCAAAAAACAAGTCAACTGTATGAAATATTTAATCGCCGAAAATCTCTAAAGACAAGTTGTTTAGATTTCCCAAATGGCAAAAGTCGTAGGAATATTGTTTGTCGTCAATACGTAGTACAACTACGTCAGTGGTTTATTCCCGATTGTCCCACTTTTTAAAATTTTAGAGTTCTGATTGTCCCACATGAAAAATTCTGAATGTCCCACATTATTTTATGCAGTAAAATGTTCTTAGATAAACAATGCAACTGTTGTTTGTTTTGCTAAATAAACAAGAATTAATTATTGCACATTTAATATTAATCTTATAAAAGTATGAAAAAATGTTTTTAAACATTGAATATACTCATATCTTTACTTGAAAACGAACCATTTAAACATTAAAGTTTCCATTAACAACATGTGAGCATGAAAAACGTTTCAGCATCTCCTTTTCATTATGATATAAGCATTTACCGTAAATTATAACTTGTTAAATATAAAGACTTTATATAGAATCATATTCAAAACAGTGTGGTCCTGGCCATTGATTGACGACATAAATTATCCCATTGACTGGGACAGATTAGGTGATCAACATAAGTTACTATTATCATGTCCAAGTAACCACCATCGTATAATCCAGTTACGATTATCATACGTTACAAAATTATTGGAATAAAATATCGGTAGTTATTATTTCGGTAATCGTGAAGGCCGCATAATATTAATAATAAAATTAACGGTACCAATTTTCTTGCACCAGATGCGCATTTCGACAATATATGTCTCTTCAGTGATGCTCGTGGCCAAAATATTTGAAATCCAAAGCTTATATAAAAGATGAAGAGCTATAATCCAAAAGGTCCAAAAAATATAGCCAAATTCTTGAAAGGAATGAGAGCTTTGCACGAGGGAGATACATTCCTTAATTTATAATAACATGCACGCCCAACAATATGGTACATTCTTGAAAACAACGCGTGCACACGGAGAACGTCCAATCAGAACACTCGTTACATTATTCTTTGGTATTTTTAAAACTGAATTATCTGGAAAATGAGATAATGAATTATCTGAAATTCAGATAATCAATTATCTGGAGATAAATTAGGATTATCTGAAAATCGTTCAGATAAACCTAGCTTTTCTTAATATTTTCAAATAAACCGGGATTTTCTCCAGATAATGAATTTTCTGTATTATCTGAGATAAACAGGATTTTTTCGAATTTGAATTAAGCTGAGATAATCTAAGTTTATCTGAGATAAACCGGGATTATCTCAGATAAACCTAATTTATCTGAGATAATCTAAGATTAATTAATAAAAGTGGTTCAGGCGTGCCATAGGTACTTGTAAAAAAACGACTTTTAAGATTATTTTTTCAAAAGTTACGTGACTTTGTAACTAAAACAGGGGGGGGGGGGTATTTCATATGTTGCGCCGTAAAACCGATTTATGATTATTGCTTTAAAATTTAAGTAAACACTTCTTAATTATATGGGGACGAAGTCCCCAATTACGGTAGAAAAATCAATGAAAAAAAAAAAAAAAAAAAAATCTGGGAAAATTTCCCGAATTTTTCATTGTACTAATGAACTCAAAATCGTTAACGTTTTTTTTCAGATCTATAGTTCCTGTTCCGGTTTTCCCGCATTTGCGCAGAATTTGCTTGTTTGCATGAAACTTTGATTTTTTTTTATATTTATCAGTCTAGTAAAACATAAGATTGGATCTCAATACAAATTCAATTTTAATAATTGTTTGATATGAAAAAAAAAACGTTACGTTACCTGATGAAAGCGTTTCTTTTGTTTACATCGAATATGACGTCATAACTTAAAGAACGTCACAGCTAATTCCCTAACAACAGAACCAAAATCGGGAACGTTACGTACGGTATTTCGGTTTCTTTTATCAACATGGTTGAATTAAGAAAATAATACATACAGACTTCGTCCCCATTCACAGGTTATGCCTGCCTCATATTATCAATCTAAAGATCTGTATACTTTTTGGTGATGATTCTTAGTTTTATTTATAGTTATTGAAAAAGGGGGGTCACATGTCGCACCGTATCTTAAAACGATTTATGATTGTTGCTTAAAACTTACCACTCTTCTTAGTTATATTACTCTTAGATCATTTGAAGATCTGTATACTTTTTGGTCATGATTCTAAATTTTATTTCATTGCAGAGTTATTGATTGATTTCGTAAACAAATGGGGATTTTCACAGGGACCACAGGCAGTCGTGTCATATCTCAGAAACTATTTATATGTCTCAGACTCTGATAGTACTATCAAGGATTAGGAAGACTATACAAATCATTGGTACCATACAAATCCTTTTTCAGAGTGACCTAAGTTAGACCTATAAATATAAAATGTTAAAAATAGTATATCAATCAAATTATATATATTATTATGAGATTTAGATAATTATTTTAGCTATTTCATTTCATAAAAAATTGAAGACCCTCATTGAAATATAGTAAAAAGATAACCCAATATTAAAAAAACTCATACCATTACGGTATTTTGTGATAAACAGAAACGGACGAATGGTTGTCCCCTTGTGAGCCCCAAATGGAAACCGGAAGTTGTTAAATTTCTATTTTGACTAGCTCGACAAATATCGACACGAAAACAGATGGGATGGCTGACATAACCAACAAAGTTTTAAAATACAAATCGTATTTAAATGCAAGCAAAAATGATACAGACAAGGTATACATCAATTTACCCGAACCTTTAATGATTGCTGTCAAAAGATCCATATTCTTGAAAGTGACAGACTTTTGATATCGGTTTTAAATTTCCGAGTGCATAAACATGCTAAAAAAAGGTTGTAACCATTTCAACCTTAGAAATAGGAAGTATTTCTTGTAGACATTCATCATCATAACAAGTTATTAAAGCATGGCCTCTTTGTGGAACACAGTCATTTTTATTTCCCTGTTACAGACTTTTTAATAAAGTTCTAAATTACTTGCTTAAGTTGCTTAGGAAATTTATGGGTCCATAAAATAATTGCAGTATCAGCTCCCTTTCGCTTCCAATGCACATTTGATACCTCTGTAACTGTAGACCTTGATTCTTCTTACAAAATCACTTTCTTTCCACTGGGACCTTAACCCAGGATATCTTTAGGCTTTACCGTAGGTGTCTAACAGTAATTTTCAGCTACTGTTAGCGTCATATTGGTTAATTTTACGTTGATTCATCAAAATATATCCTTATTGTGTTTCGTGTGAGGTCTCAAATGATTATCGTTACCGTAATGTTAGGAAAAAATTAAACATGATTCGTTAAAATCATTAAATTTTTTTTTTCTAAAAGAAAGTGTATTTTTTTTAGTGTCATGCACCGTTTTGTGCACCAGCTGTTACAGTTAACATCATTTCAGAAGCATTTTTACCATCATATGTCATGAAGGTACCCCCATTACCAGTGTTCTCCCCAGGCCGTTTTAGTGTCACAGTACCGCGACGCTATATTTTCTTCCTGCGCCGCTATAATAATTTTTGCGACGCTATAATTATTTTCAGGATGTTATTTTTCTCACTTCTATATGGCATGTCCTTAATTTTGAACTTTCATCTTATTACCGTTTACATGGCTTATGATCATAAAAGTATATATCACCTTTAATTCCTTCAAGTCAGACAATAGACAATTAAGAGTGATTGAAAGGTGTTAATTGCCCTTTGGGGGGTAACTGTTTGGATAGGAATACCCCAGGCTGTCACTTGTGACATGATTAATACCATGTGGTCTGCAAGATATTACAGTAGTATTACATTCTTTCTCTTCCTATCACTTTTTGTAAATCGAGATTGACAATTTTTTATATGAGCTAAATAAGTTTTGGTCTTTCTTTTAGAAAGTGATCATAATTGACAACTTTCGAGTTCGATGCATTTCCGTCAAAAACTCTGGTTTTAGTGAACGTCATTTGTGAGTTTAGAGGCGTTATCACTTCCATGCCAATGTTCAGTGAGTGGTTGGAAAATTATAATTCTATGTTGTACGAATAATTGAATTCTCAAAATTGACAATCAGCATTGCTGTCATTAGGGAATTGTCATTAAGTACCTACAGAACAACCATTATTTCTAGTTTATCCTGCACAATCACGATCACTGAGACGCTTGATGAACATAAATAGTGCAGGATTACAGGCCACCCCTCTATCTGGTAAATGACGTCATAAAGGCGTGTATAATTGACAAGTTTTTTCCTGTGACGGATGAACTCAAAAGTGGTGAATTGGCTTTAGTTTATGTTTCATCCATTTAAAACATTAAAAACGCCATATTCATTCCAAATCTCTTGTCAAACATTGTTTATTTTCTTATTAGCTCACCTGGCCCGAAGGGCCAAGTGACTAGTGAGCTTTTCTCATCACTTGGCGTTCGTCGTCCGTCGTCGTTAACTTTTAGAAAAATCTTCTCCTCTGAAACTACTGGGCCAAATGAAACCAAACTTGGCCACAATCATCATTGGGGTATCTAGTTTTAAAAATGTGTGGCGTGACCCGCCAAACAAAACAAGATGGCCCCCATGGCTAAAAATTGAACATAGGGGTAAAATGCAGTTTTTGGCTTATAACTCAAAAACCAAAGCATTTAGAGCAAATCTGTCAAAGGGTGAAATTGTAAATCAGGTCATGATCTATCTGCCCTGAAATTTTCAGATGAATCTGACAACCCGTTGTTGTGTTGCTGCCCCTGAATTGGTAATTTTAGGGAAATTTTGATGTTTTTGGTTATTATCTTGAATATTATTATAGATAGAGATAAACTGTAAACAGCAATAATGTTCAGCGCAAAGTAAGATCTACAAATAAGTCAACATAACCAAAATGGTCAGTTGACCCCTTTAGGAGTTATTGCCCTTTATAGTCAATTTTTAACCATTTTTCGTTAATCTTAGTAATCTTTTACAAAAATCTTCTCCTCTGAAACTACTGGGCCAAATAAAACCAGACTTGGCTGCAATCATTATTGGGGTTTCTAGTTAAAAAAATGTGTTGCGTGACCTGGCCAACCAACCAAGATGGCTGCCATGGCTAAAAATAGAACATAGGGTAAAATGCAGTTTTTTGCTTATAACTCAAAAACCAAACCTTTTAGAGCAAATCTGACAAGTGGTAAAATTGTTTATCTAGGCAAGATCTAACTGCCCTGAAATTTTCAGATGAATCCGACAACCCATGTTGGGTTGCTGCCCCTGAATTGGTAATTTTAGGGAAATTTTTATGTTTTTGGTTATTATCTTGAATATTATTATAGATAGAGATAAACTGTAAACAGCAATAATGTTCAGCAAAGTAAGATCTACAAATAAATCAACATAACCAAAATGGTCAGTTGACCCCTTTAGGAGTTATTGCCCTTTATAGTAAATTTTTAACCATTTTTCGTTAATCTTAGTAATCTTTTACAAAAATCTTCTCCTCTGAAACTTCTGGGCCAAATAAAACCAAACTTGGCCGCAATCATTATTGGGGTTCCTAGTTAAAAAAATGTGTGGCGTGACCTGGCCAACCAACCAAGATGGCTGCCATGGCTAAAAATAGAACATAGGGGTAAAATGCAGTTTTTTGCTTATAACTCAAAAACCAAACCTTTTAGAGCAAATCTGACAAGTGGTAAAATTATATATCTAGGCAAGATCTAACTGCCCTGAAATTTTCAGATGAATCCTACAACCTGTTGTTGGGTTGCTGCCCCTGAATTGGTAATTTTAGGGAAATTTTGCTGTTTTTGGTCATTATCTTGAATATTATTATACATTTTTTTTAGATAGAGATGAACTGTAAACATCATTATTGTTCAGCACAGTAAAATCTACAAATAAATCAACATGAACAAAATTGTCAGTTGACCCCTTTAGGAGTTATTGTCCTTTATAGTCAATTTTTAACAATTTTCCTGAAATTTGTAAATTTTTACTAACATTTTCCACTGAAACTACTGGGCCAAGTTTAATATAGATAGAAATAATTGTTAGCAGCAAGAATCTTCAGTAAAATAAGATGTACAAACACTTCACCATCACAAAAACATAATTTTGTCATGAATCCATCTGCGTCCTTTGTTTAATAATCACATAGACCAAGGTGAGCGACACAGGCTCTTTAGAGCCTCTAGTTTTTCATTGCTATTGGCTGCCATTTAATATTTTAGTGTACAAACTACTGATCGGAACCGGACCAGATACGACAAATATTGACACAAAAAATATTGCTGAATATAGTATTTTATTAACTAAATAAGGACCTATAGCATACAAACAATATAATACATTTTGTAATAAACAAAACCGCATATATTTATCATAATGGAAATAGAGCATTGCCACGATGCGACAAATTACATTGAAAAAATAATATTTTTTTAAGCCAAATGTGATGCTATCCAAAATTTCTGGGGACAACACTGCATTACAACCCTCCAATGTATTACAAGGCAGCTTATATACGGACTGAGCTAAATAAGTCAGCTGTATAAGTCAGCTGTATAGGTCAGCTGTATAAGTCAGCTTACAGTTGACTAAATATTTACCACATTAACTAAGGGATTAATGAACTTTCCTAATTGATTTTCCTCTGAGTTCAGTATTTTTGTGATTTTACTTTTTCCCATCACACTTCATGTCGCATGTGTAATAAAAAAAATGAAAGACATATAAAAAAGAAGATGTGGTATGATTGCCAAAGAGAAAACTCTCCACAAGAGACCAAATGACACAAAAATTAACAACAATGAGCAAAGTCCATCTGCATAGTCTGCTGTAAAAGGCCTGGAATGACAATGTAAAACAATTCAAACGGGAAAACTAATGACCTGATTTATGTACAAAAAATTAACGAAAATATGGAACTCATCAACAAACGACAACCACTGAATTACAGGCTCCTGACTTTGGACAGGCACATACATACAGAATGTCGAGGGGTTAACATGTTAGGTGAATCCCAATTTCCCCCTAAACTGGGACAGTGGTGTAACAGTACAACAAAAGAATGGACTATAAAAAAGGTTTACTCATCAGATCAATACACATACATTATGATTAGAGCCGTGGTGTAGGGGTTAGTGCATCGGACTACAAACACAAAGGTTCCTGTTTCAATCCCTGCTGTGGGGAGAAAATTTTAGGGGCTGAATTTTCAGCTCTCCCTTGACACCATTTGTGAGTATGGGTTAAATTAATTGTACTGAACCTTGAATCAGATTTTTTTTTCATTTAAAACACACTTGAGATGTGTACAACCAAAGATGACTAGCACTAAAGAGGAGACATTTAGTTTGATTTTTAGTTGTTGTACAGTACAGCAGCTTATTTAGCAACTTTTAACACACTTTCAGCCAAATCATTTATAGCAATTCAGAGTTCGCAAAAAGTGGTGGTCCTCAGGATTTTACCACCAAAAATTTGCATAGGACTGACACAATTTTAGTATTTTTTCAATAGAATTAATAGCAAGGTCCCGCAGATTTTCTTCAAGGACCACCACTGCACCAGGGAAAAAATATTTCACGAACTCTGGCAATTTTTTATTAATAAGATAACAATATTCTCAAATTTGATTTGATATACTTTATGTACTTGCAGGTGCTTCATATTGTTAGAAGACTATCAGATCTACCAATAAATGTTGATGTTCTGCAGGTAAGTGACTTCCAGATTAAATTCACATGTAGGTCTCCAGGGATTCTACATTGTTCTTGTTGTGAAGACCAAACATCATCATACATTAAATGTTAAATACTTTTTAACTACATTCATGTAACACATTTAAAATGCTTCACCTTTTGCTCTGAACTGTTGAACATGCTCATTATATTGATGAAAAAAATGCATATTGTATTTGAAACTAAATGATTTGTAGAACAATTAATCTAAGTATTGAAATGTAAATGCAAGGAATTGCTTCTTTGTCTACATATCAACACTCCATTTAGAGGCAACTTTGTTGACCGTGCACTGTTTTTAAAAAGTTACTGAAGATTCATTTATTCTCTAGGGTATCAATTTTTGTGGATCGAGGAAAGCTTGCATTTTTATGGATATTTGTTTTTCCTTGTTTTTCAAAAGTCTGTATAAATTTCTATACAAAATTTTGTTATTTGTTGGACATTGGATCCCCGCAGGTAACCACTAAATCGACGAAAATTTGTATCCAACGAATAATAATGAATTTACAGAATTGTGTGTAACTTATCAGAGGAGTGAAAACAAAGGATTTTTGTCACTAAATGTAAAATATATTTATCCTTTTTTTTGGACAGAAAAGCAGTGTTCTTCCTAGATATTTCATATACAGTAAAAGTAAATTTGAAATACCACCATCTTGTTTCTAAAAATTATAACATCACATCCATCACACAGTCTTTTAGAAAATCAATTTAGATAGCATCACATTAACCTGATGCTAAAAAGCCCTGGGAAATCGCAATATTTCTTATGCAACACATGTAATAATCTGCTGTTATGTTTTAAAGGCAACTGGTATTGGAAAGACTGTCAATGGATTTAGAAAGGAGGATGGTGAAGTGGGCATGTATGCTAAAGCATTGGTCTTTAAATGGAAGATGATGGTTGCTGAAGAAGCTATACGATTGGAGAAGGAAAATGAGGCTGAAGTCAGTGAAGATCAAAATGACCAATCAGAAAGAGGATCAGAGTCACCTGGTAGTAATCATTCCGAACAAAGGTCACCTTCACCTGAGGAAGACCAATCAACTCCCAGATCTCAATCACCTGATAGCAACCAATCAGGAAGTAGATCTCCATCACCTGATAATGAATCTAGTGATGATAGTCATGTGGAAAAAGAAAATCAACAAAGGAAAAATGTTGAGGGTGATAGTAGGTCTAAAAACAACCACTATGATAAAAAAGTAGAAACTAAACATGAAAAGGCTCCTCACAGACATGAGTCATCTAAAGATAGGGATAAAAGACATGAAATACAAAAACACAAATCTAGTAAAAGTGAAAAACATGAGAGTAAGAACGATAAAATATCGGACAAATCTCATAAAGAACACAAGTCATCTCATTCAAGTCATAACTCATCTGATAAAAAACTCTCTAGTGAAAAGGATAAAAAGCACTCTAGTGATTCTGATAAAAAACAGCAAAGTGATAGTAAGTCTGATAAAAAACATTCTCAGGATAAAAATGATGATAAACAACACAGGGAAAAACACAGGGACAAACATACAGAGGAAAAACACAGACATAGTCAGAACAAGAGTAAACATTCTAGTGAAAAAAGTGATATTAAGTCCGACAAGAAAGAAGTTGATAAGAAAGAGAAAAATAGTAGTGATCGCCATAAAAGTAGCAGCAAAGATGACAAAAAATCGGAAAGTAGTCATCGAAGTGAAAGTCACAGAAGTTCCAAGGAAAAAATTGACAGTAAACATTCGGAAAAAGAACACAAAAGTAGAAGTAGTGAGACTACTCACAAAAGTAGCTCTGATAACAAGCACAAAAGTGATTCTGATCATTCTGGTGATAAAGATGTTAAACCCTCAAGTGATAAAGATCGTAAAAGTGAGCAAAGTGTTGCTGATAAAAAACACGGGAGTGGAAGTCACAAGTCTGATAAAAGTAGCAAAGATGAAAATAAACATTCAAGTGAAAAAAGTTCGGATAGAAAACACAGTGAAAGTCACAGAAGTAGTAAGGAGGAAAAGAGTGAAAAACAATCTGTGAATTCAAGTGACAAACATACTCATAGGAGTTTAAGTAGCCATAAAAACAGTAATCATCATGAAAAGGAAAGCAGAAAAGATGAAAAGCATTCAGGGAGTGAAAAAAGTGATAAAAAAGACGAAAAAAATTCTGGGAGTGAAAAAAGTGATAAAAAAAACGAAAAGCATTCTAGTAGTGAAAAAAATTCAAGTGAAAAACATTGTAGTAGTCGTGAATCTAGTAAAGATAATTCTGATAAAAAACACAGCAGTGAGAAAAGTGAACAGGAAAGATCTCATAAATCAAGTGAAAAGAAAGATACAAAGAACAGTTCTGAGAACAATCACAGAAAAGAAAGATCAGAGTCAACTGATAAAAGTAGGTCAGATAAAAAACACTCCAGTTCTAGTAGTGATAAACATCGTTCAGAATCGGAAAGAAAAAGTAAAGACTCAGATAAAAGAGAGAAAGACAACAAGAAGGAGAAGGATGATAAGCACAAACATAGTAGTGATTCTGCTCACAAGCATCGAAGTGAATCAGACAAATCTCATAAACATCGTAGTAGTTCTGATTCTAAAAACAAGGATCGAAGTGAATCTGATAAAAAAGATAAACATTCAAGTCATTCTAGCCGCTCTGATAAACACAAAAAAGATTCAGATGAAAAAGCAAATAAAAATTCAGATAAACACAAGAGCGCAAGTGACATCATGGCAGAACTGGCAAAGAATATAATCTCAAATTGTGAAGAAAAAGTTGAATATTCTCAATCAATGGATTCAGATGGAAATGATTTGACAGAAAGTGAACAAAAACACGAAGAGGAGAATAAGATCAAACCTATGGAAAATTCTTGGGGTATGGATATCAATGATTTGGAAAATGATAATTATTTGGAGGAGAATTTTTCATTTGAAGATATAGAAAAAAGTGTGAAAGAACGGATGAAATATATCGATCATAATGCAAAAAACTATAGTCTTGATGATTTTGATGGTTTTGCTGATTCTTTGTTAGAGAATGGATTAACCGATGGATATGATAGTCCGCTGTTACCTCTACCGTCCTTAAGTAGAAACAAACATAAAAAATCATCGAGGGATACTGATAAATCGGATAGTAAAAAGTGCAAAATTTCAAGTGAAAGCGAAAAACATAAATCTTCAAAATCGCAAAAGATGAGTGGCAAATCAAATAGCTCAGGAAAGTCATTTGATGATACTCTATTGGCAGACAAGAAAAAGAAAGTAAAGAAAAGAGAGGTGGACAGTAAATATACAGAGTTGATATCAAAGTTCAAAATAAAAAAGAAAGGAACAGAAGGGGATAAATCAGCAGGAAGTAAATCTTCAGACAACAAGGGAAGTAAATCTGATATGAAGGGAAGCAACTCTGTAAAGATTAAGCAGGAAAAACCAGACAAATATCAGCATAGTGGAAGTAAAAGAAAATCTGAATCACAGTTGGAAAAGCCAGTTACCAAGCAGGTTGGTATTGTACTGTAGCACATCATGTACATATATATTTTATGAGAAAATTTGGAATACATTGTATATATAGATATATTTGGTAATATAAGAGCATAAAAATTAACTGTATTCAAAATTGATATAACAGCCATCTAACAGTATGGGATGTATGAACACTAGGTAATTATAAGGTTATACATGTCAATGAAACAGCAACCAAACAACACAAACAAATCCAAATGAGGTCAACATGAGATCAATTAAAATATTTTTAAAACAATTTTAATGCCTCATTTAGTCATTAACTGAGTTTACATATAACCTCAGTGGTTCATAGCAGAATTTACTCATAAATTAGGTTTCAGTTTGATAAAAAAAATAATAATGTAAAATAAATTGATGTTTACGTATTAACTTGCAGAATTCCAAAATAGCTCATGATGTACATTACAGACATAGTGGTTCATCTGAGGATCAATCTCTGATGATTTTTCTCAGTTAAATCTAATATTGTTATAAATATGAAGTTAATGTGCAGACAATATGCATACATGAATTTAATATTGATGAATCTACAAAATGTATTAACCAACAGTTTTATAACTTTTATTCCAGAAAAATGGTCTTTCATATAAATGCAGGACTTTTCCCTTATGCATTAAAGGTCGTGAAGGTCATAGGGATCAGATTTGGTAGTTCAAGTGGTCATGCATGACAATATATAGTTCCCAGAGGAAAAAAATCCTAGTATTAAATGAAAATTATTTACCAAAACCAACTATAAACAAAATAAAGCAAACATTTTACCATAACTATACATATATACATGATATATGTAAACCCATGTAATCAAAAATACTTTTCTTGGATTCATATAATTTATAAAAAAAACACTAAAAATATATCAATTGATATAAAAATATTTCCATTATTGACTCCTTTACATGTTTTTTGATTATCATGATTATTATTTTCAGATCAAACTTGAGAGTTTCCCTAGTGGTCTACCAGAACCAATGCCTGACTATAAACCAAAGAAATATATACCACCACCAGAGGAAATTAAAAAAGGTCAGATTTCGTATAGTATTAACCATGTGTTAACATGATTAAGGGTTACATGTATATTGAACATGTTGAACAAATTTGGAAACTATAAATTAATTATAATCTGTTAGACTTGTTTGATATTAATTTTCAAATATTGTGTGGGTAAAGATAATCCACAAATCTAAATGTTTTTAACTTACAAAGCCACAAATATCAAACATTGTCAAATATCCACACAAAAAAATAGCTGAGGGAAATTGGAGCTCACAAGTTATAAATGAATCTACATTCAAGAACCAATTTAATACTGGACTAAATTATCAGATAACACATTAATAATCTCTAAACCAGATGAAGATAACCCTAAGTTCCATTACTGTTATTTAAAATTCATATCAACATCAAAATTTTCATCATCACTGAACTATTTCAGCGGTACAATGTATATGTTTTGTACCAGCTTACTTGTGAATATATTTTACAAGCATAATCTTGAGTGCTTCCATGACATATATATACATGACATGAAAATTAAAATAATCTGTTGTAAATTTATCTATGTTTAATTCATGTAATTGCAGAAACTTAATATGCATGAGACTTGCATGACTTGATTGGATTCTGCATGCATAGTAATCTGGTTATGATAGTTTCACACACTAAAAAAAGAAAGAAACTGACTTCAAATGAAAGAAAAATCCTGTTGTTAACTAAACTGAACATCTGAATAAACTGGAAAAAAATGTGCATGATGCTTAATGAATGGATCTAGGTCAGAATTACTTTTAAACAAGGAAATAATATAATTTTTCTAGGTTCTGTTTTTGACGAGTCTGTGATTGGAACGAAGACTTATGATAGGACGAAGGTGTACTCAGGAAAGAAATCAACTCTAGTTCCAGGTTTGTTTGTACCACTTAGTCTTGATAAAAGTTTAGGGTTAAAACATAAATACGTCAAATTATTTACTTCTGGTTGAAAAATACAACGTCTGTAAATATTTAAAAAATTTAGTTGATTTATGAACTTTTCAAAAAAGACCAAAATTCAACCATTTTGTAATTGATTGTTCAACAAAATCTATCAAAATCATATTCATGTAAATGTAAATGTGCACTTGCATAACGTCTATTTTTATCCAACGCTTAAGCACCTGTACCATGACCAAATCCATACTGTGAAATAAACCCATATATATATATATATATATGTCACATTACAATTACAAAAAATATAAAAATAAAAAGATGATGGCCAATGAGTTTAACAATCCAGTACAAACAAAATGATGTAGCTGTGAACAACATTAACTGTGAGCAAACCAGGGATGGGGTAATCGTAATCGATTGTTATTGATTGTTATTGATTACATTTTTTCCAGTAATTGACAGTAATCTGAAATCGAAGACATTTTCGATTACATGTAATCTTATTTTAATCAATTACAGCAAAAATTATGATGTAATCATCGATTACTTTTCGTTTACATTTCGATTACTTTAGTAAAATAGTTTTATGAAATAACCTATTTTAAATGAAAATATGTATTTAAACTTTATTATATCAAATAGTAAACTATAAAAAGCCCTGACATGGCGAAAAGGAATATCAGTATTTAAATAAAATAACAATATGACTGTTGTTCATGCATTATTTTTTTCTATTACAGAGGTGTACAAACTACAAGATATATGTATGCAGATTCTAATGAACAATATAGAAAGTAAGTAAATACTGCATATGTTACAATTTTATTTTAAATTTTGCTTTGTTGAAAGATACAAGAAAAGTTAAAAATTGCAGGCCAGGGTGTTTTTTTCCGCCCAATTCTGACATTAATTGTCCTACAAAAGACCAATTATTTATTTTTAGCTCACCTGGCCCTTTGGGCCAAGTAAGCTTTTCCCATCACTTTGCGTCCGTTGTCGTTAACTTTTACAAAAATCTTCTCCTCTGAAACCATTTGGCCAAATTAAATAAAACTTGGCCACAATCATCATTGGGGTATCTGGTTTTAAAAATGTGTCTGATGACCCGGCCAACCAACCAAGATGGCGGCCATGGCTAAAAATAGAACATAGGGGTAAAATGCAGTTTTTGGCTTTTTGGTTGCTGCCCCTGAATTGGTAATTTTAAGGAAATTTTGCTGGTTTTGATTATTATCTTGAATAATATTACAGATAGAGATAAACTGTAAACAGTAAGTTAGATTTACAAATAAGTCAACATGACCGAAATGGTTTCCACTGAAGTTAATGGGCCAAGTTCATTATAGATAGAGATAATTGTAAGCAGCAAGAATGTTAAGTAAAGTAAGATGAACAAACACATCACCAACACCAAAACACAATTTTGTCATGAATCCAGCTGCTTCCTCTATTTAATATTCACATAGACCAAGGTGAGCGACACAGGCTCTTTAGAGCCTCTAGTTTTTTTGATCCATCAATTAATGTGTCATATCTTTCACTGAATATATAATTGAAAAAGGATATATATATGCAAATTTAAAAAAGAAAAAATCTTTTTATTATGTTTGAGCTTATGATGGAAAAAAATGCATGCAGTGGTCATGGACCCAACCAGCAAACTAATCCTAGAAATTGTAGTTTTATTTTTATGTCATTCATATTTTTGTTGCTGATAATTTAAACAGTTTTTACATTCTTTTTCCTTAAAAGTAATTAATTATATAACCTTAGTGTTGATAGGATTACAGTTTAGGCAGAAAGACGGTAATTTTTGCTACAATATACATGATAGCTTTTGTATAACCTTTTTGGCTTGATATAGTCTGTAATTTTATGTACGGTATACATTCATGCACATGTCATGCATGTTACAAGTATCAGTTAAATATTGTGAATGTTGAGCCTCTGGATGATAACTGTTGTATGGAACAACACATTTCAAATCAGAAGTTTGGTATTTTATATTACATCATTATGGACAAACATAAGGTTTCTAAAACTGGAAAAATTCTGTCTTTTTCCATTTCTTGACTTTCGTTTTTGTGAACTTTTTATCATTTTTGCAATTCTGAGAATATATAGAAGTTCTTTGCTAATCTTTCATTTAGCATCTTACTAGAAATCAACTTTTAGCTGTTCTATTTGCACTTGAAAAAAGACTGAATTGCCTGAGATACTGCACAAAAATAAAGCAGACTTACAAAAAAAATAAAAAAAATTTACACAGGCAAGTTTTGAATTACTAGGAATTAGATGAGAAATATAGTGTTCATTGCGATACACAAAAACTAAAATCTTGATTATGATTAATATACAGTATGCTAATAAACAATGCACAAAATATAAAATTGTGATTATGATCTAGTCGCCAGCCAAGCAGTATAATTAAACAACACACAAGATCTTGATTACGATACAACAAGTCTTCAACCAATCATTACAAGCTCTGAGTTTGTTAAATTAAGTTTTGAAAAAAGAGTCAAGCTGAACAGTTCAATCATCAATAGCATAGTCACATGGTCTATTAGCTTATTATGTCACCCGATCGACAATGTCAGGTGACATTGTTTAATATGCACATAGACCAAGGTGAGCGACACATGCTCTTTAGAGCCTCTAGTTTTATAACTGCATGAATTTAATTCACATGGTCAAAGAATAGAAAGCATATAAGATCAAGACATTTCAGGATATCAATTATATAACAAAAGCCATCTAGTATGTTTGAATTATATTACTATAGTAATAAGCAATCTGGTATGATTACCATCATGAATTTTTGAAGATAATTTTTTAGCACAGCTGCAGGTCCAAGGATACATAGTTTTTGCAATGCTGAGTCAATCAGTGAGAAATAAATAGAAATGCCAAAAATACTTCAAAACTTCATGGCTTAAGCAATCATTAAAAAATAGTGTTTACAGTTTATTTAACCCTATAACACTTATTGTAATGCATTGTTTATTACAGGTTTAGACTATGTTGGTGGTGTGCCATTCTACATACTGAAGCCTGTCTTAGAGAAGTGTACACCTAATGATTTATACAGACTCGAAGATTGTAACCCTGTAAGTTATCTCCTCTAGAAATATTGTAAGTTATCTCCTCTAGAAATATTGTGAGTTATCTCCCCTATAAATATTGTAAGTTATCTCCCCTATAAATATTGTAAGTTTTCTCCCCTATAAATATTGTAAGTTATCTCCTCTAGGTGGCACGGTAGTATTTGCTTTCCAGAATTTAGGTTGCTCTTTTGTGTACGCTACTTAGGTAAATGTATCTAAACAGTGTGATTGGACAAAAAATACAGTATCAAATGAACATACTTTCCCAAACTGAGTGATGAATCAGGTGTAGAAAAATATGAAATAATTTTATATACAGATGAAAATGAATTTTTGAGAATTTTTTAAAATTTTGCATTCACTGCACCATAAAAGACCTAAAAGTACTAGTGGCCTTAGGATTTTAAAAATAGCAAAAAAGGTAAACGGTCATGGTACATATCCAAATTCATTTCTGAATGGTAAAATGAAAGTACTTCAGTTAACTGTGAATGTAGAATTTTTTGCAGTGTTAGAAAGTGGTGAAAATTCTAAAAAGGCTATCATTATCCCTTATGGCCAGGAAATACTACCGTGCCACCTTAAGGGGGATATATATTTTTACACTAAATCAATAAAGGAACTTTTTTTACCTATGCAATTTGTAAGTTTATCAATACAAAGTTGATTAAGGGCTACTATGATAAAAACAAGCCTTAAATTCTATCCCTGAGAGTAAAAATTGCTGATTCAGCAAATTTTGCCTGATCTGTAGGTAATAATGTAAAAATTTACCTAGAAAGTAGAAATTCATTATTTTTATGTAACTTGCACTACATTTTTAATTATAAATGCTCGCTTTGACTTTTCGCAGTGTCTGACATATGTGCAACCACTGGAATTTGAGACGCGACATTCTTCGGTTGCATGTACATCGTATTATTTTCACCGAAATAAATAAATTGCATAATTTCTTATTTTTTTCAACACAAGTACAGCTATACTAGTTTTCTTGAGGTTTAATTTGTAGTTCTGATGTAACATGACACCAGTTGGTGCTTTAGGGGAACTAGTAAGAGGTTAAGGGGTCCTTACTTATTCATTAAGCTCTCATACTGGTCTGAAATAGAGATAGAAATAGGGGTTTCTTTACATTGACTATACCTTATTTTTGACAAAGAATGTATTTATGATGTTATATCAGCAGGATTAAATGGTTTATTCATTTTCCATGCAAATACCATTAGTTGTTAAGATTTTCTGACAGTGAAAAGCACAATAAAGGCAAATTGATTATGTAAGGGGACATAATTTAACTTAATGCATACATGAGAAATAGACAAACAGTCAACTTAGAAATGTGTTCTAGTACATGTATTGTCAAACAGATTTTGGTATAATAGTTAACTGCAATCTAAAGACTCTTGTTGTATTATTCTCATAATCTGAAAATGTTTGAAGTAATATAAGGCATGCTGTAAAATGTGGAATGGACTTTAATACCAGTTTTCATGATTTGGTGCTAAAACTGTTTCTTTCATTCAGATTAACCATAAACAGAGTTGGCAATCCACTAATTCCTCCTGAATCATCATGTTTGACTTCTGTGTTGATTTGAAACATCATATATTTGGGTTTTGTTCACTCCTTAAGTAAAAATGGTAAGATGAAAAAAAAGTGAAAATCTGCCAGATGGGGTAGGGATGTAATGTTTCATTTTTTTTGGGTAAGAAATGAGTGCAGACTAGTATTCTTTATTGTAATATGTTCCAAAATAAGAAGTCTATGCATCATAGGTGTCATGACTGGTTTCAAGTTTGTTATGTCTTGGTTAAGGTGGCACGGTAGTATTTGCTTTCCAGAATTTAGGTTGCTCTTTTGTGTACCCTACTTAGGTAAATGTATCTAAACAGTGTGATTGGACAAAAAATACAGTATCAAATGAACATACTTTCCCAAACTGAGTGATGAATCAGGTGTAGAAAAATATGAAATAATTTTATATACAGATGAAAATGAATTTTTGAGAATTTTTTAAAATTTTGCATTCACTGCACCATAAAAGACCTATAAGTACTAGTGGCCTTAGGATTTTAAAAATAGCAAAAAAGGTAAACGGTCATGGTACATATCCAAATTCATTTCTGAATGGTAAAATGAAAGTACTTCAGTTAACTGTGAATGTAGAATTTTTTGCAGTGTTAGAAAGTGGTGAAAATTCTAAAAAGGCTATCATTATCCCTTATGGCCAGGAAATACTACCGTGCCACCTTAAGAAATATTGTGAGTTATCTCCCCTATAAATATTGTAAGTTATCTCCCCTATAAATATTGTAAATTATCTCCCCTATAAATATTGACATATGAAAAATGAGTTCTACATATTTTTGTACATTCTGTATTACCGGTATGTAAAAAAAAATTGCCCAGAATGACTTTTATGAAATTGTTAAAGAAGATGTTAGTATGATAGCTAATAATACAACTCCTTACAAGAGACCAAATGACTTAGTTCTCATTCTATGGTAGAGGGGTCTCCTTGGGGGGTTCTGATCCCGTATCCCCCCTACTGTTTTGTAAGATTCCTGTATCCCGCTTACACTATATACGCAAGCAATTCTATTTTTTTTGTCATTTCCCGGGTCCCCCGAGACCCTATTTCCCATTTTCACTACACAATAATTTGACTTTCATGTGTCGTGCTTTCAAAAATTGGCAATCCCCTTTCACGCTTAGACCCCAATGAGACCCACTGGTAGACTAGCTGTCAAAATTGCAGAACTGAGATACTAGTGAAGCTAAACTTTTGTCTTTCCATAAAATTATAAGGCCAAAAAAAAATATATGCCTGTTTCCTGCTTCCAAGGCCAAAAAATCAGGGTCGGTAGGTCGGGATTTCTTTTTTTTTTTTTTTTTTTTTTTGCACTTCCTGTCAGATTTGCAGTCGGTTATATGTCATGTTTGGTTAGGGTCCTGTACCCCTAAATGATTTAATCCCTTTAAAGAAGCTTTAATTGAATAATCCTCCAAGTGCTGACATTTTTAAACTCGCTTATTGTGGCACATTTGTGCTGGGAGCAGCCATTTTTTGTTTGGGCATAGTAAAATACGGATCTGGTTCGGACCGGAAACGATTTTTTTCCGGATTTGAATAAAAAGATTTAGGGTCGGGGGGTTTGAGTTAGGGTCGGTCGGGAAACAGGAAACAGACATATATTTTTTTTTGGCCTAAACATTTGGATTGGCTGCTGATTAACCAACTTTTCATGTCACATTTAGGTTCGTGTAATCTGCATCATATTTCATAATCTATGTTGATTAAAAATGCAAATGACAAAAAATAATATTGTTTGCTTTTACTTTTTGCAAATCATTTTGTGTGTAGAATTGTTGTGTCCTGAATTGTCATTTCCTCTGTTGACGATGAAATATTTATCTCATGGAGGTTAGTTACAAATGCAGTATATACCAATTTCATTTCTTGACATTAAGACAACAAAGAAAGGACATAACATTTGAAGAAAGGTACTGACAAACACCGTAATTAGACTAGGTATAAAAACTTAGTATAAAATAAACCAGCAACCGAATACTGTGGAGTCATTATTATTTGTTGGATACCACTTTTCATGGTTTCATGGAAACAAGTGAAGCATGGATTCAAATGTCCAGCGAATAACATATTTCAATAAGCCATTGTATACAAAGATAGACGAAATCAAATATCCTCAAAACAGTTTACAGCAATCCATGATAAATTGATACCCACGAAATTAAATGAATCCACAGTATTTGATTCTAAAAATAATTTAAGTGTGCATGTTAAAACATTGTATTAACTGCTGAATGTTAACTTGTATAATATGAATAATTGTTTTATAATTTTTAGCATTTCCTTGAAGATTCAGATTATTTATGGAAACAGCATTGTAACAAGGAATTTAGAGGTGTTGATAGAGAAGAAATGGAATCATGGAGGGAATTATACTGGGTACACTCTTTGAATATATTTCACCTGTTAAAAGTAGTAGCACAAATATTCTTTTTTTATATATAAGATTTGTCCATTATCAAACCAATAAAATCAGATTATAATCATTCTTTTTTCAGGATGCCTTTGAAAGTTATAACAATTGGGTCTAAGGGGTTAAGATTTTTCTTTTTTGATCGTTGTGACTCAACCATCTTTCATAAAACATCAAATGCTTTCACAAAAATTTTAAATTGCCTTTCAACTATAAGCACCAAGCAGGGTATCTTTGGATTTTAAATTACTGCAAACCAACATTATTTTGGCTTGTGATTTCTTAAGGGAGTACATTTAAAACTCACATTTCTTATTGAACTACACCTAGTACCGGTAAATTAGAAAATCGTGAAATTAAATATAGCTGTGAAGTGGACTAGAAAAGGTCATGCGTGAAATAAATTGTCTGTAAAAATAAGTTGGTTTACAGTACATATTATTGTCTGAACTATTGATTTGTTATTTGAGCTGAATTTTAAACAGTGAAATATCATTTTGTCAATTTTTTTTCAGAGGAAGTCCGATGAGAGAGAAGAGAAACTAAAAGCTATAAGACAAAGTATTTCTGCTGCTCAGGTCAAGAAAGATCCATGTAAGTAAACTAAGGGAGGTAATCTGTTTATTGCCATGGATATCAATTCGCCATTTCAGAATCAATTGCATTGTGACTGAAACATACATCAAAATAAGTTGATTGGTTTAGGCACAATATAAAGCAATGTCATTGGCCAAAAATCCATTGTTCATACACCAAAAAAACAAGAATAATCATTTTATCCAAAGGCCTTTAGTGACTGAAATGAGGAATTGTGTTTAAATTCTAAAGATAATATGAAGGAAGACATTAGAAAGATTATTTACTCTGTACAATTGTAACTTAAGGTGGTACCCAACACTACAGGGAGATAACTCTGTAATATCAGCTAATCCTTTTAATTACGTTGCATTGTAAAGCTTCTCAATGATAAAAATTAGTGTTTGTCAAATTGCTATATAATCAGTGTAATTTTTCTGATAAAACGCTTGGTTAAATTTTTTTTGAATTTTTTATATTTTTTATGAAAATTAAACGAGCCAAATGTATTTTAGGGAAAGTGTTAGGTACCACCTTAAAGATGATTTAATTTTACATCTCCATGTGCAATTGGCCAGTGTTAGCTTTTCTTGTATGCTGTACAATTAAAAACACCTACTTTGGTTACAGAATAATTTAAAAGAGGATGCTGAACATTAACCCTTGGCGTTGACATGCCAGACAGAATCCCATTGACCCTAGCTGCCCTGGAATCAGGGCCTTTCAGATAATGTTATTTATCACTAAAAAAATAACTTTGTGCTTCTGCTGTTGATTTTGATGTAATATATATATATATTGACAACATTGTGTGTTTATTTCAGTGCGACAGACAAAGTTAGCCTATGTAGATTCAATGGCCAAGCCACCTCGTGAAGTCAGACGACAGCAGCTTAAGTATGGTACCAGTGTTAATGTAACAGGAGAAAGGTTTAGAAAGTTCTCACCAGGAATGATGGATGTTGTCCCATTGGGAAAATGTAAGTATCACATAACTGCAGAGGTTGCAATTTCAGTTTATATGTGAAGTATCACATGGCTGATTAGGATAAACAATAAAATCACATCCTCAGGAATTCACCATTTCAGACTCAAATGCATTCTGGATAACACATACATCGAAGCCCTGTGATAGGCTAACAACTTCTTAAAAAAATTGAGTCAACCAATGACATACGCCTTTTTCAATTTTTGGGTCCGAATAATAAAACCATGGTCCTTTAGATTCTGAAATGGCAAATACATCAGTTCTTTCACAAATTCTACAACTATTCTATGCTTATGATACTGTACATACATAAACTTTTGAATGTATATATATTTTATTGTGATATTGAACGAAGAATAAAACACCCATTTGTGATTCAATTATTTAGAGTTCTCAGTACTATAAATTTAGAAATTAATGCATGCATTTATTATTGGGAATCACAGATTGCATGGTCGAATTGAATCGATTACAGAAAATTTTAAGTAAAATCACTTCACTGAAATTATGAATGAATTATAATACCAAACCTGATATTTTTGCATTTCTTTTCATTAATAAAAACATTCCAACAATTTCTGAATTTACAGTACAAGGGTTAGTTTTAATTATTTTAGGTAAATTCTAAATGTGACACTTTAAAACACATTAAATTTACGAGTCAGATACAGAGCTGTAGTAAAGGCTTCAATTTGGAAATTAGTATGGCGTTGATTATCACTGAACTAGTATATATTTGTTTAGGGGCCAGCTGAAGGACTCCTCAGGGTGTGGGAATTTCTCGCTACATTGAAGACCTGTTGGTGACCTTCTGTTGTTGGTTTTTTTCTTTGGGAGGGCTGTTGTCTCTTTGACACATTCCCCATTTCCATTCTCAATTTTATTCAGTATTAACCATTTAATTGTTGACAAATCAAGAATATATTTTTTTTTTTTATCATTTACAGCTAGACCAGTCTCAAAAGCTCCAATGATGGCAAAAACATTAAATATGATAAAGAAAATTAGAAAGTGAAAACAATCTTGTAATCTACAGAAAACAATCAACAGAGAGAAAAATGGATACAGACAATGTCAGAGATGCTGCTCAAGAAGGCAGCCTGAAAGATTCAGGTGTCTTGGTAACACACAAGATTCCATATCACACCAAAGTTCCTGGTTACTGATTTATGCGAACTCAAGAATGGAGTAAACTTAAACATCTGTATTGCAAAGTCATGGATGAAATAATTTATTGATTTTTTTAAAAGAACATTATTAAATATGTGCTATGATACTGTTCTTAAATGTAAAGTGCTTTATTTTAAGTTTTTAAGTTTTAATTTATTGTAGTGTTATCCAGTTATGTTCCATGAAATACACATCACTTATGTTCTATGAAATACATGTCAATTATGTCCCTTGAGTAAAACACCACACAATAAATCTATGCTTTACACATTGTATATTTAAATGCAATGTTTACAAAAGCTATTTACCCATAATCTTTTTAAATAAAATTTTGCTTCATGTTTTTTACTGCTTTAAATTAACTCATATGTATATATGGTTTAAAACAAAATGTAAACATTGCAAAACAGAAATAATCTATGCATACTTGAAGAGATCCAGTCTTGAATTACATTCCCTAGCACTTACTTTCAGTTTGAAAAAAAAGCTTTAATACATGTGTAGGAATCTGAAAATTTAATTTTTGTTCTGTAAATTGTTAAATTGGGTGGTTGGAAATAATATTTAAATAAGTACAAAAGTTTCCTTTAATGTATGGTTTGTAACAAAGACCTGAAATGCTTATATCACAATTTTGGTAGTTTAAAAAAATATAAATTGGGATATTGTCATTTAATTATGTCTAGATTTAGAGCAAGTCAAACAACAACAATACTTTATTTTAAGAGGGTTACACAGTTAGCTGTATAACTAATCTTCCCTGAGGAAGCCTTAAGTGGGGAGAAGAATTTTAGCAAGTTTTATTTACTACTGTTTGGGATATGAGGGTGTATGTTGCTAGAAAAAAATAGAAAATTCCAAAGCAGTTCCAAGCATGAACCCAAAATAACTTCTTACGTAAGAGCTCCCAAAACAATAAATTATAAAATGTATTTACTGAATATGTACTTTTTAGTTTTTTTTTAGTTTTAGTTTGTTTTGATATATTTTAGTTTTTAAAGTTGCACAAATGAATTTATAGCAACTTCTTTAAAATCTTTATAATGGAAATATTTTATTTTAACGATGATCCTTTGCTAGAATGATTATATTGAAGCATTCTTTTGTTTAAATTATAATATCTCTATTTAGTGAAAATAATTTTTTTTTTGCAATTTGAAATTAGTCTATAAAATGAATTCAGTTCCTTTCATTTATTTGACAACCTAATTTGACTTAGAAAAAGTATGTTTGCTCTTATTTTAAATAAAAAACCTTTTGAAAAAAAAATAAAAATTGATATATATAAATAAAGGAAATAGTAAAATAGTAAAAGGAAGGGTCCTTGTCCATGATTTTGAGATATTAGCCATTAAAAATTTGATGAACATCATTATCTCCAGATTTTGTATACAATTAACATTGGCAACTTTTTATTTCAAAATTTATGAAAAAATAACAATGTTTGTAAGATTTTCAAGTATGGCTTTTAAACTCGACATTCAATAAAATTATGAAAAAAAACCGTTAAACTGGACCCTTGCTGTGTTCACTTTTGGCTACACTTCGGTGCGAAGATATAGATGGAATGGCAGACCCAGAGTTCGCGAAATCTTTTTTCCCCTTGTGGTCCTTGATAAAAATCTGCTGGTCCCGACTATTAATCTATTGAAAAATGCTGTAAGTCCTATGCAAATTTTTGAGGTAAAATCCCTAGGACTGATACTTTTCGCGAACTCTGCGGACCAGTTTAAAGAAAAGTAGGGATAAGAGGGCAAAATCATCTTTGGTATTACATGAGTATAACCAGAAGATTCTGAATATATCTGACAAAAAGTAAAAAACAAGAGGAGCCTTTTGTTCAGTGTTCAAAAATCATTCCATTTCTATATTTACTCTTTAAATTGTGTTGATTGTTGACATTTATTGTGTAATTTCTGCTTTAAAAGGGAAATAACTCAATTATTGTAAAATTTCTGCTTTAAAAGGGAGACAACTAGAGCATGTAAATTTCCTTATTGTTTCAATGGTAGTTGTAATGTTTACACAGTATGAATGAGGGTTTTAGTTTGTTAATTAATAAGAGAAAAAGTTTTAAATGCATAAAGAATAGAGAAAAACAAGACAAAAGTAAAGATTAGAGAAGGTTGGGGTACTTAAATTTAAAGCAAAATGTGCAGAAAATATAAATATTGAAAAATCACCTAAAATATTTGTAAATATAGAAATGAAGGACCCCCATTCAGACCCTTGTGAATAGATATGTTGGAAAATTCACCGTCTTTGAAAAATAGACAAATATCTCTTCTGTCAAGCTCTTAATGAGTGTAGTAATTAATGTAGAGGGGACTGTTAATAATCTGCCGTCAGACTTTTAAATGTTTTAAAATTTGGTTAATTCTTAAAATGAATTATTAGCAGCAGTCCAGATTTTTCAATTAAAGGAATCAGATACATTTTGTAGTTTCATACTGTTTGAAGAAGGGGGATAATTCAGTTTAATTTACTTAATTAAAAGATTCAAGAGTTTTAGGAATGTACCCATTTTCTTACATTACATTTGTGATCTTTATTTGTAAAATGATTTATTACTGGGTAAATGCCAAGTATACAAAAAATTATATTCCTTGTTTAAGAACAGACATAAGTAGATTTACATTTGAGGATTTTTCAAAGTTCTTTCACTGGAACAAATTTTTCTTTGACTTTGTGCTTGTTTTATGCTTTTATTTTTTGTAAAGCATATATGGTTTTATGTGAATTAGTTTTATAATTATTATATTTACTGTAAATTCAGAAATTATTGCAAAAAATGCGACAGAGTTGTAAATGCAATAACTTAAACTCATACTTTGAAATATTTTATATGAATTAAACAGGATTTTTCTCAAAATCGTAAAAATTAAAATTGCATTTTAGTCTAAACTGACAAAATTGCAATAATAAATGCAGGCAATTATTTCTGAATTTACAGTACTCAATTAAATTGAAAGTTTTCATCAATTTGTTTATATATAAATTCTAAAAAATGTATACAAGTTTTTCATTGCATGAAATTCTTATACATCTTTGATTTGAAAAGTCAAGCTATGTTAACTTAAAATCTATGTTTTAATTATTCATAGAACTAATGACTGTTTTATTAAAACATGATGGTTATATATCCACGATTTTATACATGAATACAATGGGTTAACAATGTCAGATAGCATCATATGTTGCTTATAGGCCTAAGAGAGACCACCGATAGGTTGATTGAATTTAAAGGTTGTGTTTTTTCCACCGAATCATTGAGTATATTCTGCATTTTTGATCAATCTCCAGACCAGCAGATTCATCATACCAGATACCCCATTTTATTTATCAACTCCTTGTAATTAAAATTTCTAAAATTCTCCCCAAGTTTCATATCTGAATTTAAAAAGAAGTCTGAAGTTTAACTTAAACAATTAACTGAGTTCAGTATACTTAGGAATTTGTCAATCATCACTTTTTTGTTGAAAAAGTACTTAAAATTAGTTTAGAAAAATATAAACTTTCAATATTATTTTTCCAATTCCCCATTAATTTGTACAGTTGTTATGATGTACTTAATTCTTGTTAACCTCCATATTTTGTCATCATTGAGTGGGTAGGAATTGCTTCGTGCTGTACTATCTCAAGTTCTTTAAGAAAGAATTTTTGCCTTGAACATTACCTGACAGCAATGACATTTTTGAAAAAAAGATAAACAACTACATTTGTTTTCAGGAATGCATTTATTGGTTTATATCAAGGTATTTACAACAGAATGTTATCTTATTGTCAGCAGTTTTATATACAAATTAATAAATTGTACTAAAAATGTAATTTTTTTGGAAAAGTTCATCAAGGGTGATCAATTTGTGATGTATTTTAAACATGTTATTTATTTTGGTTTATTTGAAGCGAATGGTGCTAATAATTAATTAATGGCTTACAAGTTATGTACAGATCATACATGTATGTAAATACAAGAATTGTAAATATTGACTATTTATTCCAAAGAGGATTGTTCCTGTATGAGAAACAATATGGATTATCAACCTGCAATAAAGGGAGATAACTTTTAATTTGCTATGACAGGGAGATAACCTACTGTTTATCATTGTACATTGTGATGAAATTTTGTGTTTTGTGATAAAATATTTTGTTGTTGTTACTGATTAAATGTGGGCTTGGACTTCTTTTTATTTGGCCAAATATTGATTTGAAACAAAAGTAGTTTAGTTGGTTGGAAAATTCAGCTAGTGCACAGATATGGGATAATTTTTCAAAAAATACAGCAAAAAGAAAAAATACTGAACCCCAAGGAAAATTCAAAACAGAATGTCCTTTTATATGGCAAAATTCAAAGCTGAAACATAGCAAATGAAAAGAAAACAACTGTCATATTCCTGACTTGGTACTGGCATTTACTTATGCAGAAAATGGTGGTTTAAACCTGGTTTTATTGCTAGCTTAACGTCTCACTTATATGAAAGTCACATAGAGAACCACCAAATGCTTCTAGATGTCAACATTAAGTCTAAAATATTTAATTTAACAAACACAAAGTTTTAGAAGAAAATTTAAACAACAGTGATATAATATCAAATAAACAATAAGAAAAATGCGGTCAAAATCATTCGTCTATGAAGGACTATGGAAGGCATATTGGTTAAAGAAGAAATTTAAATGTTTTGCAAAAAAAAAAAGATTTAGAGAAATGGACACAACAAAACCAGGATTGTTTTATTGCTTCACTCAGTAGGTATAAAACAAAATCATATCATTGTCAGAGCCTAGCATGTCTATGATACAGAACACAAGTTATATGCAACAAAATTTTCTGAGAGATTATGTACCAAAAATGAAATGCAGTATACCTCCTACTACATTATATGAGTTCTTTAAGGTATAAAAAGGAGATCAAACAGATTCCTTGTTGAAAGGACAAAGAAAAAAAATTCAAACCATGGATTTTGTCTCGCCTGTGATGAATATAGCAGTTCGCAAAACAAAGGTATTTATACTATCTGGCAATAGTAGCATAAATTTTTTGTGTAAAGCTGTATATTTTAGAGGGTTGAAACCTGGATGTTTCCTGTTTTGTAGGCAGATATCTTGTTATAAAGCTTTTGTCAATCATATGTCCTTGACCTCATTTTCATGGTTTAGTGACTGTGAATTAAAAAAAAAATCCTGTGATGTCAATTGCTAACTTATGAGTATTAGGACAATTATATTTGGAATTTAAAAGCAGTAGGTCAGCTTTATTTGGTGTATGGATTGATTATAATAAGTACATGTCAGTCTGGCAGATTTCATTTAAGCTGCCTCATTTTCATGGATTATTCATTGGTCAATGTTAAGTTTTTAAGGTCTTTCCTCTCCGTGAGGAAAGACCTTATTGTTAAGGTCTTTCCCCTACGTGAGGAAAGACCTTATTGTTTTTCTAATGTTTTTTTTTCTTTTTCTTTTTTTTCTTTTTTTTCTTCCAACATTTGTTTGACAAGGCCTCAACCCCTTTCTGTTGAAGTTATCAAGACCAAATATGGATCATTGATAGACCTCATCATGAACTTTTACCAGATGAACTTTTGTAGGATTTCATCATCCCCTTTAGAAGTTATCTCCCTTTTATTGATTTTTTTCAACATGGCCCCCCTTAAATGTTTTAAAAGATATCATGACCTTTTTTGGACAAAAGTTAGATCTCATCATGATGTGTTACCATATGAGGCTGCTAAGGATTTCATCATTCCCTATGAGAGTTACGTCCCCTTGAAGCAATTTCTTTGTTTTACATTTTTCTCAAAAAGTATTCAAGATAGAATCGATTTGAAAACGGCAACATGTACAAGACCAAATGGCAATGATAATAAACATATACAATCATTTTGTTGTTAACCCTTATAAGGAGTTATTTCCCTTGAAAAAATATACACAATTTTTGAAAAATTGTATCTCGAGAACCGGAAGTCGTAAAGACTTGGGACCTACACCAATAATCTTAAGTTCGTGTGACCTTTAATTTGCACCCAAGGTCAAAGGTCACCAAGTGCAAAAAAAAATTACGCTGCAATTTCAAGCTTGCATATTAAGAAAACGATAAGAGTTTGCTGCATACTTACAGTGTATAAAATGTTCCTCTCGACGAGCTTTACATTTTATACACTGAGCTCAAAAGATTCCGACTGTCTGTTCAAAAGTTACGACGGATTGATTCTTAAAAGTATAGTATTGTATGTATATCTTTTTAAAGGTAACAGATATCAACCTACTATAAACTCCAAAGATGATCAGTAGTTCAAGACCTTCAATTTGATGTCAATGTCAGGTCATGATGAAATTTCACCTTGACCTTTACATTATACTATGACCTTGACCTTGTGACATTTGAAAGGTCAAGTGGTCCTGAGTTGAATGGTGATAGTCCCATTTCTCTACGACTTCCGGTTCTCAAGTTTTGTATTGCATTATATATTTGATGATTAATTGTGACCTTGGTGAACTTTGAAATTGTCCACATTCTTTTTCTATAATGTTGTCCTTCAACTGTAGATCATTTATCATTTAACAGATTTGAGATATCTATTGTCGTTTTAGAGATAATGCAGTTTGAAGTTTTGCGAGCGGAGGCATGTATTTCTGAATCATCAAGAGCTTACCACGAAAAATGTTTTAGAAATTGAAGAGGTTGACATAGTTATGTGTTTGACCAAATACCAAAAACATTCCATGGAAAAAAACACCAAAAAATCAATTTGAAATTTTCATGTTTTGCATTGACTTTGTAAGTTTCATAACTTCTATTTATATAGTTGATATTGCATCATTTTTTGCACTTTATCAAATGGGGTCATCTGATATATCAAATTGAAGGTCTCAATACACTCTACTTAAAAATGAAAATTTTAAACCCCCTTTTCATCCCAGGGGGAAGGGTGGGGTCATTTAGTGCAAACATTCAAATTTCTCAGATGGTAAGGTTGTCGCATATCAAATGAAAGAACATAAAGCGTACATTTCAAATTTCAAATTGACGTCCCCTAAAAATTGGTTGGATGGGGTCATTGAGTGCAAAAAATAAATTTTCTTTTACGATAGGGTTGTTGTATATCAAATGAAAGGTCATGATGTATACATTTGAAATATCAAATTCCCAACCTCCAAAAATTGGTTGGATGAGGTTATTAAGTGCAAAAATCAAACTTTTTAAAACATGGCGTTGTCGCATATCAAATGAAAGCTCATCTACCCTGTGTTACATATATCATACTTCCGATCTAAAAAATGTAGGCGGATGAGGTCATTAAGTGTAAAAAGCGAAAAGTTACAGAAGGTATGCTTGTCGTATATTGAACGAAAGGTCGTACAAAGAACATTACGAAAACATCACTTTTACAGGAAAGACCTTTCAATTGTTTTACAAACAATTGAGATACTAGTTTTTCTAATGTTTTTTTTTCTTTTTCTTTTTTTTCTTCCAACATTTGTTTGACAAGGCCTCCTCCCCTTTCTGTTGAAGTTATCAAGACCAAATATGGACCATCGATAGACCTCATCATGAACTTTTACAAGATGAACTTTTGTAGGATTTCATCATCCCCTTTAGAAGTTATCTCCCTTTTATTGATTTTTTTCAACATGGCCCCCCTTAAATGTTTTAAAAGATATCATGACCTTATTTGGACAATAGCTAGATCTTATCATGATGTGTTACCATATGAGGCTGCTAAGGATTTCATCATCCCTTATGAGAGTTATGTCCCCTTGAAGCAATTTCTTTCTTTTACATTTTTCTCAAAAAGTATTTAAGACAGAATCGATTTGAAAACGGTAACATGTACAAGAACAGATGGCAATGTTATTGAACATATACAATCATTTTGTTATTAACCCTTATAAGGAGTTATTCCCCTTTAAAAATTGTGAACAATTTTAGAATTTTTTTATTTTCAGAACCGGAAGTCGTAGAGACTTGGGACCTTCACCAATAATCTGTAATTCATGTGACCTTCAATATGCACCCAAGGTCAAAGGTCATTGAGTGCAAAAAAAAATTACGCTGCAATTTCAAGCTTACATATTAGGAAAACGATAAGACTTTGCTGCATACATACAGCTTATAAAATGTTCCTCTCGACGAGCTCTACATTTTATATTATAAACCGAAAAATGTCCGACTGTCTGTTCAAAAGTTACAACGGGATGATTCTTAAAAATCTAGTATTTTGTGTATATCTTTTTTAAGGTAACAGATATCAACCTACTATATACTGCAAAGATGATCAGTAATTCAAGACCTTCAATTTGAGGTCAATGTTACATCATGATGCAATTTCACCTTGACCTTCACATTATACTATGACCTTGACATTGTGATCTCTGAAAGGTCAAGTGGTCCTGAGTTGAATGGTGATAGTCCCATGTCTCTATGACTTCTGGTTCTCAAGTTTGGTATTGCATCATATATTTGATGATTAATTGTGACCTTGGTGAACTTTGAAATTGTCCACATTCTTTTTCTATAATGTTGTCCTTCAACTGTAGATCATTTATCATTTAACAGATTTGAGATATCTATTGTCGTTATAGAGATAATGCAGTTTAAAGTTTTGCGAGCGGAGGCATGTATTTCTGAATCAACAAGAGCTTACCACTTAAAATGTTTTAGAAATTGAAGAAGTTAACAAAGTTATACGTTTGACTTAATACCAAAAAAAAATCCATGGAAAAAAACACCAAAAAATCATTTTGAAATTTTCAAATTTTGCATTGACTTTGTAAGTTTCATAACTTCTATTTATATAGTTGATATTGCATCATTATTTGTACTTTGTCAAATGGGGTCATCTGATATATCAAATTGAAGGTCTAAATAAACTCTACCTAAAAATGAAAATTTTGAACCCCCTTTTCATCCCAGTGGGCAGGGTGGGTTCATTTAGTGCAAACATTCAAATTTCTCAGATGGTAAGGTTGTCGCATATCAAATGAAAGAACAGAAAGCGTACATTTCAAATTTCAAATTGACGTCTCCCAAAAATGGGTTGGATGGGGTCATTGAGTGCAAAATATAAATTTTCTTTAAAGATAGGGTTGTTGTATATCAAATGAAAGGTCATGATGTGTACATTTAAAATATCAAATTCCCGACCTCAAAAAATTAGTTGGATAGGGTTATTAAGTGCAAAAATCAAACTTTCTAGAAAATGGCATTGTCGCATATCAAATGAAAGCTCATCTACCCTGTATTACATATATCATACTTCCGATCTCAAAACTGTAGGCGGATGAGGTCATTAAGTGTTAAAAGCTAAAAGTTTGAAAAGGTATGCTTGTCGTATATCAAACGAAAGGTCGTACAAAGTACATAACGAAAACATCACTTTTACAGGAAAGACCTTTCAATTGTTTTACAAACAATTGAGATACTAGTTTTTCTAATGTTTTTTTTTCTTTTTTTTCTTCCAGCATTTGTTTGGCTCGCCCTCCTACCGCTTCTATTAGAGTTATCAATACCAAAATTAAACCATCAATAGACCTCAACATGAACTTTTACCAGATGAACTTTTGTAGGATTTCACCTTCCCCTTAAGAAGTTATCTCCCTTTTGTTGATTTTTTTCAACATGGTCCCCCCAAAATGTGTTAAAAGATATCACGACTTTATTTGGACAAAAGGTAGATCTCATCATAATGTATTACCATATGAGGCTGCATAGGATTTCATCATCTACTTTGAGAGTTATATCCCCTTGAATCAATTTCTTTTATTTGCATTTTTTTCAAAAAGTATTAGAGATAGAATTTAATTGAAAATGACAGCATGTATTAGAACAGATGGCAATGTTTATAAACATAAACAATTTATTTGTTATTAACCCTTATAAGGAGTTATTTCCCTTTAGAAATTAAAAATATATTTTCAAAAATTTATATTCGAGAACCGGAAGTCATAGAGACTTGTAACCTTCACCAATAATCTTAAATTCATATGACCTTTAATATGCACCCAAGGTCAAAGGTCACCGAGTGCAAACAAAAATTACGCTGCAATTTCAAGCTTACATATTAGGAAAACGATAAGACTTTGCTGCATACATACAGCGTATGAAATGTTCTTCTCGACAAGCTCTACATTTTATACAATAAGCCCAAAAATGTCCGACCGTCTGTTCAAAAGTTACAACGGGATGATTCTTAAAAGTATAGTATTGTGTGAATATCTTTTTAAAGGTAACAGATATCAACCTACTATAAACTGCAAAGATGATCAGTAGTTCGAGACCTTCAATTTGAGGTCAATGTCAGGTCATGATGAAATTTCACCTTGACCTTCACAGTATACTATGACCTTGACCTTGTGATAGTTGAAAGGTTAAGTGGTCCTGAGTTGAATGGTGCTTGTCCCATGTTTCTACGACTTCCGGTTCTTAAGTTTAGTATTGCATCATATATTTGATGATAAATTGTGACCTTTATGAACTTTGAAATTGTCCCAATTCTTTTTCTATAATGTTGTTGTTCAACTGTATATCGTTTATCATTTAACATATTTGAAATATCTATAGTCCTTTTAGAGATAATGCAGTTTGAAGTTTTGCGAGCGGAGGCATGTATTTCTGAATCATCAAGAGTTTACCACTTAAAATGTCTTAGAAATTGAAGAGGTTGACATAGTTATATGTTTGACCAAATACCAAAAACATTCCATGGAAAAAAACACCAAAAAATCAATTTGAAATTTTCAAGTTTTGCATTGACTTTGTAAGTTTCATAACTTCTATTTATATAGTTGATATTGCATCATTATTTGCACTTTGTCAAATGGGGTCATCTGATATATCAAATTGAAGGTCTCAATAAACTCTACTTAAAAATGAAAATTTTAAACCTCCTTTTCATCCCAGGGGGACGGGTGGGGTCATTTAGTGCAAACATTCAAATTTCTCAGATGGTAAGGTTGTTGCATATCAAATGAAAGAACATAAAGCGTACATTTCAAATTTCAAATTGACGTCTCCAAAAAATTGGTTGGATGGGGTCATTGAGTGCAAAAAATAAATTTTCTTTTAAGGTAGGGTTGTTGTATATCAAATGAAAGGTCATGATGTGTACATTTGATATATCAAATTCCCGACCTCCAAAAATTAGTTGGATAGGGTTATTAAGTGCAAAAATCAAACTTTTTAGAACATGGTGTTGTCGCATATCAAAAGAAAGCTCATCTACTCTGTTCCATGTATCATAATTCCGATCTCAAAAATGTAGGCGGATGAGGTCATTAAGTGTAAAAAGCGAAAAGTTTCAGAAGGTATGCTGTCTTATATCAAACGAAAGGTCGTACAAATTACAATACAAAAACATCACTTTTACAGGAAAGACCTTTCAATTGTTTTACAAACAATTGAGATACTAGTTGTGTTTAGGTTTATTTTTCAAGTATCATAAATGGGTCCACTGTATTTCATGTAAGGTGTACATGTTCATTTCTAACATTGACTTCAGTTATATGGTTCAACTGTCAATGTTTAAGATTTTGTGTTAGGTCTATTTTTCAAATAAAAATGGCATTATTTGGACGGTGTATGGACTAATTGTAATGTGTACATGTCAGACTGACAGGAATAATCTAACCTTGAAAAAGGCTGTATGCTGACATATAGTTTTTAATGTTTGTGTCATTTTGGTCTCTTGTGGTCAGTTGTGTCATTGCCAATCATACCACATCTTCTTTTTATATTGACCTCATTTTCATGGTTCATTGGTCAATTTGAGCTGTTTGTGTTTTGGCCTATTTTTCAATTAGTATACTCAATTTTACTATATTTGGTGTATAACAACTTGATATGTTTATATATCTGTCTGACACAATTCATCTGACCTTGACCTCATCGACATACATATTTCAAAGTGTAAAACTTTTTGTAAAACCTTTATCTTTAAAATTTAAACGTATAACAAATTGCCAACAAAACTGGCAACCCATTTCCTAACGTGCACTCTTGTTTTTTTTCCAGATTTTTATTCTAATATGTTGCAGAAGTATAAGTACTCTTTAAACAGGAAGGAAGACGAAAACTATGATCGTATACACTGTACACTACTAATTATATAACATTTCAAATGAATATTCTCACTTCTTTCTTTGGCTAAAACAACAAGATTTCTTGTAAGCATAACATTTTTTATCTAAATAATTTAAATTCTTTAAAGAATTGTTGTACTGTTTCTTTGTTGTAAGGTCTAACTGCTACACATGTTGATATATTTTCTGGTTGTTCAATCCAAAGTTTATGGTCTATATTGTTTTCTGTTAGGACACTTGACAAGGACTTTAAGCTCTCTTCATCTTTTGCCTGAAAAAAATGTATCAAAGAAACTCAATTAGAATGCAATTGAATACTAGAGTCTTCACAAGTTTCACCCTGACTGATAATTTTCAGAGGCGGATTTAGGGGGGGGCAGGGGGCCTGGGCCCCCCCTTTTTGGGAAAAAATTTGGTTGCTTATATAGGGAATCACTGAAGCGTGACTGGTTTGGGCCCCCTCTTAGGTCAGTCAGTGGGCCCCCACTTATGAAAATTCCTGGATCCGCCACTGATTTTGTTATAAAAATGTAAAAATGTATTTTATTGCAGTACTATGAAAATATTGTAATATCTTGTTTATTTTAAGAGAAACCTTTTGAGTTGGATTAACTTTTGTCTCGTTCTTTCTGTTATGCTTATCTACTGTTTCTACATGTACATTAACATTTAGTAATATCTTTGACTTTAAAGATGTTTGACTTCAAGTTTTCCTGATGATGAAAATTTCTGATTTCATGCAGCAGACTTGGTACATGTACATGCTACTTTGCTGTAATTATTTAATATCTTTCACTTTTCTAGTGTTATCTTACCATCTTACCAACTTTAAAAATATTGTATATAAAATAGAAAAATGAACAAGAAGATTTATATGACAGAAATTCTATGACTCCAATAACCAAATGACCATACATTACAATGTTGATACAACAATAGGCCAGAGTGTAAACATGCACCTTGTCGCTTTCAGTATTGAAGATCTGTTTCCCTAAACCAGAGAATCTGCGTCAGTTGAACTTTACCTTATATATTCAACCATCCTTTTCCATTCATATGGGGAAGAAGTCCCCTATTACAGTAGAAAATTCAATAGAATAATCAAAAAAAAATCAGGAAAATTTCCTGAGTTTTTCATTGTACTAATGAACTCAAAGTCGTTCAATTTTTTGTTGTTGTGTTTTTGAATTTCCGGATCGGCGGAGAAAATCTACTTCCGTTTCCGGTCTTGTTTACATGAGACTTTGAATAACATGTATATTTACTAGTCTAAGAAAGGAACTAATACTAATTCATTTAAAAAAAAAATGTTTGTTTTTAAAAAAACGTTACCTGATGACAGCGTTTATTTGTTTACATTGAATATGACGTCATACCGTAAATAACGTCACAACTAGAATTCCTAACAACAGAACCAAAATCGGAAACGTTACGGTATTTCCGTTTCTCTTTTTAACATTGTTGATTTAATAAAAACATAGACTTCGTCCCCATTCACAGGTAATTCCTGCCTCATATTAGCGAAAGAAATATCTATTGTGATGTCAAAATTTTATGAGAACCTCTGCGATAAGGTGCATGGATTCTCTTTTGTTTATTGTGTTTAAAGCATTACGAATAGAATTTGAATACAATCTGAATCACATTGTAATTATAAGAATATTCAACAATATACCTCTAAAATAACTTTATGCATATTATCAAGATCTTTTAGATAGTTCTGCGTGTCTGGGTGCTCATAAAAATTGTGCATTACTGCAGTACATGCGTGACAGGCTTGTGCAATCAATGCACCCAGAGGCCATTTTAATGTTTTAACCACATCACGTCTTACAACTACATATTGAACGATATTTGTACTCATAATGACTTTTTCACAAAAATAATCATAAATTTCATGGGCGCATCCATATTGTAGGCCCGCACTTGTTTACAAAGTAAAAATTTGTTTCATTGGATAAAATTATTTTTACTGACCAATCAGGAAAGGTTTTATCTTGGGTGACGTTAGAAATTCTATCATCGTCAAGTTGTAAACTGTCACACGTACTAAAAGGTAAATAACAACACTGATTTAATGTTATCAGCACCCTAGGGCCTTTCTCATTAGTCAAGATTGACAGTAAATGAATTAAAGCACAATTAATATGTTTTTAATAAGTGTACACCAAGCCTAAAATTTGGGTCAGATCGGAGGATGTCAAGTCATTTGTGATCCATTGGTTATTTGACACTGTAGTTGAAATGTGCATGTCGCACAGATTTGAATATTAAAGATAGCTAATGATTTGTTAACCATGTGCATAGTACTGTTAAATATGCAGATTTGTCCAAACAGAAACATATTTTTAATTTGAGGTATTAAACCTGCAAATGTCAAGAAAGCCAAAATACATGAAATATATTACATCAATATTATTTGTTTAGATCTATCCATCTCCATGAGGGTTGTATACACCTAATCGCTATTTATTCCATTCAGGATAAGTTCTAAAATAACACAATTTTTTCATCCTGTTGAAGCTATCTAATTTTTTTGACGGGAATTTGCTCCAAAGTGGGTCAACAGGTGCAAAAAACATCAATTTTGCTGATTTTTCACCCCTTCTCTTGATCCAGAAGACCCAGGGTTGCTGGTTAGGGTATCCAGCTGTAGCCTGCGTGTAGAGTGGACCCTAGTGAACAAATTGACCCCAACAGTTGTTAGGTCGGAGTGAATCTGATCTTGATTCATCGGTCTACAGAAGGTCATTTGGACCCAAAATACCGAATTTCACGATTTTTGCTGATTTTTGACTTCGAATGGACCTAAAACCGGAAGTAGTTGTTTCCTATGCGTATTTCAATAATTATAATGATCAGTAGTTATATGGCTGTGGGTTTGCACTATCTTTGCCAGTTTTATGCCTCTGAATTCTTGTGTAAGATACAGATGTGAAGCCTACCCCTCCAGAAAACCGAGTTTAAGCCAATTTCAATTTTCCAAGTCCGTATTTGTGCTCAAAATGCTACTTATGCATGAGAAAGTGAATATGGATAGCCTCAGGTTGACGGAACATGCATAACTTTTAAAATAAGTATCATAAAGTGGACCTCTAAAAGTATGAAACGCCATTGGAGCCAAATAACAGTTATTAGGGTCCGCCCGTCAAAAGACGGGTACGGCATGGTAAGGGTTAACTACCGTAAATACTTCAGACAAAATATTTTTTACTTCAATTTTAATTTCGAAAAAAAAGGATCATACTATATCAAAATTTCTTGATGATCATTTCTAAAGTTTTTTCTCCCTCAGCTCACTACTGATGACCTCCATTATTCGGCCGGTGACCTAAACAGGAAGTTGTATTAATGACTGTTTTTCCCACAATGGACTAAATAGCGATGAGGTGTATTGGGGGTACTTTCATAACAATTAATGGTAAAAATTCTTGCCAAGTGACATAAATGGTAATTTTGTGACATTAGGATAAATATGCACTTTCTAGTAAAGGGTGTCTCATTGGGGGGTTCGGATCCCGGATCCTGCTTACTGTTCTGTCAGATTCCCGTATCCTGCTTACACTATGTACTTATGCAGTTCTCATTTCCCGTTTTCATGACACAATAATTTGACTTTCACGTGTCATGCTTACAAAAAATCAGCAATCCCGCGTCACGCTTAGACCCCAATGATACCCACATTAAAGGGTGGTCATGGTGGTAATGCCCTTTACAGACGGCGTCAAATGATCATTTACTTTTTCAGCTTTCATTTGCGTCAAAAAGGTTTAAATTTTACTGTGATTTGTCAAAAAATCTGTATCGTGATTCGTCAGATGTCTTAAATAATTATGGTTACCGTTATTTTTGGAGAAAAAATAGGTTCATTCGTCAAATTCAGATCCAGCTGATTTTTTTTATCGTCTAAAAGAAAGTGTACATTTTATCATCATGCACTGAAAACTACCATTAATGACATTTGGCAAGAATTTTTACCATTTTACGACTTAAAGGTACCCTGATTACCACCCTCTAGCAGACAATGAAACAATCAAATGATTTAGACATGTTAGATGAACTACTTTAATTTTTTTCCAAAAATAAGGGTAGCAATAATTATTTAAGACTTCTGACAAAAAATGATTTGTAAATTTAAATAAAACAGTCATGCTTTCTTCAATGAAACTTATTCATTTTCAAATTACCATGATCATGATGATGACAAGTTAAGTCCCCTTTATCTTATTTTAGTGAATGTTCAATGATTGATTTTACTATTTATAGTTGCAAGGACACCTACTAACTCAGAGCTCCGACATAAATAAGTCTGAATCTGATTTTGACTCATAGAGGTCTAAATTTGTAACTTTTGGGAATTGTCTCCCTTTAATGCAAGACAAAATATGACTTAAATAAGTCAAATATTGTTAAGCAAGAAATAATTGACCAAAATCAAAAAGTTGCTAATGTCGACTCCTACAAGTCAATAAGTTACCAAAATTGGTTAACTTCAAGACCCACGCATATTTACAAGAAGGTCATGCATCTAAATCAAACAAAGACAACATTGAAATACAATGCTTTGTCTTCTAAAGAAAAATATGAATGAGAGTCTAAAAAATCGGAGATAATTTTAGTTCTAATGCAATTATTTTGTAACAATTGTTCTGATTGGATGACAGCAAGCGTAAAATTCTCTATCTCCTTGTCTGTAACTAAGGAAGTCGACACTTTGAATAACGTTATGTATTGACATGTTATTTCTACAATAATAAACAAAACACTCACTTTTTGCGCCTAAAAATCTTCTTTTTATCAAATTTTATAACATTCTGAAGCGGCACAAAAGCCAGAAAACGCCTGGTGTTTATGTTTGACGTCGGAAGCATACCTATGACGTCACCTAGTGTAGGGACCAAAGAAGATAACATCTTTTGGCGGAATTTTCTTTAATGAAGATTTTACACTATAATAATGATTGAAACTTAATTATGAACTTGTTTTGCATTAGAATAGAGATACATGTAACTGTATTGTATTTGAAGCTTTGCGGACGTCCATCGGTAGTTTTACTGTCGCAAATACCTGTTTACCTGTCTCCGCTCCGCGTCGCCAGGTAAACTAAATTTGCGACAGTAAAACTACCGATGGACGTCCTTAAAGCTTCAAATACAATACAGTTATCTCTTAATTAACCTTACAATGCAACCACCTGGAACCACACTTAATGAGGTAAAACATCTGTCTTTAGTAAGTATGTTCAATAAGATAATTAAATACAGATAGCTCAAGTCCTTGTGAACTCTCAGACAGGGTTTGTGCTGTCGTAGGTGGTATAGTTTGGCCACCAAGTAAAATAAAGATTTTTTATCAACATGAATAGACCTAATCAAGTCTTTTATTTTCTGACTTAGATAAGTCTAAAATTGAAAACATATTTTATGATAAATACATGTTTTGACTTCTTTAAGTTCAAAACAAAATTTGACTTGTTTACATGTATGTCTGAGCTCTGACTGCTGACTAATGATTCATTGTGATTATATTCACTTTGCAAATTGCCAGTAATTATCCACCATGATGTTTATCTTCTGTAAGTCATGAGAAGAGGGGGGGCAGGACCTTTTTTGGGATGTCAGAATCAGGTGTTTTTAAGCTAGGGATTCAGGATACCAGAATTCTTTTTTTGAATTTCAGGATGTCTGGATTTAGATATCTTTGAATTCGAGACCTCAGGATTTCATGTTTTTAAGCCCAGGATTAAACACCCCCTCGTTCATGTCAATCATTGGTCACTTGCTTTCACACATTTCCAATAATCCCCTTGTTTATTCTTGACCTGTTAAATAATGCTTGATAGCATTTAGTAAAAGTTGTAATGTTATGATAAACAATTAATTTCATAATAATCAAATAATAGTTCTGTAATAGATTTAACAGGTTATGAGGTAATCCTAAGCCAGTTCATTGACCTTAAAATTGACTATTGATTTAATGTTTGACCAATTGATTGCATTGAGATATGATTTAACAGATATTGAATTATGCAATGAAAGATACATGTACATGTACATGATGTATATGAAAATTGTGTATTTCTAAAATAAGGAAATAAGGGATTGAATTTATATACGACGTTAAAAAAATTAGGGATCAGATAACACTATCTTGCATGTCTTTCTGTCATCTGTGTTGTCGTCTTTGCAGTCTTCACCATGAAGTATTACATCTACAGGCCCGGAGCTCAATATTTTTTTTTTTTAGTTAGATTCTGTTGGCCTGTAGATATGATTTTTACAGGCCCGAGAGCAATTCTACTAGCCTGGGCTGCCAGGGCTGCCACTCAGCGTGAAGACTGTCTTTGTACGAAATTTCCAGATAATACATTTGTAATTGTAGTTTATAATGTGTCAAATATTATTTACCATTAGAATTTAGACCTGTATCTGTCAAGCTTGAATATTGTGTCCATTTTTGTCCCAACTGTTTAAGGTTGGACCTCTGAAGTCTTATCGAGCTGTGCTCGGAGAATCAGTGTATTTAACATTAGTTTAATTTTGGATGTAACATGTCTTCTGATTGGCTGACGTTATTTTGTTATCAGCCCATAGACATGATTTAGTCATGTGACCGTGACGTCATCAAAGTTTTTTCATGGTTTTCTACGGTTTTAAATGGAATTAAGAATTAAATTATAAGAAATGACTGTAATATTTTTTTCTGTCTATTCGAAATAACATAAAACTTGTACATGTTGTAGTGCTACGTGCATTATTCAGTGTGCACCAAATTTTTTATGTTATTTCTTCATAGACAGAAAAAATTATTACAGTCATTCCTTAAATGTTTTAAATTATATGTAAAGATTCCAGTCAGCATATCATACTAATAGCAAACAATATACATCCAAATCTGCACTCTTATCTGATCTATATGTACAAGAGTAATGAAAAAGATCTGACTAACTCTTCCTTTGCACATATATTCGACTCAAAATAAAATAAAATAGCTTTTTCATTTAAAATTTAAGTTTAAACTTTAAAATATAAATTGCGAATAAATTTGTAAAATTTATTAAAGAAATGCAAGTGATTAGTACGTATGTCCTTAACTACATATGTTATTGTCTGTTGTTCATGTTGTACCAAGACTCAGAATGAAGAATTAAATGCTTCTTTTCGTAATTTTATCTTATTGTAAAAGCGTTGACAGAACTAAAATCACTATCGATAATCATATTGGTTAGAAAGAGCAGAAATATCTATTTTATTCAGACAGTATTTTATACATGTACAGACAAAAAAATAAATTATTTGATGAAATATTAAAAAAAAGAAACCATTTGCTTGACTCATCAATCATGTTTTATTGAACAATTATATAAAACACATTAAATCTGATATGTATTTAATTGTTTTATTATTTATAATGCAATAATTTCAGAGGTATTGATCTAATACTGCTAATGAAGAAAATAGATGCAGATATCAGTTTTACAATTTGTTTTAGAGCAACGTGTTGAAAAACATGTACTAAGATAGATTTTTTTTATTGTTCAGTGGCAAATATTTCATGTTTATTCAAGACAATTGTTTTTTGGTAAGAAATATGTAATAAAAGTGTCATAGTTTAATGAATCAGTAAGCATTGTAAGGTCATAGACAGAGAAATAATCTACTAGTAGACTGCAGAGGTGGAGTTTCATATTCAAACAGGGGATGACGAAATAAACATGATAAAGGAAGAAATACAGTATGATTTTGATGATGCAATTATTAGTTGTTACTGAGGCAAGTCCATGAGGCCTTGAATTGCACATATATATCTTTGTAGTAAATTTACTTATAGCTATACATGTATATATATCTAATATAACCTCCTTGATAGCTAGCTAATGTCTTCAAATTAATATTTTTTTCTTTCAGATTTGAACTATTGAAAAATGGCCATACTGTTTTCTACCGACAAGTATTAAGATGTGTTATGGAGAACGGACAAACAGAACACACTGTTACACTGTGGTATCTCTGACCATTTATTTACTCTTATCAGGTACGTTGATAAACAGAACACCCTGTTACACTGTGGTATCTCTGACCATTTATTTACTCTTATCAGGTACGTTACACTGTGGTATCTCTGACCATTTATTTACTCTTATCAGGTACGTTACACTGTGGTATCTCTGACCATTTATTTACTCTTATCAGGTACGTTGATAAACAGAACACACTGTTACACTGTGGTATCTCTGACCATTTATTTACTCTTATCAGGTACGTTGATAAACAGAACACACTGTTACACTGTGGTATCTCTGACCATTTATTTACTCTTATCAGGTACGTTAACTCTTGCATTGCACCGTAATGATGTCTAAACATGCTCCAGAGATATTGATAAACTTCGTTAACACCTAAAGCTAAAAATACTGACCAAGTATATATATGTATCTCATGTAAACAAGTCTTAATTGAAAACTACATTCAAACCTATGATTGCCTTGGATAAAAACCGCAATTTTTATAAGTGTGCATGTAAAACAAATTTCGTTGTAGAAGGGTCTAAATACAGCACAAGCAACATTTTCCAAAAGAACAAAAAAGTATATTTAAACAAAACGCATTTGACTAACAGGTCGAACAACTGATGTTCTTTAACCCTGCTGACTGCCATTGGCGATTGCCAAATAAAATTGATCACAAGATGTAACAAAATGGATCTTAATTTGACTTTAATACTAAACAGAAAACAATTAACTAGTGACTAAGTGTTATGTTATATCATAAGGTGTCAGATCCGGATTTTGACAATAAATGTCTCTTGAGTGATGTTAGGGATCGAAACGGTACTTGGAAGGCCATATATATAATTTACTCTCATTTAAAGGTAGACTCTTGAATTGAGTCAATATAGGATGGACGGATCATATAAACCGGAGGGAGAATATGATACAAGCCCAAACAAAAAAATATAAACGATATATATATATATATATATCATGTATATAGACAATAAACTTTATAATGAAATACACTACAGCTTGGGTGGATTTTGCTTTGTCCACTGGCCCACCATGGGAGTGGGCACCTGGGTGGCAAAATAAATTTCTAGCTTGTCCACTCTGCCCACCCATAGTAGTGGGCATTCAATTTCTTTTGTATCATCTAAAGACTTGCAAGTACAACCACTTGAAAAAAGCAGATAAGCATTTGTAATCAATATTTTTACAAAAAAGAGATTATAGCTACAGTGGGCACGGGTGGACTGCCCACGGTGGGCAGGTGGAAAAAGCAAAATCCACACGGGCTGTTGTGTACTTTTCAGCAATGATAATTATCAATAGTACCGTATTCGGCCGTGTATAGTACGCATTTATGTATAGTCCGCACCCCCTTTACATCCCCTTAAAATCGAGAAAAAAAGTTTTGTAAAAAAAAAAAAAAAAAAAAAAAATTATTGTAAAAGTCTAGTTCACTGTTAAAATCCATTGAAAGAGAGCTATTCTCCATGTATTTTATAAAAAAAATTAATCATGTTTTATTTATTTCATAAAAAAATGAAATGGTAGAACTTTTCATCAGGTAGTTAATATTTAATAACTTTATATAAGTAGTTATTAATCAAGAGATTCATTTTAAAATCAACATTTGTCTAAGTATGTCCAAGCTGATATATAATATAACAGAAATAATTTGAATATTATGGAACAAAAGAAAAAAGAGATCAAACATTTATCTAAATTATTTAGCAGTAATCAAAATTTTAAAACTATTTCATCTTATATAATCTTTTCATTGATCATGTTGTTTTATTGCCTGGGATTATAATATTTAACACCTGTCAAAACTTGACATCATTATTTAATTGCTACACACCCATACTTAATCCTTAATTACCTCTCTTGATTACCTATGCAGGATGTCACACCTTTACTTTTAATAATCAATTTTGAAAAGAAAAGTTAAAAAAGAATAAAAGTATAAGAATTAAATGAAGTAAATACAATAAACGTCTCCAATATACATTGTTGATGCAGAAAAACGAAATTTAAAAAAAAAAAAAAAAAAAAAATTTTTTTTTTAATAAATTTCGAAAACCGTCTATAGTTGTGTATAGTCCGCACCCATTGTACAAACTACATATTTAAGGAAAAAAAGTGCGGACTATACATGCCCAAATACGGTAATGATTTTGAAATTCAACCTTATTTCATGTTGAACATGCTTAATAAAAATTTCTATGTATTATGCATGTATTCAAGTACCACTCTTCCCTTGCTACAAGTACAAGATTAGATGCTTGATCATAAATTCAATATAATTTCATGCAAATTACACAAGTGTAAATATTAACATTCACATTAACAATTGATTTACTGCAGTTTGGTAGTCAGAAGTGAAGCCATAAACAGGAATTGATTCATTAATTATAACTAAGTGGTAAACTCTAGTCCATCAGGCATGTCAGGGCTAATCACAGAATTTGATTGGTATAAACCTTGACTTAAATATATAATCTCAAATCTCCTCCGAGTAGAAATTTAATATTTTATAGTGGCCTAATAATTGCTTACTACCACTTTCAGGGGCAGATCCAGCCATTTTAAAAAAAGGGGGGTCCTTACCCAGGACAAAAAAGGGGGGGGAGGTTCCAACTACGTGCCCCCGTTCAAATGCATTGATCGTCCAAAAAGCCCTGGAACCCCCCCCCTCTGGATCCGGGCCTGACTTTAATTAAACTTGGATGGATAGTTGTTTCAGTGGCATTTGAGGCCACACTTAAAAATATTTTGGTTTTACTGGCAGTGTTTCAGTAGAAGATAATTTTTATTTTGTCCTTACATGATATAATTTAGCTCTTACTTCTTGTCATTGTTAGATAGTTATTGCCCTATATAGTAAAGTTCCCAAAAAGGTAGATTCCTAATTCATTTTCATAAGAGGATCTAAGGGGGGAGGGGGCCTAGGGGACAATTTGGTTGATTATATAGAGAATCACTGAAGCGTGACTAGAGCAGCCCACCTTTACCATAAGTTCTGGATCCGCCACTAATTTGTTATTTGTTGTTTACCAATTTCCTTTGATTTCTTGTTTACAGAACTGGAACACAAATTCTAATGCAATTAGTTTGTATCAATGGTTCTGATTGGATGACAATTAGCGTAAAATTCTCTATCTCCTTGTCTGTAACTAAGGTAGCCGACATTTTGAATTGCTGAATGTATTGACATGTAATTTCTACAATAATAAGCCATAAAACTCACATGTTGCAACTAAAAATCCTCTTTTTTATCAAATTTTATTACATTCTGAAGCGGCACCGAAGCCAGAAAACGCCCGTTGTTTATGTTTGACGCCGGAAGCATACCTATGACGTCATCTAGTGTTGGGACCAAAGAAGATAACATCTTTTAACAGAATTATCTTTAATGAAGATTTTACACTGAAATAATGATTGAAATTTAATTATGGACTTGTTTTGCATTAGAATAGAGATAACTATATTGTATTTGAAGCTTTTCGGACATCCATCGGTAGTTTTACTGTCGCAAATACTCATTGCCAGGTAAACTAAATTTGGGATAGTAAAACTACCGATGAACGTCCTTAAGGCTTCAAATACAATACAGTTATCTCTTAATTTAAATGTTCAAACGACTGCAAAATTTATTTTCTAATGGGTTGTCTTTTGGATTTGAGCAAACCTCCAATTCAAATATCCCCTAAAATGCGGGTTTTGATCAATTCATAAATAGGTATGCACAAAATAAAATGTTGAGCTGGTATAATAGAGAATTTCATATTTGATTAACAAGCCCTTTAGAACAAACATTTTATAACATTTTGTTTTCAATTTTTACTCATTTTAGAATTGTGTGCTATATATTAGTGAACAATGTCAAATTGTCAATATCATTTGATAAATTTGACTTGTAAGTTGTCAATTTTACAGACATGGAGATCAATTAGCTGTCTTGTTAAGGGAGAAATTTAAGAACTTTCTGTAAGGCCATTTGCAATAAAAGATCATGCAAATTTCTTTTATGACATGAATCAATACGCTGGCATGGTAGTTTGTATTGTTACGTAATTTGGATGTTGTGTCATGCGATAGATTGAAATGACATCCTGTTTAGAGAAGATGTTTAGTCAAGATTTATATTGTCATTAAAATAAATCACGTCAAATTGATGTCTTTGAAATCTGTAAATATTGCATTATAAAGTGTGAAATCAGCAAAAAATGTGTATTTCAGTTGAAGTAAATGAATTTGTCCTCTCTGTGGCCCCTAAATGCATGCTAAATGGAGAGAACATAAAAGAAATGTTTTATTGTCAAACATGCAATATAAACATATGATTTTGATTTTATTGCTCAGGACATGCACACATTGATTTTGTAATGTATACAAATTCTTTAAAAGCCTCTTACATCATAACTTTTATTGTTTGAAAATTGAGCTTTTTTGATAATCATTTTGCAGTCTGCACAACAATTTTTTTCATCAACTAGTTTTTGTTTCTCTTGTGAACAAGACTCTAGTCTAGAGAACTGCATGAGTTTAGTTCTGAGCAGTGGCAGAAACGATATTTATTTATAAGCCATTGAATGACCCCCTCCTCCCTTAGATGCACTTATGCTGAGAGAGAAAGAGGGAGAGAGATGAAACATTTAGAGAAAACATGTATGATGACATTTAAACTTGTATATTAAGGTCACTGAAAGTTCAATGTGAACTTTCAATATGTGTAAACAATCAATTGTTATTGGCCAAACCATGACATTTATTAGATCAATCCTGACATATATTTAGCTATAGTCAACAATGGTCAAATAGGATAAATTGTTTATTTTTAACTTTTTTTATATTTAAAACAAGGAAATAGCTGAAAACATTCTTAAATCTGCTGGTACTAACACAGAATCATTTTAACAGCATGGCCACCATGGTAGATAACTTTTACAATGCCTGCAGTTATGCCCTTTATTTTCAGGGAACAAAGAAATTTTATGGTCATTTTTTTGTTATCATGCAACTCCCCTTCATTTATATCTTTGGGGTCAATACTGGTTCATATACATGTACAGTTAATAGATCACTTAAACATGTCAACACTGGTTTTGTGATCAAACCCTGTTAGTGGATGGTGTGTTTGGCTGCTATCTCAATTGACTTAATTGTTCTGAATATGTATGAAATATTTGCCACTGGACGTTTATAAAAGCAATCAATTTTCCTGTCAAAATTCATTGGTTTTCTGGCTAATAGGACATAACCAAAAGTCCTACTAGTGACTTTTAACATCACAAACCAATCATTCAAACTACTTTATATTTTGAATGTTTTAGAGAAATTTACTATGAGGTTTCAAGGGAAATAAAAGTATAAAACATGTATCAAATTGATGAAAGATTTATATACATAAGATTTCCTTATAACACAATGTCTTAACTTTAACAAGAGGATTATGTTGTACAAAGGTATTAGATCTACAATTTAATGTATCTGACAGTTTATTGGATTTGGATTAAATCATATGACATTATATGCAGGTGTTACATTCACTTTAGATAGGAAGCCAAGGGAATTGCATACCTTAGTCCTTAAGTTATGGTAACATTGGTTGTTATTTTACATGACTGTCTTATGTCTTGCAGGAACTGTATTTGAACAATTTATTTTGAATTTAAAAAGTTGCATTTTATCATATTTGTTTTTTTCCCATATTTTTTTACATAAATCTTTCAAAGATTAACATGATTAAGTTTTCTTATTTGTAATTCTTTAACTTTTGTCATTTTTGGGTCTTTTATAGCTTGCTACATGTCTGTGGTACATGGGTTTTGCCCATTGTTAAAGATTATATGGGACCTATAGTTCTGGTAAACTTCTATGTCATTTAATTGGACTTTAGTGGAAAACTGTCTCACTAACATTCATACATGAACAACATCTTATTTTGTTACTTAAAATAGGACATTATAATAAAATGATATAAATAATTTATATACAATTTAAGTTCAAGTTGCAGAGCCTTGTTGAGACCATTTGATGTTACCTAAAAATAGAGCCTTTAAAAATACTCTCCACATTGCATGAACTCAGGTGTTGTTGAGATATTAACATTTTTATAACATAGGTTTTCCTAGACAATTTATTGGACAAATGGGTGAATACAATCTGCTATTACAATGTATTATGACATCCAGAAGTTGTCTTTTTAATTGCAAAGTTCCAATTATACATTTGTAAAAAGTTGTAAAAAATTGTGAAAACAACACTATAAATTTCATGTATTATAATTGCTTTTCTGGATTTTAGTACCTTTATCAGGAATAGGAAACCTTTTAATTATATAGAAATTACTTAATATAAAAAAGAAGATGTGGTATGATTGCCAATGAGACAACTATCCACAAAAGACCAAAATGACATAAACATTAACAACTATAGGTCACCGTACGGCCTTCAACAATGAGCAAAGCCCATACCGCATAGACTGCTATAAAAGGCCCCGATAAGTCAATGTAAAACAATTCAAACGAGAAAACTAACGGCCTTATTTAAGTAAAAAAATGAAACACGTTTTGAACACATTTCATACTGTCACTGATTCAATCTTATTTTCTTATCGTCACTATCATTTTGTTATAAGAATACATAATTTATTATAAAAGGAAAGTTGAGGAATGTAACATTTAAATGTATGTTGAATAAGGTACTATAGATTATAATAACCAGTATTAATACTAAGTAGAACATGTAGAATGTTAATAATATTTATTTATAAGATAAATCTAATCAATATACAATATTATGTATTGATCTTTAACTCTCTGATTTGTTTACTTATTCACATAATGGTTAATTTAAAGTGATAAACTGTTAAATCTAAATATAGAGTTGTTTGATTTGTCATTTATTTACCATAGTTATGTATATGAAATAACATGATTCAATTTGCTTGAAATTTCATAATCATTTAATTTACAGCAGAATACATTGGGTGTGTAGGTAAAGGTATTACCAGTTTGCTAGCTGAACCATGAAGTCAATATTAGGTTGGATAAAGACACTCTTCTAAGAGTAGACTAATCTGACAGATAACCAATATATCTGTCTGTAGGACTACTCTGACTACTCTGAAAGGAGGGTCGTAGTTTACCTAACGTAATAATGACTTATGATGATGGTTCAGCTAGCAAGCATGGTAACCAAATATATTACTTTTACCTACACACTTAATGAATTGTGCTGTAAGGAATATTCACTTCATTAACTATTTTGGAATAAATTTCAACGAGACAGTGACTGAAAAACAAACTCACAAGAAGATTTTAATGTCACAGTCAAATAAGAAATATAACACCAAAGTATGAATTTAATTTTTTATGCCTGTAATGACAATTTTTTCACCATGATGCATGCTTTTAAAGTCATATCTTAATTATGCATTACAATCTTTAAGAACATCTCATCACAAAATTTGGGAAAGCATCTTTATAATTCACGCACAACTGCATACTATTTAAAGTGAATTGAAGTTGCTGACTCAGAATTGTGTGAATAAATTAACAAAAGACTGTAATATGTTTCTCTTAACTCCAAACTCCATTACCGGTAGTGACAAAAAATTAATAGATTCAATAAAAATACTTTTTATCCAGAAAAGCTAGAAATGTGGTAGCCTTTTTAACAGGTTAAAACAGTTTCTTTTAGCAGAAAAAAATAGATAAAAATAAGGTAGACTTTTTAATAGGTTTAGAATATTGAGATAAGCTGAAAGCTAAAGTCTGTTTTCATATTTTATTTCATTGAAAATAATAATGCATTTCAATTTAAAATTTTCAGGTTTTTTTCTCAACATTTATAAAGTAGTTTGCTTCATTGTTTTCCAAGTTTGTGGCAAACGCATACACCTAAGATTTTTTTTCTTTTTAAATCATAGAAACTGATCAGTCATTAGGAGGCAAGTTATTTCTGGTCTAGACTCAGACAGTAAATATTAACTGGTGAAATTTGAGTTTCTTTAATGACATTTAAACAGCCATAAAACAATTAGTTCTTTCAATGTATACATTAGAATCAATGACACTCTTAGAAGTGTTGTAATTAAACAAGATAGTACTGTCACTGTGATTATGCAATCGTTCTGGTTATAGATGAAACACTAGCCTTCATTTGTTGTTGATGCACAGACTAAACGAATAAAACCATTTTGATTTTTGTTTCATATTTCAATATGTGACATATTGTTAATATAAATGAATTTAATGATTTTGAGCTCCATTTGGATATTAGTAAAATGTTGATTTTTAGAAATAGCATCCAGCCAAAAAGCCCTTTATTGAGATTATTATCTTCCCTTATTTTATGCCACATTTATGGGCATTATGTTTTCGGTCTGTGCATCTGTTCTTTTGTTCATTCTTCCGTTTATTCATCTGTGTTTGTCCCGCTTCAGGTTAAAGTTTTTGGTCGAGGTAGTTTTTGATGAAGTTGAAGTCCAATCAACTTGAAACTAATAGTACAATTTTTCCCTATGATATGATCTTTCTAATTTTAATGCCAAATTAAATCCCCCCCCCCACATTTTCACAGTCCACTGAACATAGAAAATGATAGTGCAGATTGGGCATCAATGACACATTATTGTTTTTATTTTTTACCCCACAGTAAGAATCAGTTATCTTATGTGTATTATATATGGACCATAATTTGCTATTGGGCTCCGTTTCCTATAACTATAGAAAAGTGATAAAATGTGAATTACTGTAAGAAAAGTTGCAACTACATCTAAAGATGCCATTATTTTTATCAACATACAAGTGTATGCTACTCTACCCTAGAAAAAAAAATAAAATATACGAATTTCAAAGATTCTACAACCGTATTTTTGTGTCGTTTCTCGCGTTACTTATTGCTTCCGAAGAGCATAACGCTGACTGATTTATAGATAATCGTCACCGGCAAATTCGTAACTTTTGCTTTCAAATAACAAAGAACATCGACCAATAAGAATAGTGAGAAGAAAATGCCGAGAACTATAAGTATTTATGTAGCAGATGTAAGAACAGTGGCGTGATTTTTGTGTCCGATTTCATAACGCAATTTTTGGATGATGTAATCTGCTTTGTTGTAATAGAATTCTTAAAAACAATATGCAAATATGAACTCTCGCGAGATGTTCAAACAGGTAAATCCGAGATGATTTACATTCTTGTTTTGATCTTCGTAATAATTAAGTAAGAAAATTACGTTGTCGTTATGTGTTACATTTCACACGAAACAGAAGTCCAGTTATTTATTAAAATTGTTTTTGTCCTTAAGTTCTAACCATTTCCGGTCATACGTGAAACACGTGACTAACATGTGATAACGCCATTACGGCCGGATGTACGAAATACTAGGTCTAAACATTGTTTTTGTTTCCAACGGGATGTTAGCAAACATAATCTGTAGACTTGTTTCGTCTTGTTTAAAAGAGGAAAATACAATTGTCAAAGAGATTGCGCCGGTGGTCTGTTATTTTTCCTATGTGTATAATGTTACATACGATCCTGTGTGAAAATAAATGCCCAATGACTTGACAAAATGGATTTCATATTTGACAGACGTTAGAACACACTTCGTTTCCCGATAATGACGTGAAGAGTCCTTGGAAAAATCAATCGAAATTACGTCTCTTATCATTGTACCAATGCTCGTTGGATTGATTTAACTTCAGCAGTAAATATTACTGGATATTTTAGGTGAATAAATATAATTTAATAACAAATACATGTTAATATACCGTTACACTTAGAATGTACAAAGTTGGAATCCTGTCACAGTTTTTAATTAATATTTTTTATTCATGTTCTGCAAACACTTATCAGAAACGCAATAAACTTGTCAAAGGAGAAGTAAACTTTTGCCATGCATGACATGAAAGGAAGTACTTTATTGATTTTAGCCCACTAAAGTAGGTTAAAATGTGGAAACCATGTAGATGGTGTACAGGTCATAAGTATCACATTGTGCCTATTTTAAAGATTTTAATTCCAAGTTAAAAAAAAAATCTTTACTGGATTTAAAGAATGTTACATTGCCAATGATTTGGAATAAATTGTATATAACTGGAATATCAAAACCAAATATAAATACATTTTTTTGGCTTAACATCAAGATACAACGATTATGGTATCCTGTATCAATGGAGAAAATATGGAAAATTCTGAATAAATTGTACTAATTGTTTTCAAAACAAGCACATATTTAGAAGTTTTATAATACTGTTACATTTAAGATGGATTTTAAGAAAAAGTATACTGTTCAGATTATTTTAAGCAGATTTTGCTATAAAATAAAACTAAAAAAATGCTTTCAGTTTCTTATGGTGTCCTGTCAGGTTTAAATTTTTTTTTTAATATAACATTGAAAATAGATTTTAAATATTAACATGAAGCAAGTAACACTGGTAATGGTGTTTATTTATGCCTTTTGAATTATATTGTGCAAAATAAAGAAAATAAAGATTGGTTTCCTGTTTGGTTTCATGTCACGTAAACGGTGAATCAAAATGTATTATTTTTTTCTAGAAAAACTCAATTGTTCCATTCATACTATTTTAACAGCAACACAACCCACAAAATAAAAGTAAAAATTTTAGAACTTATAAAAAAAGGATGCAAAAAGAAACCAAAGGCCAAATACCAAATTATGGTCCATATATATAAACATCACTACATGTATTATTAATATTATATAATGACAACTGTTTTTTTAACTTTAGTTAAAGTATATTATAGGTCACGTTTTCTTGGTGATGAATTCTATGTGTACAGGTAATAAGAAAAGAATAGTGATTTCTGCTTAAAAGCTAATGGCCTTGCAATAAAGTATAGATAAAAGATAAAATTTTATATTTACACAATGTACAGAGCTAGCTTTGACACTTAAAATTGATTTTTTTAAACTGCATTTTTTACTCTCCCACCATTACAACCTATTTGTGATGATGTGGAATAAAGCCTGCAGCAATTATTTATAAAGATGAGTGGTATGTTTTGAGAGGGGTGTTGTGATACATTGTATTTGGACTGTTTTAATCTATTAGTTTTATCTATTTCTTCTGTAAACTTAAAAAAAAGAAAATATTCGACAAAAACTAAACTCATATATTTCTTTGCTTTGGCCTTTGGGGCATAAAAGGATAACATCAGAATACCAATTTATTTTATGATTGTAGCTGACAGTCTGGAAACAATGAGCTTCATTGATAAAAACCGTAACGGATCAATAGTCGTGATAGTGGACTGAATTGTGTCATTGGAAATCGGAAGAATTAATATTACTTAATAGATAGTCAATCAGACAAAATTTATTACTTTTCACAATCAGATGGTATTATTGGCTATCATGGCTATAGAACATGTAGATAAGTGGTTTGTGACTTACAAAAAAATGTTATTCATAGGCAATGGAAATAAAAACTGAAACAAATGTTCTTATTGGGGCCTTTTATAGCTGACTATGCAGTATGGGCTTTGCTCATTGTTGAAGGCCGTACGAAAATTGAAGCAAATGTAGTCCTATTTGTTTTTTGATTCCTTTAAACTGTCAATTTCTGAATATTTGTAATAAAACTGAAGTTAGAAATTTTTACAGGGTATGGTATGAATCCAGAATTGATGATTAATCAATAAAAAGTACTTGTATCATTATAAATTTCAATACAATGTAATAAGTCTGTTAATGAATATTTTGAAAAAACTTTCCGGGAAAATTTGACTGAAGTTTAAAAAAAATCATACAAAAATAAGAAAAAAAGTTATGTTTGCCAACATGAATAGAGCCCGAATGTTGTAGAAGTTATCAGTGTACAGCCTATAACAATAGTAAGCCTATACAAGTGTATTCTATCTATTATAATTTGTGCTCTAAAAGCTTAAATAGAAGTACCAGTACTATAACATGTCTAGATTGAAGACATATATTAAAATAATTATTCTTAAAATCAATTTGACATTTACTCATGCAATTGCAAGGCATCTCTCTTATAAATACCTAGCCCCCACCTAATAAAATATATATGACACAAAATTAAGAAGCAATGAAGATTTAGAGAATGAAATGAAGTATGGGGTCTTTTTAACTACACAAATGATGATGAAAGATTTTATTGACCTTGACTGGCTATATGTACAGCCCTCACACGGTCCATGTCTACAGTATCACAAAAGATTATTCTTTAGTATTTTATAAAGCTATTTTGCATGTTTTGTGTGCATTTTACCTTGAAATTTTCTTCTATAGCTGATTCGCTTTCTATTTCAGGTGTTCTCAGTGTTGATATTTGTCGTAAGGATACCAGTACAGAAGAACTGACCTCAGCGTTACACCAAGGTGCCTTACCAGTAGGGAGATTTCAAGCAGGGAACTTTTCAAAAGACACGAAAGCGACCAAACTTTCTACCTGTATACTAAGCTGCTGTAACCAAGACGACTGTGACGCTGTCTTCTTCTTTCATAATCCAAAAATAGATTCAGTCACATGTTATTTGATACAATGTAATAAGACATACTCAGGATCATGTGACCCAGGGCCAAAAGACGCATCAACAAATAAAACATACTTTGTAAATGTTCGTGATGTTGGTAAGTAGACAATAGATATAAGAAGATGTGGTATGAGTTTCAAGGAGACAACTCTCTGTCCAAGTCACAATTTGTAAAAGTAAACCATTATAGGTCAAAGTGCAGTCTCAAACACAGAGCTTTGGCTAACACCCAACAGCAAGCTATAAAGGCCCCAAAAAATGACTAGTGTAAAACTCATGGAACTATTCAAACAGGAAAACCAATGGTCTATACTAAAAGCATGAAATGAGAAACACTTATGAACCACATTAACAAACGACAACTAGTACTGAACTTCAGATATATAGAATTGAATTTCAAAAATTACTTTGGTATTTTCAATCTTCATGTTTAAAAGTATATTGCAGTATTGATATGTCTTGTATGCAGGACAACTGACATTTAATACTTAAATGAATCTCTTTGAACTATTTCTGTAAGACATAACACCAAATACCCATAATTTTTATACTATTAATATAAAAAAGAATTTGTGGTACGATTATCAATGTGACAACTCTTCACATGACACAGAAATTAACAACTACGTATAGGTTACTGTATGGCCTTCAACAATGAGCAAAGACTATACCACATAGACAGCTATAAAAGGCCTTGAACCTAGCAAATGTAAAACAATTCAAACGAAATATTAAAATATACTTATATATGTCCGGAGCCTCTGGCCTTTGTTAGTCTTGTATGATTTTGAATTTTAGTTTCTTGTGTATAATTCAGAGTTTAGTATGATGTCCATTATAACTGTACTAGTATACATATTTTTTAAGGGGCCAGCTGAAGGACACCTCCAGGTGCGGGAGTTTCTTGCTACATTGAAGACCCATTGGTGGCCTTCGGTTGTTGTCGCTTTGACACATTCCCCATTTCCTTTCTCAATTTTATTATATACAAGTACACACCCGTGATATCACTGGTCAGTGACTGAATTTAAGTATATAACTATGCATAAGCCTTATTTTAGTGATTGGTATTGTCATCTGATAAAGTCATGTCGATTATAAAATACACAGTTTTCTCTGCTTTCAAATCTTTCTGTTTAAACTCGTCGATCTGGAACTTATCAACTATTGGTAATATTATTTTTTGGGAAAACAAAAGGTCCCAGCTATCTAGGAATGGAGTATTTTTTAATCAACATCATTGTCCTATATTAGTTATCTTAAAAAGATTTGCTGATTGCTAAATAAAACTACAATAGGGAACAATTTGACAAGATTGAATTTAGTAGTGTCAGCCCTTTGATTATGACCCGTGTATATAACAAAATCCTAAATACACCGTTTGGTGGTGCACCTGTCAAATTTGGAACATACAGATACGGTAAGAGGTAACAGGTGAATATACTATTGGCATGATTGGTATCGGTATCGGATTCAACTTGGAACTTGTTGATTATTGGCAATATTAATTATGTGGAAAACAAAAGGGTCTGGAGTGGTGTAATTTTTAATCTACATCATTGTCCTATATTAGCTATACATATAGAGTTGAAATCTTTGATTTGTCGTTTTTACCTGATGACGGCTGACAAATTGGACCTAGTTATTTTAGTATTACATGTATAGATATTTGTTCATCAGGCATCAATTTCCTATTAAATTTGACTTTTCATCTAATTTTCATAGTAGTTTCCAAAATTGAATTTATAGTGTTTAATCCATTCGTTTGATGTTTTTGAGCTCTAACCATTTGATTACAGACTTTCCTTTTTGAATCCTCAGATTTCAATTTTTTGTGATTTTATTTTATAACTTGGAAATGATATTAATTTATTTGTTGTTTTTTTCAGCTTACTCCCAGGGAGGTAGTACCCCTGCTCAGCGTGAAGGATCTTGTAACATACTGAGTGAGAATTCAGGTTGTGAGGAACATGAAGAGTGTAGGTTAAAAGCTACCCTCTCGTCCTACCACACAGAATGTGTCTGTGTCAAGGGATACAAGTTTGATGAAGACCAGAAAATATGTGTTCAAGGTAAAAATGCTTGTAGGGCCTTTTATAACTGACTTTACAGTATGGGCTTTATAATGATTTGTTTTTCATTCATTTTTTTACATAAATAAGGCCATTAGTTTTTTCGTTTGAATTGTTTTACATTGTCTTATTGGGGCCTTTTATTACTGACTATGCGGTATGGGCTTTGCTCATTGTTGAAGGCCATACGGTGACCTATATTTGTTAATTGTGGATAGTTGTCTCATTGGCAACCATACCACATCTTCTTTTTTATATTTGCTCATTGTTGAAGGGGGTATGATGACCTATAGTTGTTAATTTCTATGTCATTTTGGTCTATTGTGGAGAGTTGTTTCATTGACAATCATACCACATCTTCTTTTTTTCATATCGAGTCTATGTTGTTTGATTACTAGACAGTCTTAGTACTGCCAACTTTAAGAATCATACATAGGTTAAGACTCATGCATCCTATATATTTCTCACACTCAATTGACAAATGATCATAAACTGAAAGAAAAGTTTTCCTCAATCCATGAAAATAAATTAATTCACCAGCTTTGTTTCTAATTACTATAAATTCAGAAATTATTGCATGCATTTATTATTGCAATTTTGTCATTAAAAGACTAAAATGTGATTTAAATTTTTGCGATATTGAGAAAAATCCAATTTAATTCATATAAAAATTTCAAAATGAGGTTTAAATTATTGTGATGATGATTCTGTCGCCTTTTTGGTAATCATAAAAACATCGCACTAATTTATGAATTTACAGTACTAGTTTTCAAAACAATCACAAGCTGTTGAAATACTATATTTTTTTATAAAGTGGAAAGGTTCAGTTTCGGTAATAAATTACCTTAGATTCACTGAGTATGGTGTTGTTAAATGTATCATTTTTTTTGCTCTTTTTATCATTTTTAAATTGAATAGAAGTGATCTATAATTTATTCCTCAACATTTAATTTAAGTAACAGTTTCATTGATTTAAATCAAAGGCAACAGTCTGTCTTGTCAATATATTGTCACAAGGTTCAATGTAATATAACTCGGTTAAATCATTTCAATTCAATCTTTATTGTCACATATGTTACAATGTTAATTTAAATCAATGGGGGAAAAAGATATATCTTAATTGTTATAGATAAATACTTTTAATAAAAGATTTAAAAATTGGTTTCCTATATTTGCATATGAAAATGTCTGTTCTAGGTATAGAGCCACTAATTTGGGCCTGGTTGGACGGAACATACGAGAAAGTATTGCATATTTTAATCAAAATATTTGGGTGGCCTAGGTATCAAATGAAAGCTTGGGGACTTGGAATACCCTAGAACCCATGTTGAAAGATTTTTATGAATGATAAAAAAAAATTTACAATTAATATAGGAGGTAAAAATGAGAATGGAAATGGGGAATGTGTCAAAGAGACAACAACCTGACCATAAAAAAAACAACAGCAAAAGGTCACCAATAGGTCTTCAATGTAGCGATAAATTCCCGCATCCGGAGATGTCCTTCAGCTGGCCCCTTAACAAATATATACTAGTTCAGTGATAATGAACGCCATACTAATTTCCAAATTGTACACAAGAAACTAAAATTAAAATAATACAAGACTAACAAAGGCTAGATGCTCCTGACTTGGGACAGGCGCAAAAATGCATCGGAGTTAAACATGTTTGTGAGATCTCAACCCTCCCCCTATACCTCTAGCCAATGTAGAAAAGTAAACGCATAACAACAGCACATTTGCCCTGTTGTTCAGGTCAGAAGTACATGTTTATATACTGTCAGGATATATAAGGTATAGTGTTGACATGAAATGACTCCCGCTTTAATTAAACTTGAAACAAAGTGGCCATTAATGCTTGAAATTGCATTATGATAAACATGAAATTTTTAGTTGAAACATATTTATTTATAGTGGACTGGGAAACAAGTTTTGCAACCTTGACATGTTGTGGGTGTGAGTGCTGCCTTGTAGCTGTATTAGCCTGTTCTTTTTTTAAATCTACAAGGGTGTCTTTAACGTGCAAGAGATATGGCTCTCTCTTAACACGAGTCAGCCATTTATCGTCCCCTTCCGACGGACTATCATTGTTTCCTCAGACCATACTTGCAAATTGTGTCAAGGGAGAGCCTAAAATTCAGTCCCTGGAATTTTCATCCCGGAACGAGAATCGAAACCAGGAACCTTTCTGTTAGTAATCTGATGCACTTACCACTATGAAATTATTGCCACTGGACATTAATCAAACAATAATTGACAACTTTAAGGGCCTGTAGATTTGGTATAAAATGAGATGTAAGTTAAACACTGATGAGATAGCAACCCAAAAACAAAAAAAAAGAAAACTCTGAGGCCTTTAACAATGAGAAAAACCCAAACAGTATAGAAGTTCACTTTAGAAGAATATGAGTATGTAATTTTTTATGCCCCATTTATTATGCCCCTTCTATGAGCATTATGTTTTTCGGTCTGTGTGTCCTTTTGTTCGTTCGTCTATATGTCTGTTATTGCCAAATTAAACTTTAGTAAATAATCAGTTTTAAACACTTTATTTCATCATGCTTAAAGATATTGACTTGATATTTGTTATATATGGTTTACACCATGACAAGTGAGAGATCAAGTTTGAATTCTGTTCCAATAAAAGGAATTTTGAATCGGTTGGGGACTATGTATTGTCATGCAATATTCACATAATGCTTGTTAATAAAGTAATTTAAGTAAAAGTTGAATATTTGTATTTTTCAGAGAAGAAGACCAATAAGATATGTGATCCCTCCAAGTCTGAGTGTGGGGACCATGAGGAATGTTACGTACCCAGTAATCTCAGTCCACACCTAGGAATCTGTGTGTGTAATAAAGGGTACGAGAAAAATGACAAGGGCGTCTGTACTTCAGTCATTCCAAGTAAGTTTTATATAAAAAAAATAAAAATTAAAATATTGTTATCGTTTGATATAACCAGACATGCTTGATACATGTTGTGTTCAGGTTTATTGAGAATTAACCAAATTTAATTCCTTCCTCGTCTTTGTGGTTATATTTAATGTGATTTGTAGTAACTATGTGTGGTGGGAAAATCTGTTTTCTGCTTTTCCAGAATTTTTTTTTTACCTATGTTTGACTTTAATGTTGGAATTATTCACTATAAATTGTCTGAAAATGCCTTTATAAAAGGATTTCATGTAAAAAAAAAAAAAAAGATTCTCTTATTTCTGGAAAAGCCTTATTCTTACTTTGGGTTAACAATAGGATTTTGTTTCAATCCATTAAAAAATATAAAGAATGCTAATTTGCATGAATATTTTTTTCGTGGACTGCATCTGTATAGCAGTTTACTGTGGTGTTATTTAATTTTGCATGTGTTAACTTTACTCATAAACAAATAATGTTGAAATGATACTTAGATAAAATGAATGAGTAGATTGTCTTTTGGTATATGAGTTAGTATATAGGTCTGATTAGTTAATGATTAGTTCTATTGTTTCACCTGTGATGGCATAATACTGTTTATTGTGATTTTTAAATGTTTTTGACTAAGTATATATAATAAAATATTAAGTTGGTATTGTTGATATTAAATTTCCAATGAATTCATAATGTTACTTTCATTTGGGGATGTCATATGTCCAGTGAGATGAATCTTTAAAATTTCGGTAAAAGTTAAATAACGAATAAGTATGCTTTAAGTCAACTAATTTTTTCAGTGATGTGCTTGACTTCACATAAAAATAATTTCAAGCATGATTAAATTGTCACAAACATGTTATACATAGATCTTTAAAAAAAAATAAAAAAATTATGAAAATAAATCTCAATGGAGTAAGCAAGAAAATCATAATGTCTCAAAAATCAGTTGGTGTCAGTTCTACAAATTTATTTACTGATAAATAGATCAGACTATACATCACAATGTTCAGTATACAGTGAAACCTGTTTAAACCGAACCTCATCAGGACTTAAGTTTTGTTTGGTTTTGGCCAATGTTCGGTTTTATCAGGTTCACAACGCATGCAATTTGATATGACTGTGCTTAAGAACATGTTTAGACAGTTTTTCGGTTTATGCAGGATTCGGTTTAGTCAGGTTTCACTGTACTTTGCATGGCTTTTGAATCTACCTTCCCTAACCAAACCATTTCAGCATCATCGCCTGTACATAACCATCACAAGTCAAAAGTACATCATTGTGAATATGGACTTCGTCGCCAATGTGACCATCACCAAGAGTGCTATATTCCTAAGCACTCGCACAGTAGAACTGGTATCTGTAGGTGTGAAAAAGGGTACCAGTTTGATAGTGATAATAAATGTGTTTCTATAGGTAAATATAAAAAAAACAGTGTGATAATAGATATATATTGACCTAGCTGTCATTACTTATGTTTATATACTTTTTAGTCAATACTTAGTTTCATTACAAATGTGTTTCTTTTAGTAAATATTCTGTTCTCAAATTTATATGTTCTGTTGTACATTTGAGCTTTTGTGCGCATATGTTTTCTTTTTTGATGATTACAAATATATACATGTTTCTATATAATGTTGTCATGTATTGTTGAATGCTGCCCTTTGTACCCTCACATCTTTTATTCAATTTTTCTGTTGATTTAAATGAAAATTTCTTGTAGACATATAGACAATTATTTTTTTCTTTATTTTGCACATATGTTCACATAACATGTAACATAAACAATTATCAGTTTTAGATGTCTGTTCTTTTGATTTCACTTTGATATGCTACACCTACTTATGTTAAGACAACATGCTCATTTTAAAGATACTTAAACATGATTATGTTTAATAACACAAACATTAACATGATTAAAATCGCATTTTAGTCTAAAATGACAAAATCACAATAACAAATGCACGCAATACTTTCAGTATACATGTATGTGGCAATGATTTAAGCATGTTGTTTTTAGTAGATACATATTAAATGAACATATTATAAGCAATGAAATAAGTGTTAAAAAGAAGTAAATAAAGTAAAATCTGAATGTAAAAAAGAAGATAAAGAAATCAAACTTTGAAAATTTCAGTAACAACAACAGAAGCCAACATAGAGAATCATAAATCCACCCATTGTGAATATGGCTTACGTAATCAGTGTGACTTGAATGAGGAATGCTTTATTCCTGAAACTTCTCATAGCCGTACAGGCATCTGTGTCTGTAACCAGGGCTACAAACGCAATGAGAATTACACATGTGTTGTTGTTTCCTTTGGCTTAGGTATACATTGTGTTTAAAAATACCGTTGAAAGTTTATTACTGAAATAAAGATCAACAAAGTGGTTTATCAGATACTGTCGATTCATTATTATTCGTTACATACCAATTTTCATGGGTACTGTTGAACCATGAATTCAAATATTTAACAAATTACAAATTTCCTGTAGGCTTTGTACACCGAAATCAACAAAACCACAAAATTGAATCCATGAAAATGCAAATTTTCCTCAATCCACTAAAATTCATACCCACGAAATTTTGGAAAATAAATGAATCCACAGAAATAAACTATATCAATGTTATTTTTACATTGCTTGTAAATATCATCAACAGTTGATATTTAAATTAACATGTTATTTATTGCCCGCTTATTTAACAGTTTATTCGTTTAAATAACTTACAACAGAGGTTATTTGCTGTAAATTCAGAAATTATTGCGTGAATTTATCATTGTGATTTTGTCAATTTATACAAAAATGTGATTAAAATTTTTGAAATATTGAAAAAAAAATCCTGTTTAATCCTTTACAAAATTTCATAATGGCTGCGTTTAAATTATTGCGATTACAACCCTGATCCATTTTTAGCAATGATAAAAACATCACAATGATTTCTGAATTTACAGTATATATTTATCAATTGTTCTTACAAGTGGTCTATTTCAGTTTAATTGTTTTGGAAGCTATTTGAAACAATAATTACTAGGAACTTTAATTTGACATAACTTTCTTAATTTACACCACGTTTTCAGGTCTTTATCAATCGAGATGAGACTGAATAGGTCATATCAAAATTATCTTATAATAGAATTGACCTCTTGTAAGAAAATAGGTCAACAGATGAATGATTTCTGTTGTAGTTTTTGGAGAAAATTTGATATATTTTTTTTTCACAAGAGAATAAAATTCCTATTAGTAGAAAGAAAGAATGAATTATGAGGTTAAGAGCAAAGAAATATTATTAGACAAAATTAAAACACCTGTAAAATAAAGAATTTGAGATTGGCAATTCAAATTTCAGACAATACAACAGATGCAAGTTTCATACCCGATAATAATCGAACTCAATGTGAATATGGTCTACACGATCAATGTGACTCAAATGAAGAATGTTTTATCCCTGATAACTCGCATAGTAGAACTGGAATCTGCATATGTATCGATGGCTTTGAACGTGGGGACAATTACACATGTGTTAATGTCTCGTTAGGTATAAAAAATTGGTTGCATATATTCATTTAGCCTTTCCTTTTGATTACAAATACTAATTTAGAATTTACCCTCATAGATGTAGCATCCTTTTGATTACAAATACATAACAATTCAATATTTACCCTCATAGATGTAGCATATTTCTTGTAGTTGTCCGTATATATATAAACTTTAGGCTATGCATAGATACCCTCCAAATCTGTCTCGATAGGTACAAAAAATTGATTCCATATATTTGATTAGCCTTTCCTTTTGATTACAAATACTTAACAATTCAATATTTACCCTCGTAGATGTAGCATAATTCTTGTAGTTGCCGGTATATATGTAAACTTTAGGCTATACATAGATACCCTCCAAATCTGGTGACTAGTCTGATGGTTTCTCTAATTTTTAGCTGATTAAATTTTTCCTGACTAGTTGATTATCTATTTACAATATCCCTATCAAGATATTAGAAGACACGCTATTATTTTCAACCAAGCGACTCTGCTCCAGAGAAAAGAGTAATAACAAAATATCAGACACTGATGAAAATTTTAAAAAATCGGAAAGTCCCTTATTAATTGTAAAAATGAAAAGCTCAAACACATCAAACGACCATATGATATATCCATTGAAGTTTAAAAGAACCGAAGGGGAAGTGTTTCAAGCAATAATAGGCAACCGCCTGTCCTTTTCAGTAAAAGTCTTTTCAAAAACAGGTTCTTCCATCAAATTTCTTGCGATATATAATATTACAGATCTTTCAACAATTTAATATTAAATATTTAATATTGTTACTCTCAGCAAGCCTCAATTCAGCTGTCTCGTTACAGAAATGTAGGTCACACAGGATGGCAATAGAGAATCTGTATATACTCATTTCAGATTATTTAAATTTATAGGACATTCTCTACTATTTGGTATTGAGGATTTCTTTGGTAGTTACCTGTAGTTGTTTTATATTTATGCAATTGCCTTGGTGCTGATCATGTTTCCAAGTTTTAATATTTTTTTAGCTGTTTCTTGCAAGAAAAGCAATTAATAAAGATTAAGTTTAATTCAAAGGTTTAAATATTTTACAACATTTTCAGGATCTTATATTTACAAATGTTTCAACTTTACAAAGAAAGATATGCCTTCAATATCAATATCTTTTCATTGTTATTCATAAAAAAAATGATTTTGACATCCGTATTATTTCCAGACCATGATAAAGAGCATTGTAACAAGTTATGCTCCTAATAGATTATATTTATGCCTTAGCATGTGCTTGGTGGTGGATTATTCTGATTTGACATGTCTTTTTATTCTCTAACATAATATTTCAGTATTATACTTATTGATGAATTTTATTTGTTTATGTTATACGTTGTTGTTTTGTTGACTTATTGTTACTTTATTATTTTAAGAAAGGAAGTAAATACATGAATTATGTCATTTGTATGTATCATGTTTAAAGGTAATTTTGACAATAAAATTGATAATTTAAAATACTTTTGCAATGAATTCTGCTTTATCATCATGCAATAGCTTTCAAAAACATTTGTTTTAACCATTAAAGATTTACATTTGTTTGTGTTTCAGGTGATTTAGATATCACAGCCTCCAAGAGGGTAGGTGGAATTAACCTAATTACTTAAGGGTAGATGTAGTATGATTGGAAATGAGACAACTCTCCACAAGAAACCAAAATGACACACAAATAAACAACTATAGGTCACTGTACGGCAATGAGCAAATAGAGTCGTTTTCATTTCATTTTCATTTTCATTGATGCATTACGTAAACAACAAGAGGCAAAATCAAACTGAATAAAAACAAGAAACAAGAAATTAATACATTTTTATTATTATCAACAGAATAAATTATTAGGATGAACATCAATTCTATATACACTTAAAGAAACAAACATTCATTCAATGCATGAAACTCAATTTAATTTCTTGATTTTACCTTATGGACAGTTACTGTCTGCTGCAAAAAAAGTCCCAATTAAAACTGACTTATAGGAGGGTCAAGACTGAATCCTTAGATTTTAAAGCTGAAAAGGGCATCCATCTTATAAGCAGGTCGACTTATACTAGAGTACCTATGAAAGCTTGTTGAAGGTTTTGGTTTTCTGTCCTCTCCAGCTTCCTCAACCTAAACTAATTGCCACAATATAGCTAAAATTGCTAATTGTGGCTTTAAATATCAACAATCAATTGATCAATCAGTGTATGTTATGATGGGAGAGCAATTTTAAATTTCAATCTAAATTTTTTGTATACTGGTACATGTATTAGTACTCAGTATTGAAATTTCTGATTCTGAAATAAACTTTCTTTATTCAGACTTTCTATGTAAAAGCTAGTTTTTATTCCTACGAAAGTTAATGGTGTTTAAGACTATAGCTATTTGTGGATTAGACGGTACAGCAATTTATTATTCTGATTATTTCTATTTTATGACAACTATTATTGTGATTCTGATTGCGATTATATTAACCCTGTTCCATTTTTTGCAATGATAAAAACATTGCAATAATTTCTGAATTTACAGTTACGTTTGTCCTTAAACATGTTAAATAAATTAATATTGAGATGGATTATTTATTTCAATTTCAGAATAAATCAGCAAACTCTCCAACAACTACTACCACTACTGCAGCGACCACTACTATAAAAGGTAATACTTGTTATGCATGTATGAGAGACATTTCAATTCTAGTATGTCTGTTTTCATGGTCTTCATTGGTTAGTTCCTCTCATGCTTATGGGAGATAAATGTTCAACAGTCTTTCTGGCTAAATGTGTGTCTGGGTTTTAGGTTATAACTTTGGTTTAAGGTCATTTATTTATGGCTAATTATTTGTCCGACCAGCTTGTTTTAGGTTATAACTTTGGTTTAAGGTCATTTATTTATGGCTAATTATTTGTCCGACCAGCTTGTTTTAGGTTATAACTTTGGTTTAAGGTCATTTATTTATGGCTAATTATTTGTCCGACCAGCTTGTTTTAGGTTATAACTTTGGTTTAAGGTCATTTATTTATGGCTAATTATTTGTCCGACCAGCTTGTTTTAGGTTATAACTTTGGTTTAAGGTCATTAATTTATGGCTAATTGTTTTTCCGGCCATCTTGTTTTAGGTTATAACTTTGGTTTAAGGTCATTTGTTTAATAGATATAGGAAGATGTGGTGTGAGTGCCAATGAGACAACTCTCCATCCAAATAACAATGTAAAAAGTAAACCATTATAGGTTAAAGTACGGCCTTCAACACGGAGCCTTGGCTTACACCGAACAACAAGCTATAAAGGGCCCCCAAAATTACTAGTGTAAAACCATTGAAACGGGAAAACCAACGGTCTAATCTATATAAACAAAAATAGAAACGAGAAACACGTATATATTACATAAACAAACGACAACTACTGTACATCAGATTCCTGACTTAGGACAGGTGCAAACATTTGCAGCGGGATTAAACGTTTTAATGGATCCAAAACTTCTTTTTTCTGAAACAATAGCTTAAGGTCATTTATTTATGGCTTATTGTTTGTCCGGCCATCTTGTTTTAGGTTATAACTTTGGTTTAAGGTCATTAATTTATGGCTAATTGTTTGTCCAGCCATCTTGTTTTAGGTTATAACTTTGGTTTAAGGTCATTTATTTATGGCTTATTGTTTGTCTGGCCATCTTGTTTTAGGTTATAACTTTGGTTTAAGGTCATTTATTTATGGCTTATTGTTTGTCTGGCCATCTTGTTTTAGGTTATAACTTTGGTTTAAGGTCATTTATTTATGGCTAATTGTTTGTCCAGCCATCTTGTTTTAGGTTATAACTTTGGTTTAAGGTCATTTATTTATGGCTAATTGTTTGTCCAGCCATCTTGTTTTAGGTTATAACTTTGGTTTAAGGTCATTTATTTATGGCTTATTGTTTGTCTGGCCATCTTGTTTTAGGTTATAACTTTGGTTTAAGGTCATTTATTTATGGCTTATTGTTTGTCTGGCCATCTTGTTTTAGGTTATAACTTTGGTTTAAGGTCATTTATTTATGGCTTATTGTTTGTCCGGCCATCTTGTTTTAGGTTATAACTTTGGTTTAAGGTCATTTATTTATGGCTTATTGTTTGTCTGGCCATCTTGTTTAAGGTTATAACTTTGGTTTAAGGTCATTTATTTACTGCTTATTGTTTGTCTGGCCATCTTGTTTTAGGTTATAACTTTGGTTGAAGGTCATTTATTTACCATGGATTTGTTGTTAAAACTTATATTACCTAATTACAAGTTTTTTTTTACATGAACCTAACTCCTTTTAGATTACATGCATACCTGCAATTTATTGATTTGAGCTACATTTCAAGGGATAATTGAACATGGAATAGTAAAAGTATGAGCCAGGTAAACTGTCATAGTGTTTTGTATACACACATTCTTGTTTAAGACTTAGCTTTAGTTCTTATACTTCACAAATCAGAGGAAGATATACTTTTTAAACTAATTATTATATTTAGAGTCTATATGGCCTTTAAACCAACAGCTATGGTGACCTATACATTTCATAATAAGTATTTTAATTGAGTAAAAACATATTAAGTTTTTTTATAAGAAGGTTCACATTTTGCAGCCAAATAAGTCTTCAAATGTATGGTAAAAGAACATTCACAATATTACACACAGAACATCCTTCAAATTTAAGATGCAAAGATTATTGTGTATGAAGTCAAATGTTAATTAAGTTTTTTTCTTTCAGTTACACCACTAACAGTATCTGCAGGGAAAGATAAAGTTATCCAGCTACCTATCAACGAAGTCACATTAAATGCTTATGTTATTAGTAAAGATGAGGAAGGTAAGGGGAGATAATATGTGCAGTACTATTAATTATTAAGAAAACAGTAAGGGAAACAATACCATTGGTCAATTGAAAACCATAAGATAGAATAAAACTGACAGTACAAGGCATAAAAACCAAAAATCAAATATAAATGAGATATGCAAGAAAACACTTCAAAAATTGAAAAATTAGACACAGTTATTCCGATGAGCAAGACATTAATTTGATGTAGTTTAAAGCATAACATTGTTTATACAACCATTTATACTATCCTGAAAAGTGACATGGACAAATAATTTTGTGTGTGACATTTTATAGAATTTGGTATTTGTATATCCTGATTATTAACATCATTTGGCTGCATATATAAGCACCAAACAACAACCTTTACTCAAAAATCTATGATAGAACTCACCAAGTCCTTACATCTTTGTAGAGAAGAAATTTGATTATGAGTGGTCCATCACATCCATGCCTGATGGAGCAGAAATTGGTACAATGGTTGGCAAAAACACAGACACACTCAAATTGTCAAAGGTAGGCTTTAATAATACTATGGATTCAATATTTTGTGTGAGCATTTACTTTTATGGATATCTGGTGAATAGATATAAGAAGATGTGGTATAAGTGCAAATGAGAAACTTTCCATCCAAGTCACAATTTGTAAAAGTAAACCATTATAGGTCAATATATGGCCTTCAACACAGAGTCTAGGCTCAGGACGAACAGCAAGCTATAAAAGGCCCCAAAAATTACATGTGTAAAACCATTCAAACGGGGAAATCAAAAATTTAAATGTTCAATAAAAAAATACAAATCTCATAAAGCTCTTGCGCAGAATTTATTAGAATTAATGATATCAAAGACAAACAGAAATTATTTTCCTCAAATATTTCGTGTGAAAAATAAATATGTATGGAAACTTATGGAATATAACACAGGATTTCTCAAACTAATATTTATGATGTCTAGTACTAGCAAAACATTTTAAATAAAAACTAGTAGAAGTTGGCAATTAAGAAATTGCTAGGCATAATTCAGTTCTAGAATTATCAAACAAACAAAAAATGAATTTGTTTTCCAAGACTGCAAAGAACTTAAGGTATTTTTGCAGGTCCTTTCAATTGAACCGTCTAATTTTGAGTGTAGATATTAATTTATGAAAGAAGAAACGTACTGGATGAAACTAAATTCATTTTTTTCAAAAATATCCAATATAATACATTGATGGAAAAGTGCAGTTATACATTTTATATAAAAGTATTTTATTCATATGAAATTTGATGCCATGAGAATAAAATAAGTACCAAAATGGTATTGTCAACTGTGGATTCATTTATTTTCGAATTCATGGGTATTAATTTTCGTGGATTCAGGAAAAATAGACTTCTCATGGATATTTGATTTCATGGTTAAGCAATAATTGCATACAAAGCCATATATAAAATGTGTTATTCGTTGAACATTTGAATTTGTGGTTCACCTGTACACACGAAATCCAGAAAAATTTGTGTCCAACGAATAATAATGAATCCACAGTAATACATAATGAGTTTGTAATGAAACAAATGTCTAACTTTTAAGCAGATGAATGCTATTAATTGTCAAGTTCTTTAAGATACAATACTTATTGTTTTATTACTTTTTTCAGTTAATAGAAGGGCTGTATACATTTACAATCCATGTCAGAGGACCCCACCAATCTGGAGAAGCTTTTGTTAATGTCACAGTATTAAAAGGTAATATTAGAAGCCATTAGTTGAAAAAACATTTCTGCATTGTACTTTTGAGTTTGGTGATGAAACTTAGCATAGTTATTTACAGCTTCTTGTTGGTGTGTTGGGAAAAGGAAGAAAACCTTTTAATTGAAGTCATGGTCAAAAATCTATTTCAACATAGCCTCATAGGCCTAGATGTGCCTATGTAAAAAAAAAAAATCTGCTTTAGAATTTTGAACTAAGAGCTAATCCAGAAAAAAATGTATGGAGGGGTTGGAAGGCAGTTTTTGTCAGCACCCGCCACCTAGACAATTGTAATTGAGAATTATAGTGCATTTGTGTGAAAAGTTGCTCTGATACCCATCATCCATGTATTATTAATACAATGTGCCTTCCAACCCCCCCATACATTTTTTCTGGAATAGCCTTAAGTAAAGTTAGATGACTAATCTTGGCATTTATAGAAGTTTCTTTGACTTTTTATGCATGTAATATGAGTAATACTATCAAATTTGATTAATAAGTGATCTCATTTTGGTTTTAAATTTTTTTTTATTTGTTTTAGCTGCCAGACAAAATACACCCCCTGTAGCCGTCATCAAACCAATGAACCAAGAGGTTAAGCTCCCTAACTCCGCCATACTGGATGGTTCAGGTATGTCACTGTAACCTAGTTTATTATTTTGGTCACTGCAATCTTATTGTGTATTTAGATAGCTTTTAACATATGTAGCTGTGATCAAACCAATATACAAAGATGCTAGATAGATATAAGTAGATGTGTTATGAGTGCCAATGAGACAACTTTCCATCCAAGTCACAATTTGCAAAAGTAACCCATTATAGGTCACAGTACGACCTTGAAAACTTAGCCTTGGCTCTCATCAAACAGCTAGCTATTAAAGGCCTAAAAAATGACAAATATAAAACCATTCAAATCATTCCAACCAACTGTCTAATCTGTATAAAAATGAGAAACAAGAAATTCTAATGAACCAAATCAACAACTGACAACCACAGAACATCAGGTTCAAAACTGGTGCGAACAAATGTACCGGGTATAAACGTTTTAATAGTTAACCTGAAACAATAGTGTTACATCACAACACAGAAAGAAACTATGAAATATTGATTGAAATGGGCTCAACTTAATCAGAAGACATATTAACAAAAAACAAGTGAACATACTCTGAACAAACTAATTTGATCTTTGACTTAATACAGAATTACTTGATTAAATCTAAATTGTTCAATTTTCCAATACATTCACACTTGAGGGACCATGTAGGTCACTGTTACCTTGTATATTATGTAGATCACTTCTTATTAGTTCTGGTGCCAAATTAAAAACTACAAATGAAGCAATCATCAAACCTATAACTTCTGAATTTACCAAGGATTGTCCTGGATTCTGCAATATTTATATTGGAATTTCAGAAAATGAAATCTTACCTCTAATTACTGTATACACTTGTAGAACGTTTGTGATGTTTTAAATGAATAGACACACGAAAAATGAAACAACACTGTTTAAATTTATATGCCCACCTACGATATATGCCCCACCAAGTAAGTAGAGAGGCATTATGTTTTCTGGTCTGTGCGTCCATCCATCCTTCCATCCGTCCGTTCATTCGTTCATTCAGGTTTAATTTTTAGTCAAGGTAGTTTTTGAAGAAGTTGAAGTCCAATCAACTTCAAACTTAGTACACATGTTCCCTATGATATGGTCTTTCTAATATAATTGCCAAATTAGATTTTTGACCCCAATTTCATGGTCCACTGAACATAGAAAATGATAATGTGAGTGGGGCATCCATGTAATATGGACACATTCTTATTATGGCGTTATTTGTATGCAGCATTTACTGATATGCAATAAAAGATGCACACATAAATTTCTGAATATGCAGTAATTGATAATAGGAAAAGAATTTGTATATCTTCTATTTCAGATAGTAAAGATGATGATAAAATTGTGAAGTATCACTGGGAGGAGAAAAGTGGTCCATTACAAGGTCAACAGTTACAAGATGATACAGCCATGTTGACCTTGAAAGATCTGGCTCCAGGAGTTTACATGTTTGAGTAAGTTAGCATGTCAACATGAAAAACATGTGTTATAATCATGAAAAGTATTTGTATTGAAAATTCAAAGATCACAGCATTGGCACAGCTATTTATTCATAGTCACAATATTGTTGCATCTTAAAAATTAACAAAACAAAAAGTTGAAAGTACTTACACATTACAACAAGCTATGAATGAATTTAACTGAAACTTATGTAAAGGTTAGATATTGGTAAACTTTTACTGTGCATATTACTATAATTTGTTTATTCAACATTGGCTTGATATAAAGGGGGAGTTTGAGATCTCACAAAACGTGTTCGTAAATACCACCACATTTATAGGCTTGTTTAATGTTTGATTTGATTTCAGATTAACAGTTACAGATTCAGACGGGGCCTCCAACTCTACAGTAGCAAATATTACAGTGATCAAAGGTAACTAAAAAATCAATATAGGAGATGGTGGTTATAAATCAATATAACAGCATCCAAACAAACTAACAATCTTTCTGCCACTTATTTTGTATCAGCCTCCGTGGTCTCATGTCTCAGGTTAACAATGAATTCAAATATTAACGAAGTACAGAGTTTCTTTAGGCGTGTATACAGGCTTTAGCAAACATTGAAATAAGATGTCCACAAAAAATATAACTTTTTCTCAATCCATGAAAAATAATATCCACTAAAATAAATGTTTTAACAGTAATGCAAACAATATTTTGATGTTTAGATTAATTACGTTTGACTTGTTCTTACAGAGACGGATTACCCACCTAAAGCTAATGCAGGATCTGATGTAATTATCCATCTACCACAGAACTCAGTCATACTCAATGGTAACCTGAGTACCGATGATAAAGGCATAGCTGAGTATGAATGGATCAAGGCTGCTGATGACAAACTGACCGCTGATATGACAGTAAGTTGTACTCGTATAACTTTTTAATTGTATATACTCTGGATTCATTTATTTTAGTGGGTACCAATTTTCAGGGATTGAGGAAAACTTGCATATTTGTGGATATTTCAATTCCTGGTTTTGGCAAAGTTCATATACATTCCATTAGAAAATTTATGTTTCTTTGAACATTCATTTATACCCAAGAAATCCGCAAAAACTGGTATCCAACAAATAGAAATGAACCACAGTATATTAGAGATTGCAAAGAGTACTCACAATCAAATACTTAAGTACACTTTTTGGGAGACTTCAAGTGCTTGAGTGAAAATTCCAATTATTGTCAAAACTCAGTCCTAATATATGGTATAATATGATATTGGGTTCATAAAGCAAGCCAAAATCTAGCTTTTACAACAACAAAAAACTCAAAATATTTGTTAGTCTTATTCTTGAATTGTTTTACATTGTCTTATCGGGGCCTTTTATAGCTGACTATATGCGGTATGGGCTTTGCTCATTGTTGAAGGCCGTACGGTGACCTATAATTGTTAATGTTTGTGTCATTTTGGTCTTTTGTGGATAGTTGTCTCATTGGCAATCATACCACATCTTCTTTTTATATTACATATTGTGAACTTTTCCCAAAGGAGACAATCAGGTTTGATAGTGGCCTTTTTTTATCTTATTAATCAATGTAATGCTTTAAGACATGTTAATTAATGGTAAGAAAATGAAAAGCATTTAGACGGATTTTTGTTGAATTGACCTACAAGACCTCTAGGTTTAAAGTCTAAATTACTTGAGAAATTGAATTTTGCGGGTGAAAAATTTATTTGCTGATTTTAAATTTCAGGGTGTGCGAACAGAGTTTCTTCATTTATCTAACTTACAAGAAGGTGACTATACCTTTACATTGAAAGTAACAGATGCAGCCAAGCAGACGTCATCAGCAGAAGTACATGTGTTTGTCAAACCAGGTAAGTTGATTATATGAATTTAAAAAAAAAACATTAAAAAGTAAAAGAAGCTAGAAAGGAGATGGTTCACGAAAGCTTAAAATTGTCCCTAAATTTTAAAGATTTTTTTTAAATTGGGTAAAAAAATTACAAATCTCTCAAAGAAATACTTGTGCTAATACTATTTAGACAAAAATATTTTTTCTGGCACTTTCCTTTACAATTGATGAATCTATGACCCCTAAAATAAACATTATTTGTAATATACATGCACTGTCAATTTTGGTACTTTTTTCAATAATTTTAATTGTTTTTGGCATTATTGACCTTGATCATTGATAAATTCTATATTAAAATTGAAATATTTTGGTTACAACACATTTTGGATTGTAGGTGGCAGCCGAGGTGTTTTCTTAAGCTTTTAGGTCTGAAAATTGCACAAAATCATCATATTTTGATAAAATGGGCTTACTTTTGAGAAATTATGTACTTTTGTGAAAAGAACTGATATATTTAGCATTTTTGAAATAGACCCAAGTGAACCTTGTCCTTTGCTTGAAAATTAGTATACTAGCATTTATAGAAATAAGAAGTTGTGGTATGAATGCCAATGTGACAAATCTATACCAGAGACCAAAGGATTTAGAAGGTAACAACCATAGGTCATTATAGGGCTTTCAACAATGAGCAAAACTCAATTTAGATAGTTAGCTATAATATAAATAATTATAAAGAGAAAACTGATTGTCTTATATATGTACAAAACCATAAACACTGTTTATCTCCCTTGGTTTTGATATTATTTCAGATGTGAATCATCCACCTAAAGCCGATGCTGGTGGTACTAAGACTATTTATCTCCCCTTGGATGGTATTGTCCTAGATGCTTCCAACAGCACAGATGACAAAGGAATCACTCAGTATAATTGGGAACAAATCCCGTAAGTATTTTGTTTTTGATCTTACTAAGTTGCAGCATAAACTCCAATCTTTATTAACTGGGATTGTGTCCTTACAAAAGTTCTCTTAAGGCACTCTGACTTTCCTCCAACAACCAAAAGCTGACTGCCAGTAATGCTGAACGTTGCATTTAAGGTGGTACCCAACACTTTCACTAAAATTAATTTGGCTCGTTTAATTTTCATAAAATTTTGTTAAAATATTAACTTTGTCCCTTTGACAAAAATATAAAAATTTCAAAAATTTTTAACCAATCGTTTTGTCAGAAAATTACACTGGTTTTATAGCAGTTTGACAAACACCAATTTTTATTATTGAGAAGCTTAATATTTCTTTTACAACACAACCTAATTAAAATGTTTAGCTGACTTTACAGAGTTATCTCCCTGTAGTGTTAGGTACCACCTTAACAATCAGTCAATCATACAAGTTCTGTCTTACCCCTTTCACTGATGTTGGGTCTCATTTTCAGCTGTCTGAAGTGTGAGTCCATGTACCGGATTCTTTGGCTAAAGGATTATGGGACCAAGGACTGTCAAATGGGTCATAATGGTTTGGTTGTTAATTATGAAGGTCTTTGATCCAGCGTTGATGGAAGAGCTTGTAACAAATTTTACTTCAAGAAAAAAAAAATCAAACAAAAATTGAAATGCTTTGATTATTATATGTCAGTATTGTTCTTATTATGTATAATTTGCAGTGGAGTGGGAGGAAGTAAATTAGATATAACAGATCCAAAAGCAGCTGTTACCAAGGCAACAGGGGAAGTAAAAGTTGGAAAATATATATTTGTATTGTCTGTCAAAGACGTTGAAGGAACTAGTTCTGTCATCAATCATATAGTTAATGTGATGGAACGTAAGTAAAAAAAATAATTTTAGTTAATTCAAAAACTTACTTTCATGTCCAATTTTTTGTTATCCAAATTTTGGATGAAAAATGTCACTTGATAATCTTTGCTTGCTCTTATCCATATGATTTTACAATAATATTACAGTCAAACCTTTAATAGGAACCATCGAGGTAAGTTGTTTAAAACAAGTGCTTGTTGGAATTTCAAAATAATAAAACAACTCTAATATTTTAAACTACTTTAATAGTAAAGTCATACCTTTATCAAGGACCACTCAATTTCAGTTTCAAAATAATAAATCTATTATGAATATTTTTGAAATAACAGCAAAGCACCAAGACAATCTGATAATTTGAGTTCACAGGAATAAAATACATAGAAGCATCACAAATGATATTTTCTGCAATTAACTTTGAAACCTGGTTCATAAAAGGTAACTTCGGTAAAAATGGCTGCCCCTGTTTACTTCTTGTACTGGTTTACACTTCAAATTATTTTTCTTATTGTAGATCCTAACTCTAAACCAGTGGCCAATGCAGGACAGGACCAGATCTTAATGTTACCCATTGATATTGTCAAACTTGACGGGTCTAAATCATCTGATGATAAAGGAATTGTCAAGTACAGTTGGACCAGGGACCCAACAAGTCTGGCAGCTGGGGTAAGTAGAACATGTGGCAAATTCTTCACAGGAAATCATGCCAAACATTCAAAACAGTTTGATATAAATCTCAAAAATTAAATAACAATAACTTTATTGCATAAGATTTTCTTAGATAGACATTTCTGTGGAACTACAGTTGAATTGTATAAATATTTTAAATGAAAAGATGTTCATTTAGAGAAACCTTTTCTGTGGAACTAAAGTTGAATTTTATAATTGTTTTAAATGAAAAGATTTTCATTCAGAGAAACCATTTCTGTGGAACTACAGTTGAATTTTATAAATTTTTTAAATGAAAAAACTTTCATTCAGAGAAACCTATCACAAGTCCTGAAGTTCTGTTGTAGTTCTACTAAATAGAAATAATTTCTGTATCCATTTAAAAAATTTTTTTTTACTTGTCATAATATCATAACAAGTTAAAATATATTACACTGCCATATTTTTTATGCCCGCTGAGAGATCCTTTTGTCAGTTGAAACTTGAGTGATACATGAACTATTTCCTACTTTCATTTTGTATTTTGTATTTTATCTATTTCAGGATCCTTTGAATGGTTCAGACCACAAGGCTGTATTACAGTTAGTTAATATGGTATCAGGACGTTACACGTTCAAGTTGACAGTTTTAGATGCTGAGGGTCTGTCCTCAAGTGACTCTGCATCTGTTCTCATCAGAGATAGTAAGTACAGACTGTTATAAACTGTGGATTCATTAATTGTTGTGCATTGATTACAAACTGACAATGCCTTGCCAAACTTTTCTATAAAATGAACAAAAGCCAAACAGAGAAATGGCTGTTTTAGATCTGACAAATCATTTTGTATATGTTATAGTAGTCATAGGTGACCTTTCTGCATGTAAGTGTAGAGATTGTATTAATATATTCATTTATTGATAAAATCAATATGCCTATAATTGTTAACATCCACTTCATTTAAACCTTGTCTTATGTGCAATCATACCACATCTCGTTATTTTTATAGTGATTTTCATGGCTTGAATACATTTATTATTGTTGCAATTATAGACCTCTACCATTGAGTTCTTTTTGTTTTCTATGATAAAAACAGCAAATGCTTAAAGTGGTTCTATTCATCACATTTATGTTTTTGTTTGAACAGATCCTCATCAAGAAGATATGATAGAACTAGATATAGATACAGACATCAGACAGTTTACAGAAAAGGATAAAGTAAGTACTGTGGATTCCATTCATTAATTTTCAATGAAAATGGGTAAATTTCCATAGATTATTGGACTGGAAACATAGAGCGCATATGTCGACAAGAAAGATCTTTTAAAATAATGTTTGTGAAGACATTTTACATGTCTTATTTGAATCTTAACCCTTTCCTCCATTGAAATTTTTTTTTTGCATACTTGATTTGCATAGGATTTTTTTGATAAAATGCTGAACTTATGATTTGAAGTATTAAAGCATTGTGAAAAACAACTATTTCATCAAATAAATTTAAGTCAGATATTCCTATGATATTCCTTTTCATATTGGATACAAACTTTATTAAGTCAACTGCAGACACTTTGTAGTCGAAGTGTTTCAACTGAGGTACTACACAGGCGTCAAAAGGCGTCATTATGGAGTAAAGGGGGTGGCGTCAAAAGGCGTCATTATGGAGGAAAGGGTTAAGCTTGTCGACGCCTGCGCTCTATTTTTCCTGGTCCATCATTTGGTTGAAATCTAGCTGATTTTGTCAAATTTCACCAAAATCCCTTATTTTGACCTTTTTTGGATGTAAAAATCAACGTGTTAGAATTAAACTTTGACAAAAACAGTTCTGTTTAACTTTCTAACATGTCTTTAAGGCAACTTAAAACATTTATTGTCTTATAACTATGAACTTTATAATTGGGGCCAAATATCGCCCTTACCGAACTTACTCCTTTACCAATTTCTTATAGTGTATATCCTTTGTTTATCTTTGTGACGAAACAAAACTTTAAAACTTTAAAAGATAAGAGTTCACAATTTTAAGTAATTAATCAATCAAATACTTTTTATAAGGGTAATCGCACTTGGTTATTTTTAATTTTGAATCTGACTATGATTAAATCTTCCAACTATTACTTTAGGTATTTTATGTTCTTCAAAGATAAATAAGATACTCTTCGTACATTCTATTAATATAAATTAGTCATTAGAATATTTTCATTGCAGGAAAATCTACAAAGTCAGTTATTGTTGATGTTACCAAAAAAATCTGACAGTGTTAAAACAGAGGTTGTTCTGGATCACTTAGAGGAGGAAACATCTAGTTCATTGTAAGTTCTCCCAACTCTACTGTATTCTAACTTTCTTGTGATAAGATCTTGAGTGTTTAAAATTAAAAAGGGTAGTTTTAGATCATTTAGATAAGGAGACATGTAGTGCATTGCATGTTCTTCAAGTTTCACTGTATCAAAATCTCATATCCTTCTTGTAATAAAATCTCATATCCTTCTTGTAATAAAATCTCATATCCTTCTTGTAATAAAATCTCATATCCTTCTTGTAATAAAATCTCATATCCTTCTTGTAATAAAATCTCATATCCTTCTTGTAATAAAATCTATGACAGTGTCAAAGTGTCAAAGGGGGTTCCAAATCAGAGGGGGTGATATCTATATACATTTTGTCGTGTTTCATTTCAAAACAACACATTTTTTCCTTTGTGATCTTATTTGCTCAGTATTTTATTGTTGATAATTTTATTCCTGTGATAACAATTTGTTATAATGTTATTGATATGAAATCATCATAGATAAAAATATTTAAAACATAAGAGATATTCAACATTGAGGTTTTGAGTTCCTAACCTGCGAGTGGCAAGTGCTGTGGACTAAAAATATAAACTGACTAGGATTGTTTTTCTTGTAGAATGAAGGTGATCTCCCAGGGAAATCCAGCTTCTTCCACTTTCAAAAAAAATACTACCATGATATAGCTAAGTGTACTTTAATTGGCATTAAACTCCAAAAATCAATCAATTATTTATGTTTCAGGATGAAGGTATATTTCCATGTAGAGGATCAATACAGAGAAGCTGTAGAAATTAGAAATGGTATGGAGACTAAAAAGTTATTGAGTGAGAAACTGAGATCTGCTGGCAATCAAATACTCAGCTATCAAGTTATAAATATAGATACAATAAGTAAGTATAGTAATTGTCTAAATTTATGTGAGTTACCAAGGTTAAATGTAACAAATACAGGGGGATGAACAAATTATCAACATTAGGAATACTAAAAGGCTGTGCAAAAATTGTCAAATTCAATCAAATTATTCACTTTATTTAATATTTTGTAAATTTTTGGTTTTCGTTTCTATACTTAATTTCACGATGCTGATGGACAGAGCCTCAACAGTCAGTCGTTAAGTAAGTTAAGAAAAGTTTATAAAGGCAAACTGTAAATTCATTTTTTTTTCGTGAATTGAAGAAAACATGCCTTCTTTTCACGGATTTTGTAAAGTCTGCATACTTTCCTTTAGAAAATTTGTAATTCATTGAATATTTAGATTTGTAGTTCCCCTAGAATAAGTCTCCAACAGTTATTAATGAATCCACAGTATGTAGATATCTATTCAAATCATTCTCATTGATATCTTTTTATTTTTTATTTCAGTTTGTCAAAACAATTGCTCAGGTCATGGCCACTGTGGTAAAAAGAATAGAAACTGTATCTGTGATGCTTTCTGGATGGAAAATTTCTTTAAAACATTAATTTTACATGATGAAAGCAATTGTGGTATGTATCCTCCTCCTTACTGTGGAGCACCTTCTTATCTCACAATAACACCAGACCTGCCAACTATCCCGATTTTTACCCCTCAACCCGAATCCCGATATCGGGATAGTAAAATTAGTCAAAATCCCGATTTTCAACAAATATACCCGAAAAAATTCTTGTTTACCGATTTTGAAGTTTTTCTGATCAATTTTAAAAAATCAATCATTTTACCTGGGGACAATTTATGACAAGTTAATGACCCTACGCTAATCAACAGTCACAACAGGTGTCATAATTAGTGGTTGTATGTAATCAGATTACCTAATGGGTTGTAACAGTCCTCAAAATTAATTTGTATACACAAATTTGGTCAAACAGCCTTTCAATTTTAATCAATTTATCATAAAAGCACAATTTGCAACATTTGCCGTAGTTCCACAGCAAAATCATAATTAATTGAAAGATGAGGACTGTAATGAACTGTAAAGAAAACATCGTTTATCTTGAAATCTGTTTAATTTTTGAAACCAGACATCGTGTGTCTGTTGATTTAAAATCGACGCCATTTTGTATACACTTCTAATGTGTTACTGTATAAGCCTCCGCCGGTAAGATCACCTCTGAATACAAAGAAAGATAACTCAAATTTTATCCATTTTCTCATTGATACTGATAAGACCATGAGTAAGACTAAATCAAAATCTGTCTTCATCCTTCTTACTTTAGGACATGTAGTTTTAGGTGTTTTGAGTCAAGGTTCATAGATGAGAAGGTCTTTGGAGGGGGGAAAGTGGGGTCTCTACTTTGAATCCTTTATTTTTAATGCCATTTTCTCTATTCTTCAGTTATTTTGTATTTTTTTTAATTTAATAGTCCAAGAATCATGCAAATAAAAGAAATCAAGGCCTACAAGCTCATCATTAGTATACCAAAAGAAAAAAGATGAGAACTTAGACTATTTTAGGAGTAAAAAACAATGCTCATAGAATAGTCACTAAAATTGTAACCCTTAAAAATCTTGTCGCTCGCTAAATCCCCCATGGAGATTTTCAAAAGTTGGCAGGTCTGTAACACATTTGTATCTTTTTTCTTTAGAACACCTGTCAATCTAGGCAAAACATAATTCTGAGCTTTGCCATAATTTCTCCTGAATATGAACCGTTCTCTATTTCAGAAAGGTATTTTGTTATTGAATTGTCAAAGCTTTGGATATTCTGATTGCCAAGACATTATTATACCCCACGCAACGAGTTGCGAAGGGTATAATGTTTTTGACCCCTCCGTCCGTCAGTCCGTCTGTCAGTCCTGTTTCTTGTCATCGCAACTACTCTCAAACCACACAACAGAATTTTACGAAACCTTTTCAGATAATAAGGACATACTATGTAGTTGTGCATATCGACGGGAAATTGCAATTCAATTTTTTTTCTAGGAGTTACACCCCTTTGAACTTATTTGCTTCAATGTACTTCTGCAACAGTTTGTCATATCAACTCCTCTGAAACCACACAACAGAATTTCATGAAATTTTGTAGATAATAAGGACATACTATTTAGATGTGCATATTGGCAGGAAATTAATTTTTCTTATAGAATTTTTTTTTCTTACACTTATTTAATTTCTCCATGACAATGTGGGGACGTGGGGTATGTGAGCGTACTCACTAAGGTTCTTTATTTACAAGAGCAATTAAGTTGGGGACAGATGTTATATTACTGATTTTTTTTTTTTAGCTGAACTTTTTATTTTGATGAAGAAAAAAATGATAAGATGCATTACGAAATTTGTCAATGAGACAACTAAACAACAGAGTCCTAATGATACATATGGCCTTGCACAATAAACAATTCCGATATTTTACAGTCTGCTTCAAAAAGTTAAACCATAACAAAATATTTGCTGTGTGACAAACCAATAAAACAAGGAAAAAATATGACAGCCAGTACATAACAATAAGTTTTCTGATTATTGTTTCATTTTGAATTTATTAATTTACCTTGTAGTGCACTCAGTGCTTTGATATTCATTTGTCAAGTTAATATAAATTCTTATCATTTCAGATTGGAGTATATTATATTTTATTATCGTTACATTCCTAATAGTAGTAGCCATCACAGCAATAGTGTGGGGTTTTATTTGTTGGTGTAAAAATAGAAGGTAACTCTATAAATAGAAATGGTATAATTTTGACAATTACAATTTAAAATCTGTTTGTTTAACATAGAAGGCAAATCTATAAATACCTTCATATAAATATAGCCAGTGAAACCAACCCCTGCATAAATGGGTAACTTGTGTTAACTGAAGTCTTCTAATGCCTGACAGTCTTAACAGTTTTAAATTGCCTGCCCCCTATATTTAAGTAGATTTACTTTGTAAATTGTTATTTTGTATGCCCAACTTAGGGGCATTATGTTTTTAGGTCTGCATCTGTCTGTTTGTCCCGCTTCAGATCAAAGTTTTTTGTCAAGAAAGTTTTTGATGAAGTTGAAGTCCAATCAACTTGAAACTTAGTACACATGTTCCTTGTGATATGATCTTTCTAATTTTAATGTCGAATTAGAGTTTTGACCCCAATTTCATGGTTCACTGAGCATAGAAAATGATAGTGGGATAAGACAACCATATACTATGGACACATTGTCCTTTCTTGTCTGAAATGAGTAAAACATATTTTCCATTGATTCCCTTTTTGTCTTGCCTGGATTATTGAATTTTACAAAGATGGACAGAAGCTTCTAATTCAAGAGCAAAATTTTAAATATTCAAATACCGGTATTTTTTTATTTATTTTTGTAAATGGAGTTTGTTCAAGTCAATATTACATTATTCATGATATTATATATTTTATTAGATGCAGATTTAGATGGCGGACGAAAAAAAGACACAGATATTCTCTGTTAAAGGACAGTGAATATAAAGATGAAATAAAACTTCTTCCAAAAGGTAAATATAAACATGCTTATATATTCTCAAATCAGATTGATACTGTAAATTGAGAATTTTGCTTGCATTTATTTTAAACAATGTTAATTATGGACACAAATGCTAGATTTATAATTTCAAACTTAGAAAACGATGTATACAAGTAATGCTTTCAAAATTAATTATAAACTTATTTTCTCTAATAACCTATTTCTCTGCCTTGCATCTATTAATTTTCACGGTTTTGTTATTTTCTAAAATATTTATATAAGAGAAAACTCAAGTGTAATATATTCAGGAAAATTTATTTTCGATTTACTTTTCTACTGGAGAAAGTTGCAAAAATAAATTGTTCAGTTACTATTTATGCGACACCTATTACATCAAATTTCTGCAATGAAATAAACATTCGAAAATTTCTGAATTTATAGTATATTAACGCATACAATTATGATCCATATTATTAATTTCTGTCCCATACTGAATATTTTTTTCCCGGTAAACACTTGTCGTTTAAATATCATGAATATTGTCTCTATTGATTATGAAAAGGAAACAGTATTTAATAAAAAATTTGTATCATGGTGATGATATTGCAAATTCATCAAATGGAATTAAAAAACAAAATTCCTTGACAGTAACATAAGTACAACATGAAGGAAAGAATATCTACACATAACAGAGGCACTTTAAGCAGACTTAAAAGCATTGATGATTTGTCAAATTTTCACAAGCTATTTGTTACTCTTGTTATATATATTTTTTTACATTCAAAGTATTTCAAATGACCCATTTAGACTCCTTGGAGCCTCTAGTTTTTATAGTCAGGATTCTTCTAATATCATACACTTGAATAACTACCATTTACATGCACAGATCAGAAGATGGAGATTAGTTTAATGCATGCATGATTCATCTCAACTTCAGCTTTTACGTGCACTTATTACTGATCACTGTATTCATTTATTACTGATCACTGTATTCATTTATTACTGATCACTGTATTCATTTATTACTGATCACTGTATTCATTTATTACTGATCACTGTATTCATTTATTACTGATCACTGTATTCATTTATTACTGATCACTGTATTCACTTATTACTGATCACTGTATTCATTTATTTTCATGGGTAACAATTTTTAAAGAATAAAAAGACATTGAATTTTTGTGGATATATGATTTCATGGTTTTACAGGCTTATAAAAACTTTGAACTTTGCTGAATATGTAAATTCTTGGAACACCTGTACCCATGTAATGAATTAACAATACAATAAAATCACTGCAAAATATTTTTGAGTTGAAATATTTTTTTAGAAGTGAGAAGTTAAAGTGTAAGTAGTAGCATCCATAGAAATGTTTTTTTTAGGAATCCAAAGCCTTTGATTGGCTGTATCTATTAGTCTGAATTAAATGGCTGTTGCAATTTACTAAAACATCACCAATATGTATAAAAAAAAAAGCATGTTCACATACTTCATCGTCTCTCAGTTCACTTCCCCACTATACCAGAAGGACTATAAGTAATTTCATTGTTTGAACCCAAAATAAGTATAACACCATATCATTAGTTAAATATCCATTGTGTAGGATGTTGATTGCCAATCAGAAAGTTTTGATGTACAATTTTGAAAATATTATATATTCTGAAAATATGGATTGAAGTTATAAGATAATGTTTTCTTTTTAGCATGATGTGTTAAAGCTAAATAAAAATATAAAAGTCGTTTCTGGTTGTTCTGACAAACCCTTTTTTCATTTTAGATTTAAATTTGTTTAATGCCCAACGTAGAAATATTAATATTGTTATTTTGAAGTAGTTGCTGACCTTCACCTTTATGATTGGCAATCTTTCATCATACATGTATAAAATTCTTGTTGGAAATATTATTTATGACAAAGTTGTTGGCTGTTTTTTTGTGTGTTTTACTTCATTTATTGGATTAACAGCATTACTTCATTCATTTCCTTGAAATACAGCATTTTGAACAATCTGATTAAATACAGGTCCTTCCTACAAGCTTTGCTTATAAGTTTTATTTTGTTCTTGTAATGATATATCAGCCAATGAAATTTCAGCCTTCAAATTTTTGAAATTGTGTAGCAATTCAACAAAATCAAAGGATCCCTAAAGATCTTTAAAAAAGAAAGTAAAATTGGGCATTATCAGATTTTTTTAAGCAAAGCTTGTAAATATGATCTATAATATAATCAGATTGAAGTTTGAAACACCCTTTTCCTTCATGCTACTATTAAACAAAATCTTGGATCTAACTTGTATTCTCAGATCTGCAGTGACATCACAACATGTAACTGACCAATCAATGATTAGCATTTTTGTTATGTAAACAATGTTGAGAGGTGATGCGGATAAGATTCCTCTAGATTTTCCATAGTCTTATTGCAAATTAATTTAATTGATATATATCGTAACCAGTCGGATATAGTAATTTTACTTTTTTAATACTGTTAAAGACACTATATAATATCTATACCTTATGCTTTACTTACTAAAAACTAATATTTTGTTTAGAAGATCAGATTGAAAATTAAGCAATTTATAATTGGTAAGTCATCTTGCTATGAGCATCAAAAATGTTATTTGTTATGTTGAATTATGTTGAAATTGATATTTAAAAATGTTGAATTTGCCAGTTTGCATGAACATTATTAACACATATAAGCATTTGTAATACTGTAAGTTCAGAAATTGTGATGCTTTTTATTTTAGCAATAAATGAGACTATCAGAATCATTATTGTATAAACTTGCATTCATAATTCTTTCATAAATGTTAGCACAATTGTTTAACTAGATTTCACAATTTTGCTAGAAAACAAGGATTTTCAATTATAAATGATAAATAAAAGCCTTAATTTCTAAATTTATAGTATTTTCATCCATTGATAGTGGAACACTACTCTATGATTTCATGCTGAAATCTATGTACTCCTGTTTGAAATTTAAAAAATACGGCCACCCATCTAAAATGAAAAATGTCTATGTAAACTAAAACTTGAGTTACTTTTAAAAGTTTGTCATATATATTTCTTATTTCATCCAAGCGCATGAAACTGCTATGTATATCATTCACAACTTTCTTAGCATCTTAATTATCTAATGTTTTTGTGCATCTCCAAATTAATTTTTTAGCCCTCATGTTTTTTTATAGACATAAATTTTGCCATTTCTATGAAAAAGAGTAGGCATTTGTATTCAGAAATCCTCATTCATTATGACTTAATTTCATTTTAACTTTTACGGAATTTATCATACCTAATGACATTGTACATCTATTTTTAATTTTGGATATGAATAATTTTGAGGACACAGAACACATACAAAACATGTTCAGATAATATCTGCTGTAATATTTGTCTAAATAACCCATACATGGCTCTTTACCCCAAAAATATACAGATTTCTCAAAATCTTACACTTCATTGATTTCGACCATGATGTTAAAAGTTCTGATTGTACAATAAATACTGTACAAACAGAAAAGGCTGACAAACAATGTCAGAATCTTCTGAAAATTGAAACTGGTGGATTCATCCTTGATTAAATAAAAATGGTTTGACCTAATTTTAAATAGCTGTCACAAATTTTCAGAGCCTTTTGAAAATTGAAACTTATTTATTCATCCATGCTTAGAGAAAATTGGTTGGACCTTATTTCAAATAGCTGACATGAATTTCAGAACCTTTTTAAAAATAAAATTGATAATTGAAATAACAATTACCAAAGGGGAGTAACTCTGATACATGCTGCATACATAACTATGGAACACAATACATGATATCCATGTTGAGAGAAAAATGGTTGGACCTCATTACAATGCTTTAATAACTAAAGGGGAGTAACTCTGATACATGCTGCATATATGACTATGGAACACAATACATGACATCCATGTTGAGAGAAAAATGGTTGTAGTCCAGTCAATCTAGCCTAAATTTGACCCGTACCTAAAAGTAATTGCAACAGAAGATTTTTAAGTTTTAATCTTAAGGATTATACCCCAAATATACTTAGAAAAAGTCCCATAAATTTTAACTTGAGGAAGACAAAAAATCATGATTTATAATTCCCATGAAGATTTGCATTGAAAAGGGAGATAACTCTGCAAAAAGGCATCTCATTAAAATCTATTTATATTTTCAGGTAAACCACAGAACAGCAGTGTAATGATATCAGAATCAGATTTCTCAAGTGAAGAAGAAACATTATTTGTCAATCACAAGAAAAATGGCTTTGTCAAGAAACCTCCAAATGGCATATCTAAACAGCATTTGAAAAATAAGCTTAAAGCTTAAAATTAGAGAGTTGAGTAAGGGGAGATAATTTGTTAATGTTATAATTATCTCCCTTTAAGAAATCTTTACTGTTTGTAAATTTTCAACAAGGGTGATGGTATATCATTCAAATGTTTTCAAAATGTTGCTGATCTAGTATTGGGTATAAGTTGAAAAAGTTCACATCTCACACTTCTGTATTTTAATTGATTTCACTTATGTATCATTGACACATCATAATGAACTTTGTCAGGAAATTTATACATGATGCAAACAAAATTTTCATGAAATCCTAGACTTTGTTTAACCAAGATTGTAATCATTTCTGATTCATACAAGGCCTTCACAATTTCTCTTTCAAATTTCCACTACCAATACAATTTTGTAAATTGAAAATGAAACTATATAAGTTTTTAATATAATATTATGACATATTAATCCATATCTGTTTGATTCAGATCCTATCTATTAAAGATGTTCATTTTAACAGACAAAACATAATGAATATTGAAAATAATCTGATTGTGTGCAATTATATCTTTATGATAAATTAACCATGATAATACAAAATGTTGTTTTTGTCAAAAGTACATATATAACTATGTTGTTTAATATTGTTCACAAAATGTCATCAATAATATATGCAATATTTTTCTATCAGAGGTCTTATTTTGATATTTTCATTTAGCATCTGAAAACATTCTCATTTTAATATTCCTAAACATTTTCATACCCTGAATGATTTCAAATCTGTTGAATTCTGCGACTTTTTCTAATAATAAAAAATCAGTCGCTTTAATCAACAGCCTTGAAATAGTCATTACACATTGTATAAATGAGTGGTCATATTGTTTTAATCATTGGGAGTTTTGTCATTTAAATATTATTCTCCCTTACAAAATACATAACTGAATTTACAGAGTACACCGGTACAACGATTTGTTCAAATCCAGTAAAAGCAGGGCTCTTGGTCATAAAACTTTACTCAGTACTGCGAGTACAAAATTAGTACTTGAAACACAAAATCCAGTAATTTGATTGGTTGATTCTTGAGTCTCGAAAGTTTTATGACCGCAAGGCCAGACTTTCAGGCATAAAACTTTGCTCAATGCTCAGAGCACAAAAATCATGCTCTAAACATGAAATCCAGCAATTTGGTTGCTTGTTTTTAGAGTCTTGAGTACAAAAATCATGTTCGAAAGTTTAAGGACAGTGAGGACGATCTTAATTGACTAGGATTACCAGTTTTGCTGCAAAATATGTGGTTAACTTGGGGCGCACTGGCTTTCTCCACTAATAAAAACAGACAGCCATTATATACCCATTAGTGCTGAAAGTGGCTTTAAACAATTAATCTATCAGAAGTTTGGCTCAAGCAGATTGTGTAAAAATTTTACTACAAAAATAAAAGTAATTTAATGGCATGTTGGTCTTTATTATCAATGGCTATAAACCTTAGACAAATTCTGTGTATACCTGTATATATTTGTTTAAACAAATACATGCAAAATCATTTCATATGAAATCCATGTAGATGGCATTAACTGAGTGGTCGACTTCCTGCTTTTAGCAGTTAAGTAGTTGAGTGAACTATTTGCCATTTCTGAATCTAATGCATTCTGGCAATTTCTTGGTAATTTTTTCAAAGGTGTACAACCAAAAGTTGTGATTGGTTAAAAAAGTCTTTAACAATGGAAATTCAACCAATGACTATTTTCGTTTTGGGGGTATACACATTGAAATAACCCATATTCCTTAATACTCTGGAATGGCCAATTTGAAATTCAAAGAAAGTATTAAAATGGCTATGGGTCTGTTTCTGCAAAAATTCTGAAAAATACCCCTTCTATTTAAGGGAAGAAGTCTAAATGACAAAAATATGTTAATTTTTTTCTGTCAAGCCTCTGTTTACTAAACACATATCAAATTAGCCAAAAGACCAAATTTCTATACAAATATTTAATGTATTTTTGTGTTTTGAATTGTATACATATAGATTCTTACATTGGCACCAGTGGATTATTGGATTTATCCAATCGAGATAGTTAAATTATCAATTTTAAAGTCCGAGCCGTAACTATGTGAGAATCTGTTTCTCTAATGATTAAAAAGACATTTTCTTTTTTTTGTTAACCGAAAATCCCCTTCGAGTGCCTTTCACATTGCACGAAGTTGTCAATTTCATTAACACCTGTTATCAAACTTTGATTCATCTAGTTAGCTAAAAAGGTCATGATCCTTAAAATCATCCAATGATCTTTTGAGATCACCAGCAACCACATGTTGACTAAATTTTTTTATACAATGGATTCGGAAAGGGATAAATTTCCATAGAATTAGAGAAACAATTATAAAGAACAGTACCATTGACTGAACAATTGACACTTATTAACTTTGTCAAATAAAGACTGTGGTTATCTACAAAGTTAAGTGTTCAATAAAATGGATATTTTCTGAAAGGATGAATATTAATTTGTAATAATCATGACACCATGTATTCATGTAGTTGCGATTTTACTCGATCCATGAATATTGGTACCCATGATAAGTCAGTGAATTGACGTAAATTTTATTGTTTCTATTGTTTCAAGTTTATCAACTTCTTATTTGATTTCAATTTTTTTCCACTTCTTCTTGTTAAATTATGTTAGAAATGTGTTTGATTTTGACTAAATGATTCTTAATTATCAGTATTCATATCAGTATGGTCACTTTGCATCTTCAAAAACAGTTTTCCTATTTTGGTCAAACCTCATCATACAAAACTGAAATGGGATTTAACTGAGTTCAAATAAGTGTATGTTGAAATGTAAATTACACAATTGATAAAATCGTCATCAAAAGCAATATGTATTAATGATTGTATGTATGTATGGTATTGTGTGTATAAATGTGATGTCTGAGATCAAATGGCTAAATGTTCGAAGGTTATAGTGTGAAATATAATGGCTACATGTCTTTCAATGAAGAAAAACTAAATCCAAAGTTAATAAGTTGTGCTAGCAGTAAAATCTAAGAAAGATATGTATATTGTTTCATTTCTATGTATAAAAATCATTCAACTTCATTTGACCTTTTGACCTTTTTAAATTTCTTTTTACAACCTTCACTTTTTGAGACAAACTTAATTTATTAGTTGAAACATACATCCAAAGTGTAAATTTTGTGCTGCAAAGCACTTTAAAGTTGTATAATGTTCAGCCTGTCAGCATTCTCACAATTTATAATTATGTATTTTCAGCAATACACTTATGTTATAAAACTATTATTTATATCTTTATTTGATTTTCTTTATAGTACCTTTATTTGTTTTTATTTATTTGTGTATTTTGTTTTTTGTGTGGTATATTTATTGAGGGTTAAAATTGCATGAAATGCTTTCATAATCTCATGCCACTGGCTTAAAGTATTTATTTCAAGAGCCTCATGTCTTCTTTTGAGAGCACATACAACATAGTGCAATGAAGGAAACATTTTAAAAATCCTATTTACATGTAATTTATTATTGATATATATTCAGACATTCAAGTTACAAAATAATGTATATATGCATAACCCTAATTTTCAAGAAAGCTATTTTATAGAAAATTACACAGAAGTTGTGCATAGTGTATGAATGTATGTGTTCTAAAAATAGATTCAACTACAAATATAAGAAAAGAAAGATAACTCAAATTCAAAAATATTTTCTACCATTGCTATGCCATTCAGTGCTTAAATGCACTTTGATTCTACAAATTGTAATGTTTTACGAGTCCTCCTCAGATTGGTTATGTACATGTAACCTGTGTAAAACTGTCTAATCTGGACACAATCTTTAGGAGATCCTATTAGACAGGGAACCCTTTATTTTGTCTGTTTGTGTAATGTGCAATATCTTGTTTCAATGTCATAATACAAGTGAGATTTTTAAACATTGATATTAGATAAATTGGCAATTTTATTATTGCAATTTTGAAGATGCAATTATTACTATTCATCATTCCACATTAAATCTTACTTATGTATTGTAGAGGATATATAAATACTGTTTATGAGGCTGTCCAAGTAAATATCAGGCAAATCCTATGATATGGGTGGCACAACATAATTTTTTTCCCACTGAATTTTTTGTTCCAATGCAATGTTTATATCATACAAAGGATATATTTGTCAAAGATATTTTTGAATCAACAGTGGATGGCTCAGAAAATGGTTTTTAAAGTTCACTATCAACGCAACAAAATTTTGTACAAAATGAATAGTTATCTCCCCTTTTCAATGAATTTTCAGTGCTTCTTTGTTTTTTTTTTCTCTTTATTTGTTGCAGTTAATAAAAAAACAAAATTTAACTTTGAGAAAGATTGAATTTGTGATATGAAATAGATGAAAAAATTGTGAAAACAAAATATGTCATGTGCCACCCACTGCCTGGTTTTTCCATGGACACCCTCTTATATTGTAAATTCACAAATTATTGCAATATTTTTCATGATGCTTAAAATGCTACTGCATCAAGTTCGTAGTGAATGGACTTCATAAAATTATGCAATTGCGTTAATAAGACCTTGCATATTACCCAGTGGTCAAAGATTCTTAATAATCAATGCACACATTAATTTCTGAATTTACAGTAAATGATTATTATTGATGGTGACAATTGGTTATAATTTTTAATAATTTGTCAGCGATTGGTGAATATATATAAAATTGTTATTTGGTAGTGTCAATTTCTTTTCATAGATTATTTGATTTAATTCACCATTAGATCGTTAAAAGCCTAAATATGTGCGTGTTCCCATCTTCAAAAAATAAAAAAATGTTCACCGTTTTTTTTTAAATTTCAACTTACATTGTACCTTAACTTGAAATAAATGTTTTAAAATTAGCAAATGATGCCAATCTATAGTTGATGTTTTCTATTTATTTTTTTCTCTGAAAAATGATATGTTTTTGATTTAAAAATGTATTTGTGAGTTGACAATAACATGTGCAGTGTTTTGCTTTTATTTTAACCTCTATGAACTGGCTAATTAACCTCAATTGTAATGCAATTATTTCGTAGAAATTGACCAACATAATAATGATTATGTAAAATTCTAATATAAAAAAAATTGTATCGAATTCAAATATTGATATGTTATTTCTTCAAAAATAAATTTAAAAAGTCACATTTTTCATTAAAAATATTTTTGTTTATCTTGCAGAAATTACAATAATTATTTACAGCTCATTTATTTTTGTTGATTTTTTCTCCATTTTAAACTACACATAGCCCTTATTTAAACAACTGATATTTGGTTAATTTAAATTTAAACACATAAACTATTCCTATTAAAGTTAAATTGTTTGTTAAAAATAACTATGTTATTGTATAAACTTGGCCTTCATAAAATTATTTAACTAACATACAGACTGGTCTCACCAAAGTAAGGTTTAACCAATTATTTTCTTGTTTTCCCTTTAAAAATATAAGAAATGGTATGCACCAGGACTAGAAAAGATTGATTTTTTTTTAATGATTTTTACAAATATTATATATTCCCAGAGAAAGTTATGTACAATTTGTTATTGTTTAGGTGCAGTTTATTTGTATATAAATGGTTGAGTGCACTTGAAATCATGTTAAAAATAAATTTGTAATGAAATCTTGAAATGACTTGTTTTAATTCTGCCACTTTAGAATTGTAATTGTTCAGACTTTAAAGTTTTCCTGACATTGAAGGAACAATAATTTGTTAATAAACTTTTTTTGCAGCATAAGTGGAAACTCTTGACATCGGATTGTTCAGCAAGTCAATAGTCACAAAATTGAGATCAGTTATCTTACTTTACTGAAAATTCTTGTTGTTTACAGTTACATGTATCTGTTTTTATAATGAACTTGGCCCAGTAGTTTCAAAGGATCAGATTATTGTAAAAATTTACAAAAAGATATTTACAAAATTGATATCAGTGGTATTACTGTGGATTCATTATTATTCGTTGGATATCAATTTTCGTGGGTTTCGTTGGTACAGGTGAACCACAAATTAAAATGTCAAACAAATATCATATTTTTAATAGATCATGTATACATAGATTTGCAAAACCAGGAAATCAAATACCCACGAATATGCAAGTTTTTAGCAATCCACGAAAATTAATACCCAGTAAAATAACTGAATCCACAGTAAACAAGAATGCACATGTTGCTAAGCATTGCCCCAATATAATTCAGAGTATCAGAAAAAAAGTATTAAAGTAGTTGTTAGACAGATCTTAAGAGTGGACACATGTTACAACTCCATTAAAGTAGTTGTTAGACAGATCTTAAGAGTGGACACATGTAACAACTCCATTAAAGTAGTTGTTAGACAGATCTTAAGAGTGGGCACATGTTACAACTCCATTAAAGTAGTTGTTAGACAGATCTTAAGAGTGGACTCATGTTACAACTCCATGAAAGTAGTTGTTAGACAGATCTTGAGGGTGGACACATGTTACAACTCCATTAAAGTAGTTGTTAGACTAAGTTAAACAACATCTAATATCAGTGTGGTACATGTGAAATGACCTTGACTTATTTCAACAACTCTAGTAGCAGTGTGGTACATGTAAAGTGACCTTGACTAAGTTAAACAACATCTAATATCAGTGTGGTACATGTGAAATGACCTTGACTTATTTCAACAACTCTAGTAGCAGTGTGGTACATGTAAAGTGACCTTGACTAAGTTAAACAACTCTAGTATCAGTGTGGTACCGGTACATGTGAAATGACCTTGAGCAAGCTCAACAACCCTGGTGTCAGTCTGGTACATGTAAAGTGACCTTGATTAAGTTTGACAACTCTAGTAAAAGTGTGGTACATGTGAAATAACCTTGATTTAGTTCAAAAACCTTAGTATCAGTGTGGTACATGTGAAATGACATTGACTTAGTTTAACAACTCTAGTATCAGTGTGGTATATGTAAAGTGCCCTTGATCTAGTTCAATAACCCTGGTTTCATTGTGGTGCATGTGAAGTGAACTAGGCCAAGTCCAATTACCCTGGTATCAATGTAGTAAATGTCAAGTGACCGTGATCAAGTTCAAAAACCCTGGGATCAATGTGGTACATGTGAAGTGACCTTGGCCAAGTTCAATCACCCTGGTATCAATGTGGTACATTTGAAGTGACCTTACAAAGTTCAGCAACCCTGGTATCAATGTGGTTCATGTGAAGTGACTTTTGCCATGTTCAATTATCCTGGTATCAATGTGGTACATGTGAAGTGACCTTGGCCAAGATCAATAACCCTGGTATCAATGTGGTACATGTGAAATGACCTTGGCCAAGTTCAACAACCCTGGTATCAATGTGGTAAATGCGAAATGACCTTTGCCAAGGACAACAACCCTGGTATCAATGTGGTACATGTGAAATGACCTTGATTAAGCTTAATAAGCTTGGTATCAATGTGGTACATGTGGAGTGAACTTGGTCAAGTTCAATAACCCTGGTAATAATGTGGTACATGTGAAATGACCTTACAAAGTTTAACAACCCTGGTATCAATGAGGTAAATGTGAAGTGACCATGGCCAAATTCAATAATCCTGGTATCATTGTGGTACATGTGAAGTGACCTTTGTCAAGTTCAATAACCCTGGTATCAATGTGGTACATGTGAAGTGACCTTGGTCAAGTTCAATATTCCTGGTATCAAGTGGTATATTTGAAGTGACCTTTGCCAAGTTCAATAATCCTGGTATCAGTGTGGTACATGTGAAGTGAACTTGGTCAAGTTCAATAATATAAAAAAGAAAGATGTGGTATGATTGCCAATGAGACAACTATCCACAAAAGACCAAAATGACACAAACATTAACAATTATAGGTCACCGTACGGCCTTTAACATAACCCTGGCATCAATGTGGTACATGTGAAGTGACCTTGGCTAAGTCCAATAATCCTGGTATCAATGTGAAAGATGTGAAATGACCTTTGTCAAGTTCAATAATAGTTATCAAAGGTACCAGGATTATAATTAAGTACGCCAGACGCGCGTTTAGTCTACATAAGACTCATCAGTGACGCTTATATCAAAATATTTATAAAGCCAAACAATTACAAAGTTGAAGAGCATTGAGGATCCAAAATTCCAAAAACATTGAGCCAAATACCAGGTTTCAATGTGATAGATGTGAAATGACATTGGCCAAGGTCAACATCCCTGGTATCAATGTGGTACATGTGAAGTGACCTTGGTAAAGTTCAATAACCATGGTATCAATGTGGTACATGTGAAGTGAACTTGGCCGAATTCAATAACCATGGTATCAGTGTGGTACATGTGAAATGACCTTACAAAGTTCAACAACACTGGTACCAATGTAGTTCATGTGATCTGACCTTGGCCAAGATCAATAACCCTGGTATCAATGTGGTACATGTGAAATGACCTTGTTCAAGTTCAATAACCCTGGTATCAAAGTGGTACATGTGAAGTGACCTTGATCAAGTTCAATAACCCTGGTATCAATGTGGTACATGTGAAGTGACCTTGATCAAGTTCAATAACCCTGGTATCAATGTGGTACATGTGAAGTGACCTTGATCAAGTTCAATAACCCTGGTATCAATGTGGTACATGTGAAGTGAACTTGGCCGAATTCAATAACCCTGGTATCAGTGTGGTACATGTGAAATGACCTTACAAAGTTCAACAACACTGGTACCAATGTAGTTCATGTGATCTGACCTTGGCCAAGATCAATAACCCTGGTATCAATGTGGTACATGTAAAATGACCTTGTTCAAGTTCAATAACCCTGGTATCAAAGTGGTACATGTGAAGTGACCTTGATCAAGTTCAATAACCCTGGTATCAATGTGGTACATGTGAAGTGACCTTGATCAAGTTCAATTACCCTGGTATCAATGTGGTACATGTGAAGTCAACTTGGCCAAGTTCAATAATCCTGGTATGAATGTGATACATGTGAAATGACCTTAGGAAAGGTCAATAACCCTGGCATCAGTGTGGTACATGTGAAGTAAACTTGGCAAAGTTCTATAACCCTGGTATTTAAGTTGTACATGTGAAATGACCTTGGCCAAGTTCAATAATCCTGGTATCAATGTGGTACATGTGAAATGACCTAACAAAGTTCAACAACCCTGGTATTATTGTGGTTCATGTGAAGTGACATTGGCAAAGTTCAATAATCCTGGTATCAATGTAGTACATGTGAAATGTCATAACAAAGTTCAACAACCCTGGTATTATTGTGGTTCATGTGCAGTGACATTGATTAAGTTCATAACCGTTGTTTCAATGTGGTACATGTGAAGTGACATTGAAAAGTTCAATAACCCTGGTATCAATGTGGTACATGTGAAGTGACCTTGGCAAAGTTCAATAACCCTTATATCAATGTGGTACATGTGCAGTGTCCTTGATCAAGGTCAACATCCCTGGTGTCAATGTGGTACATGTGAAGTGACATTGAACAAGTTCAATAACCCTGGTATCAATGTGGTACATGTGCAGTGACCTTGATCAAGTTCAATAACCCCGGTATCAATGTGGTACATGTGAAGTGACCTTGGCAAAGTTTAATAACCCTGATATCAATGTGGTACATGTGCAGTGACCTTGATCAAGTTCAATAACCCCGGTATCAATGTGGTACATGTGAAGTGACCTTGGCAAAGTTCAATAACCCTGGTATCAGTGTGGTAGATGTGAAGTAAACTTGGCCAAGATCAATAACACTGGTATCAATGTGGTACATGTGAAGTGACCTTGGCCATGTTCAATAATACTGGTATCGATGTGGTACATGTGAAATTACCTTGCAAAGTTCAAATAAAGGGCTGCGCTTTAGAGCATGATACGCCCGTTGTTCGTTTAACTTGTCTTTTATGCTTTAAATGAATTTTTATGATCAACTAGAAATAGTGTGAGCCCTGTCAAATACCCCCCCCCCCCCCAAATAATAAATAAAAATGCACAAAAAAATTGGCACTATTAAGGCTACCTCAAATTTAACTTAAGTTTGTTGTCTTTAATTTTTTATCCATACATAAAACTTTGTGAAAGTGTTAGTTATTGTCCCAAAATTGGAAAAAATACCCCTTTTTTAAGCATAAAAATTCATAACACCGAAATGTACAATCTGAAATTAATAAAAAATTGAAAGGGAGCTTACATCAATAGATATAAACAATTCACCAAAGTTTCATGGACATTGGTGAAAGCCTTTTTGAGTTATTGTCCGAAGTGTTAAAAATCACCCTTTTTTTTATGAATAAAGCCCCATAGACCTCGGCCAAGTTCAATAATCCTGGTATCAATAAGGTACAAGTGAAATGACCTAACAAAGTTCAACAACCCTGGTATTATTGTGGTTCATGTGAAGTGACATTGATCAAGTTCATAACCGTTGTTTCAATGTGGTACATGTGAAGTGACATTGAACAAGTTCAATAACTCTGGTATCAATGTGGTACATGTGAAGTGACCTTGAACAAGTTCAATAACCCTGGTATCAATGTGGTACATGTGAAGTGACATTGAACAAGTTCAATAACCCTGGTATCAATGTGGTACATGTGAAGTGACCTTGGCAAAGTTTAATAACCCTGATATCAATGTGGTACATGTGCAGTGACCTTGATCAAGTTCAATAACCCCGGTATCAATGTGGTACATGTGAAGTGACCTTGGCAAAGTTTAATAACCCTGATATCAATGTGGTACATGTGCAGTGACCTTGATCAAGTTCAATAACCCCGGTATCAATGTGGTACATGTGAAGTGACCTTGGCAAAGTTCAATAACCCTGGTATCAGTGTGGTAGATGTGAAGTAAACTTGGCCAAGATCAATAACACTGGTATCAATGTGGTACATGTGAAGTGACCTTGGCCATGTTCAATAATACTGGTATCAATGTGGTACATGTGAAGTGACCTTGGCCAAGTTCAATAATCCTGGTATCAATGTGATACATGTAACATGACCTTGACTTATTTCAACATCTCAAGTAGCAATGTGGTACATGTGAAGTGACTTGGCAAAGTTCAATGACCCTTGTATCAATGTGGTACAAGTGAAGTGACCTTGGTCAATTTCAATAATCATGGTTGCAATGTGATACATGTAACATGACCTTGACTTATTTCAACATCTCAAGTAGCAATGTGGTACATGTGAAGTGACTTGGCAAAGTTCTATAACCCTTGTATCAATGTGGTACATGTGCAATGACCTTGGCCAAGGTCAACATCCGTGGTATCAATGTGGTACATGTGAAGTGACCTCGGCAAAGTTCAATAACTCTTGTATCAGTGTGGTACATGTGAAGTAAACTTGGCCAAGTTCATTAACCCTGGTATCAATGTGGTACATGTGAAATGACCTTACAAAGTTCCAACAACCCTGTTATCAATGTGGTACATGTGAAGTGACCTTGGCCAAGTTCAATAACCCTGGTATCAATGTCACTTTTGTGGTACATTTGAAATGACCTTACAAAGTTCCAACAACCCTGGTATCAATGTGGTACATGTGAAGTGACCTTGGCCAAGTTCAATAATCATGGTATCAATGTGGTACATGTGAAGTGACCTTGACCAAGTTCATTTACCCTGGTATCAATGTGGTACATGTTAAGTGACCTTGGTCAAGTTTAATAATCCTGGTATCAATGTGGTACATGTGAAGTGACCTTGACCAGATTTAAAAATTGTATGTCTGATTTTTTTTACATCTGCAAGAGCCATGGTAGGTTTATTTGACAGTGAGATGTATGCATATGAATTACAAAAAAAAAGGAGGTGCCCTTGAAATAATCCAATATTTCAGCATATGTAACTTCAGTATCATTATTTATTATTGATCATTTACTTGAGTAATATGTTACCACAAAAGACAACACTCAAATGTTTTTACCGCATTGCAGCAGATTTTGATATGTTTCGCATATATAGATAGGCGTCATTAGGATAATGTTAGTTACAATTAGGTGCATTTCTTGCAGTTGACCTGACATGTAAGTTTACTCTCCTTTTAAAGGGAGTTTTACTGTGCATATTGCTGTGTATTTATTTTTTCTTCATTGGCTAGAGGTATAATGTGAGGATTGATATCACTAAACATGTTTCACCTAGACGCATTATTGCATCTGTCCCAAGTCAGGACCTTCTGGCCTTTGATGGTAGTGTAATTTTCGTGGTTTGAGGAAAACTTGCATATTCGTGGATATTTGATTTCGTGGTTTTGGTAAGTCTGCATACAATCCTTTAGAAAATTATTTTAACAGGAAAATTTGCAATTCCTTGAATATTTAAATTCGTGGTTCCCCTGTACCCACGAAATCCACGAAAAATGGTATCCAACGAATATAAATGAATCCACAGTAGGAAGACATCCGTTATTACTGATTTAGTACATTTTTTTGTCGAGGTGCCAGCTGAAGCCAGCCTTTGGGTGCAGGATTTTCTATCCGTGTTGAAGACCCATTGATGACTTTTCGCTGTTTTCTGAATTTTTGGTGGACTTGTTGTCTCTTAGCCCAGTAGTCATCATTATTTGGGATTCAAGTGTCACTGATGAGTCTTTAGCAGACGAAACGCGCGTCTGGCGTATGTACAAAATTTAGTCCTGGTATCTATGATGAGTTTATTTGACACAATCCCTCAGTTCCATTCTCAATTTTATCATAAAATATAAATTGAAACTAATGAATTGAAAAGCTTTTCATGTCATTTAAGAATCAAAATAACTGTTTATGTAGAGATATGTTTCACCTTTGTAAATTAATAATGTTTCAATCTTAAAACAGACTAGGACTGTGAAGTTGGTACCCATTAATTTCAATGGAGAACCAAAAATAAAACAATTACATAACAAATATCATTGACTTACAGTGGTCCAACTGATTGATTGATCATTGGTGTTTTAAAGTCACTTTTGGGCTAGTTTTTATGGGTGGTAGAATTAGTTATCAAAGGTACCAGGATTATAATTTAGTACGCCAGACGCGCTTTTCGTCTTCATAAGACTCACCAGTGACGCTCATATCAAAATATTTATAAAGCCAAACAATTACAAAGTTGAAGAGCATTGAAGATCCAAAATTCCAAAAAGTTGTGCCAAATACGGCTAAGGAAATCTATGCCTGGAATAAGAAAATCCTTAGTTTTTTGAAAAATTTAAACTTTTGTTAACAGGAAATTTATGAAACCAGAGTGCCAAAAAACCATTGACTGTCAATTGGAGAGGGAAGGTAGGATCCCTAATTCCCGGACTTAAAACCCTGAAATCCCAAAATCCCAGGATCCAGAAAGGGTCAATCCCAAAATCCCGAGCTTAAAAACACCTGATCCCGGAGTCCCGATAAAGGTCCTATACCCCTCATTGGAAACTGACAAAACTAGTCAATTAAGATTGAAGTTGAGTGCACCACATGTCCACTGTTAAAACTCACAACCTCAGTGTTGACTGGCTAGTGATCAAAGTAGAAGACTTGGCCATCCAGGCCCCAGTTTCAACTGAAAACTGACCTAAAATATTGTAAGATATATAACAACTTATGTCAAAATAATTAATTTATTATAAACAAAACCGTTAATAATTAATTTCCTTCAAGTAAAAAAAAATTGCTGAGTACCATATCATTTCAAAACACTGATGTTAGAATCAAGAAGAAGCAAATTTATTTGTTTTCAATGACCCTCATTTATAATCTGAAAGCCTAAGACCTGCAAGCATTGAAATTGTGAAGAGCACCTTGTACATTGAATTTACGTCACACTGACCAAAACTAGAACTTCTATTAAATTAAGAATCAATAGGTACAACATCACAGATATATATTAGCTCAAATAAGGAGATAGCTGTATTGAATTTGAAGCTCTGACGTCATCAATCTGTTATTTGATGGTCGCAAATTAAGTTTACTGGTGACACGTTAGCAGAGCCAGTAAAATTGTATTTCCGACCATAAAATCACCAACTGATGTCGTCAGGGCTTAAAAAACAATATTGTTACAATGTATCTTTATTCTAATGAAACTAACAGAAAATGTCACATCATATATTTAAAATCTGTCATGGGTTGTCTGTGCTTGCCATGAGAATTGGAGTCATTATCCAATCAAACTAAACGAAACAAACAATGTTGCAATACAATAAATAATAGCTGAAACAGAGTAAAAGTTGCAAAATACCGTAAATTCATATCAACATGATCAATGAATATTTATTTGTTACAGCTAATTCTCTAAAGCATGTAGAGCACGACTTTAGTTAGCTTGCTTGCTTTGTTTTTATATTGTACAATCATTAGGATAACACCCAATTAAATTTAAATATTATATATACAGGTTAAACTATGCCTATATATATTGTTTAAATATGTCAATCTTATTTAAAAAGCTTGTATAAACAATTATACAAACAAAGCAAGCAAGCCAACCAAAGTTTTGCCATACATGCATTAGGAAATTAGCTGTAAACAAAACAACATTCATCCATAACTTTTTAAGTCAAAATGTAATAAGCAATTGAACAGTAAAAACAAAAAGGAAACATAAATTTAAGAAGCATTACTTTTCAGTAAATAATATGAAGCACAGAAATACCATCAAAATAATTTCAATGATTCAATGGGAGAACATAAGGTGATTTTTTTTGTTAGACTGGAGATTTTGGCAGATCAAAAAGGGGAGTAACAAGTTTTAAATTTGAAAAGCAAAAACAAGAGTGTTTCCCTCCTAGAACTTATGTGTTTGAAAGTATGGTTAATTATATAATACTATCCACCAATTCTCATAACCATTTCATTGTAATGTTAATATGGGAACAACTTAAAAAATCACAGCAAAATGTTTTGTTACAAATTATAAAGAGTCCAATCTATTCAATTGTTTTGCCCTGACTAATAAATTTATGAAAAGTTGGACTCGTTTGAATTAATGCTGTTGAAATATAATTTATTTAATTGTAAAAAAAATATACAAAAATTATTTTTCATCCAATCACCTCCTTAAAATTCATGGGGATATCTTCCCCTTCAAGAATTGACAATTTGATATTAATCTTGTTATAATTGCATCAGACCCTAAAACCAAGTCCCATAGCTAAACTATGAATGTGCCATCACTTTTTTCTATATACATGATTAATTTGAGTCACATGAATTCCTTTCGGCACATTTAATGAACCGTTCAGCACCTCCTGAGTATGAAAACTCCCAATAGGAGCACCTCTAGTTCTAACATCATTCAGATTCAAAGGAACATCATCTGGTTCATCTAAATCAAATGAATGCTTTTCTTTATGAGAATTGTATGGTTTGGTGGAAGTTTTAAAGTGTTTCTGATGATGTTGTTCCACTGGTTTTTGTTGATATGAACCAACATTTTCTGGTCTTTTATAGTCCTTTGAGTAGAAGTATCTAGTGCTTTGACCTTTAGAACTAGGTTCATGACCTTGAGATGAAACTCCGTAACTTCTACTTGTAGAAGAATCCACACCAGTGGAATGACCACTTGCAAAGTTTTCTTTGTTAGATTTGGAATAATTATTTTGTGACCTTGGCTCTTGAGGTTGACTTGACTTATAATAAGATGCAGGGTCAAAGTTTGTGGATGACATATCTTTGTAATAAGTCTTTTTCATGTCTTCCATTGGAGTTTTGGCAAATGGACTTTTGCCTATATCATCGTACCACGACGTGTTATCATGACCTTTTGAACTTTGACCTTCATCGGTAAGATTATCATAGTTAGAGTTTGTATCATCTTGTGAAAATGTGTCATCATCTATGTTATTCACTTCCATTTTGCTCATCTCCATGGCAACTCGAATCATTTCTTCTTCATCCTGGTGTGACTGTGGAGCAAGGTGGTCAAAAAGGTGAATATTGTCGTCTGCATGCTTCCTTTTTTCTATTAAAAAAATTAACAATTCAATGTACAGTGAATCAAAGTCAAGTTAAGGTGAGCATACTTTAAATTCAGAAATAATACATGTAATATCAAAAAATGTAATAGCGTAAAATGTGACAGGGTTGATATCACAATAATTAAAACTCGCATTTCAGATTTTTTTTTATAAGAATGAAGCGGAACTTTTTCCAGTACCACAAAATTAAAACTGCATTTTGATCTAAAAGGACAAAATCACAATAATAAATGCACACAATAATTTCTGAGTTTACAGTACTAATTTTATCCCTTCACTCAATAATGTTGCTCATGCTAATATGAGGCAGACAGGTGTTTCCTGTGAGACTACAAAGTATGTTTAACTATAATCACACACTCCAGGAATTACTGGTACTTCCTTTGAGGTTGTCCTAGTTGAGGACTATATCTGTATACAAGTAACTAGCATTGCAATTATTTGTTTTAATTATCACACCTGTAAATTAGCCAGAAAAAAATGAATAAGTAGTAACATGAGAATTGTCTTAACTATAGCAGGATCTGCTGATTGTTCCAGAGCACCTCAGTTTCAACCTCTTTTTGGTGTGGTTAGTATTGCTCAATTGTTAGTTGTCATGCATTGGTTTTTTTTTCATTTCATTTTAACCCTATCTTTATAGGCTAAAAGGATTGTTAATTGCTGAACTCAATGTATTTTATACAATGTAATAGAAAATCTGTGTAGAATGGAAACTGTGGCCTAAACCCATCATGTAAGGGTTACGTCTATGTATTTTTTCCCGTATGAATGGTTTTACACTAGTAATTTTGGGCCCTTTATAGCTTGTTGTTCGGTGTGAGCCAAGGCTCCTTGTTGAAGGCCGTACATTGTTTTATAATGGTTAACTTTCTTTTTTTTTTATTTTAATGGAGAGTTGTCTTATTGGGGCAGTCACACAACATATTCCTATATCTATTGGATCAACAATTTCAACTACTGTGGATTCTTTATTATTCTTTAATTTGGGTACAAATTTTTGTGGGTGTCTTGTGTACAGGTGAACCACAAATTCAAACGTTCAAGGAATAACATTTTTTAAACAGGCTTTGGATACAGAGATTGGAAAAGCTTCGAAATCAAATATCCACAAAATGCAATGTTTTCAGCAATCCACGAACATTGATATCAACAAAAATAAATGAATCCACAATAGGTTTACTTATTGCAGATATTGTTTTACCTATAACGTTTCCTGCTTTAAGCTTCTATCTATCTTTCTTAGAAGTTTTTGCTAAACTTAACAAATATGACGATAACACTTTCTTGGTGAAATAGGTATATGAAAGTGTAAATAATTTCAACATGTGAAACTATCAGAAAGACTACCCACTCAACTTCAATCTTAATTTACTAGGATTGTCAGTTTTCCTATAAAAGGTCGATGTTTTTGTCTGGTCACACTGGCTTCCTCCACCCTTAAAAAACTGACAGCCATGAAAAAGCCCAAAAGTATTGCTTAAAAGTGGCTTTAAAACGCCATAAATAAAATAACAAGTGAAACTGCAAGCTACTGCTCACTGATGATACCCCCGCCGCAAGTGGATAATATTAATACTGTAAAAATATGCAAGTGTTCAGTAAACAGGAAGTTGTCGAGTGATGAATCTGAAAACGCATCACACAGTAAAGCTGACTTATATAAATCCTGAAACCAAATTTCAGAAATCCTTGTATTGTAGTTCCTGAGAAAAATGTGACGAAAATTTTCAACTTGGCTATCATGTGTAAAATCACACAAGTGTTCGGTAAACAGGAAGTTGTCAAGTGATCAATCTGAAAACGCATCACACGGTATAGCTGACTTAGATAAAACCCTGAAACCAAATTTCAGAAATGCTTGTATTGTAGTTCCTGAGAAAAATGCGACGAAAAATATTCATGGGACGGACGGACTGACTGGCGGACTGGCGGAAGGACAGACAGAGGTAAAACAGTATACCCCCCCCCCCCCTTTTTTTTAAAGCGGGGGTATAATAATTATAAAGACTACCTTCTGTGTCATTTGTAGCAGATGAATTGGAAGATGTCTCATCATCATCTTCAACTTCCTCAACTTTCTGTGGAACTGGTTTACCAGACATTTTAACATTTCCACTGCTTGTCTCCGCCATTTCCTGTAATTCATGAGATAATGAATACTTTTTTTATATCAAGATTTGATGATCTAAGAGTATAAGATAAAGAAAAGAAAGCTTCATATTGCCATTTGCCACTAGAATCAAAAGAGTCAATTTAAAATAGACCTGATTTACTGTTTGAACTACAAATTATAAGCTAAATGGTATTTAAACCCCCTTTTCTCATGTTTTCTAAGCACATAAGTTTATTACCTTTGATTCCATAGGTTTACATAACCAATTCTTTGAGAAAATTGTGAAACTTCAATTTACAAAGCTTGATTCATGTTTACTTTTATGGGAGAGCAATAGTTGACATCTTGGCAAACTTGAGGTGGTTTTTTTTCTTCTTTTTTTTTGTTGTTGCTGTACAGCTTTTTTTTTTTTTTTATTGTTGCTGTACAGAGCATAAGGCAGTTAACTACTTACACAAATTGACATAGATTTGACAGAAAGTATAAAAATTGGTTTACTGCTACAATAATATCAAGTATGTTCCCTATTGGAATTTTAAAAAAAAGATATTAAAGTGACATTTGTATTTTTTCAAAGTTAAACAAGAGTTATACAATATAAATTGAGGATATGTGTTATTTTTATGGTTCTTATTTCAGTGTACATATTTTATAAAATTCTAAGTTATTAACCAAGATACAAACTCTAAAAAGAAATATTCAATGACTTACAGACATGACAGAAGGGAAGAAGGTTTTTTTTATAATATTTATAATATGATATAAACACAACAACAACAAAAGAAATATTTAATATCTAATAAAATAAAAATTGGATTTCTTCTTAGAATTAAAACTAGAGGCTCTCATTCTACTTGGGTTTTTGAAATCATATGAAAAAAGATAACATTTGGATACAGAGTAACAACACCTGGCCAGCACCTCATTAAGAAAGGAACATTTATGCTATGTTTGGTTTCATTCAATTCAGTGGTTCTCTAAAAGAAGTCATTTGTATGTACTTCCCAAAGGATCCTATGTTAAACCAAGTCCCCTGCTGGCAGCCATCTTGGATGATGGATCCGCTACAAAGTAACAACACTTAGTCGACACCTAATAAGGAACATTCATACTGTGTTTTGTTTCATTCCATTCAGTGATTCTCTAAAAGAAGTCATTTGTATGTATTTCCAATAGGGTCCTATGTTAAACTAAGTCCCCTGCTGACGGCCATCTCGAATGATGGATTGGCTACAAAGTAACAACACTTGGGCAGCACCTCATAAGGAACATTCATGCCATGTTTGGTTAGTCCATTCAGTGGTTCTCTAGAAGAAGTTCAAAATGTAAAAAATTACCAGGGCCAGGTGAGCTAATAAATATTGCTCAATTTGACTCTTTCGTAAAAGCTACCTTATTTTGTATTTTACCTTCTCCAGTCTTTCTCTTTCTCTCTTCAGTTTTCTTCTTTGTTTCTTGTTCAATTTCAATGGTACCTGCAACAGAGAATTTACTTGTATCATGCCAATATTATACAAGTGAAATTTTTGTCTTCTTTTAAATTTGAACTAACTAATAAAAAACTTAATATTTGTATTGTTCTTTCTTCCTTTAAATATTATTGGGTTGTATTGCAATGACTTGTTACTGAGACATGCATATACTGCTTATATAAATATTCTTTCAGGGTTTTTCCTTCTTGACTTAGATACTGTTTTATTTCCTTAGTTCCTGTTAGCCGAGTAACAATTAAGTCAGGATATTATCATTTAATGTTATAAAAATTTATACAATGTGCACAATATAATATTGTTTTAATGTCAAATATATATATGCTACCCAATAACGAGTAGATTTACACACAATTGATTAGTAACATCATACATGTGATAGACTAACTTGCTAAAACAATTAGTAGTGAACTCTTAACTGATTATAATATTATACAAGGTTGTCATAGATACTGCATCAGCCAGTGTAGCAGCCAGTATAGGCGTTGTGTCTTAGATATCTATCTATGTTGAACAATATGCTACTTAGCTAGGCTATCCAAATAACGTCAGGGTAAAAATCTTCCTGATGCCATTTTGGAATCCCTTGATAGCAAGAACTTTTTGGGCTATCTAGATCTATTTATCGCACCGATGGTGAAATATCACTTTGTGATTGGTTTAGCATGGTCACGTGGTGACCTCCTATGGATCCGTAGGGGTAAGTAAATTTCATAGGGATTCATGACACGTTAATGGTGACGACATCTAATAATGTTGTTGTGTTTCATTGTTATTTTTCAACAAAACGCAGCAGAAAAGGTCTGGCGTCCAATAATTTGTTATACGGTTAACTGCTGATCCTATGGATATTACTAACCCTCTATGGATCTGTAGGGGGTCAGTTGTGAACAATATTACTTTATGGTGGGCATGGATACTAAATAACATACAGTTTATTATTACAATACCTGACTAGTTTCGATATCATCAATGTTGTCATAGATACTATCATTATCTTCTGACTCAGATTCTACCATCTCTGGTGTGGCATCTCCTGTCTTCATATTCGAAGTTGCAGGTTTCGTTAGAATGACTGAAAAAAACCATCAAATGTTGATTTTTTAAAATTTAAATCTCAAAACTTAGAAGGAAATAAGTTTTTGAATTCTTCAATCCTACATCTTTTTATTCATGATATAAAAGCAGTTGCAGATAAGAACAAACAGACATAATTATGATAATGTTTGAACTACTTTTAACACCCGCTGAACTCCCATTCAATTTTGAATAAAGGGAAAATATGATAAAACTTGAACAGGCTCATTAAATTTCAGCAAAACCAATCTCATTTAATATTTGATAAACAATGACAGTGTTTTAAATTTTATGATTTTTTTCACACTTATGATTTTCCTCTGGACATGAAAATGGAGGTGTGACAGACGAACTAATAGAAGTACAAGGAAATCCCTATAAATTGTGCTTGTTATTACCATGGTAAAAGTAATACATGTAGCTTACTTGTAGGTGATAGTTAAGTTTCAGCAATGATATTGCCCATAAATATAGTCACATGTTATACTTCTGCTTACCTGGTTTATTTGCTTTCTTTTGCTTCTTTCTTTCTTTCCTGGATGTGATTACAGTCTGAGGTTTAGTTTTAGATTTTCCTTCTTTAATGTCATTATTTTGTGTAGAAGTAGAATGAACCTTAGAGCTACCAGAACTTTGGGTACCAGTAGAAAATTGGTCATTGAAATTTCCTGAGCCATAAAATGCTTTATTTGGAGTATTTGTGGAGGAAGTCTGGGAATTTGATGATCTCCTGTCATGAAAACCACTTGTGTCTGAGGAATTCTGGGTAGTTGGTGATCTCCTGTGATGAAAATCACTTGTGTCTGAAGATCTTCTTGGGTTGAACCTTGAAGATGTTCTATGTACATTATCTGATGTAGGATGATGAGTATGACTATTATCTGAGTGGAATTGACTTTGTCTATTGTTGAAATGTGCTGATCTAGACAGAAAAGGATCCTGATGTTGTTGTGGTCTCCGAGTAGTCCTCCTTCTTCTGGAATGTCCCTTATTTCCCGTTTTTATCACAGTTATTCTTCCATTTTGCATAATGACAATTTCTTCCCCATCGTCACTATCATCGTAATCGTCAAAACCACCATGCATACCACTGAATGGGTCCATAAAAAATTGCTGGAAAGGACTCTGGTGGAAAGGACTGGAAAAGGGATGACCAAAAAATCCCCCAAATGGTGAAGGTGAAGGTCGGGCTACTCCAAAGTCTGTAATATAAACACTAATAATTCAGAAAGTATCATTAACAAGACCACTACCAAGTCTGGACATATGTCCTTGCATGCAATGATTTAGGATACATGTTTTCTGAAGTATAACTAAAGTTATAGAAACTGTTTGATCAAAATTTTCCTTGTACATTTTGTACAATAAATGTTGTAAAATTTCTCATTATCAGCTAACTGGTTGTATGGAAGATGTAAAAATAGCTTACTTGCTACCACTCCACATTATCAAGCAAAATATTGAATTATTCTTATAAAGCCAAGAAAATGTAAACAATAGTTTTCTACCATTGTATTTTATAACAGATAGACAAAATAAAATTAACGGTACCAATTTTCTTGCACCAGATGCGCATTTCGACAATACATGTCTCTTCAGTGATGCTTGTGGCCAAAATATTTGAAATCCAAAGCTTATATAAAAGACGAAGAGCTATAATCCAAAAGGTCAAAAAAGTATAGCCAAATCCGTGAAAGGTATCAGAGCTTTGCATGAGGGAGATACATTCCTTATTTTTTAATAATTTCTGATATTTTGTAACAGCAAATTTTAATAACACAAGAAATCCGTATTTTCATGTCAGTACCGAGGTACTGGCTACTGGGCTGGTGATACCCTCGGGACTAATAGTCCACCAGCAGAGGCATCGACCCAGTGGAAGTAAGAAAATTAACGGTACCAATTTTCTTGCACCAGATGCGCATTTCGTCAATACATGTCTCTTCAATGATGCTCGTGGCCAAACAGGTGAAACTGCGAGCTACTGCTCACTGATGATACCCCTGCCGCAAGTGGATAATATTAATAGTGTAAAAATATGCAAGTGTTCGGTAAACAGGAAGTTGTCAAGTGATGAATCTGAACAGGCATCACACGGTATAGCTGACTTATATAAATCCTGAAACCAAATTTCAGAAATCCTTGTATTGTAGTTCCTGAGAAAAATGTGAAGAAAAATTTTCAACTTGGCTATCATGTGTAAAATCATACAAGTGTTCGGTAAAAAGGAAGTTGTCAAGTGATGAATCTGAAAATGCATCACACGGTATAGCTGACTTATATAAATCCTGAAACCAAATTTCAGTCCTTGTATTGTAATTCCTGAGAAAAATGTGATGAAAATTTTCAACTTGGCTATCATGTGTAAAATCATTCAAGTGTTCGGTAAACAGGAAGTTGTCAAGTGATGAATCTGAAAACGCATCAAACGGTATGGCTGACATATATAAATGTTGATACCAAATTACAGAAAGGGTGGATGTGTAGTTCCTGAGAAAAATGTGATGAAAGTTTCATGGGAAGGACTGACTGACAGACAGAGGTAAAACAGTATACCCCCCCTTTTTTAAAGCGGGGGTATAAATATTTGAAATCCAAAGCTTATATAAAAGATGAAAAGCTATAATCCAAAAGGTCAGAAAAGTATAGCCAAATCCGTGAAAGGAATCAGAGCTTTGCATGAGGGAGATACATTCCTTATTTTTTAATAATTTCTGATATTTTGTAACAGCAAATTCTAATAACACAAAAAATCCGTATTTTCATGTCAGTACCGAGGTACTGGCTACTTGGCTGGGAAACCCTCGGGGACTAATAGTCCACCAGCAGAGGCATCGACCCAGTGGTAGTAATAAAATTAACGGTACCAATTTTCTTGCACCAGATGCGCATTTTGACAATACATGTCTCTTCAGTGATGCTCGTGGCCAAAATATTTGAAATCCAAAGCTTATATAAAAGATGAAGAGCTATAATCCAAAAGGTCAAAAAAGTATAGCCAAAACCGTGAAAGGAATCAGAGCTTTGCATGAGGGAGATACATTCCTTATTTTTTAATAATTTCTGATATTTTGTAACAGCAAATTTTAATAACACAAAAAATCCGTATTTTCATGTCAGTACTGAGGTACTGGCTACTGGGCTGGTGATAGACAAACTGACAGACAGATTGTGCAGTTAAGAGACCTGCTTTTGTAAATTGTAACAATAATGTTTAGATAGATGAAGGCAAGTCTTTTACAGGAACATTTTTACCCTTAAATTTTCATTGAATATCATATCAATCAAAATTATGACAGTCGTTTTTGATTCGTTCTACAATTATCCCACTTTTATATGCAAGTTTTGTCTTTAAAATGTTAAAGTTTGAAATAATCTTATTTAATTGTAGTGTACATTTATTTTCAAATGGTCAATAAACATGAAAAATATTGTTAAAGCCATGCACACTTTCAAATATTAACTTGCATCAGAAATCTGACTTCTAACTTTTCATTCATATACTATACTTCAATTCCAGTATGACATTGGCTTTTTTTAAAACTGTTTCATTTCAAGTTTTACTGATGAGTCTCTTGTCTAGAGCACAAGGTTTTAATCCTAGTATCTATGATTTTTTATAATAAAAGATAACATCTTTGATACAGCCAAAAAGATCTTAAAATATAACATCTTTGATACAGCCAAAAAGATCTTAAAATATAACATCTTTGATACAGCCAAAAAGATCTTAAAATATAACATCTTTGATACAGCCAAAAAGATCTTAAAAGATAACATCTTTGATAAAGCCAAAAAGATCTTAAAATATAACATCTTTGATACAGCCAAAAAGATCTTAAAATATAACATCTTTGATACAGCCAAAAAGATCTTAAAAGATAACATCTTTGATACAGCCAAAAAGATCTTAAAATATAACATCTTTGATACAGCCAAACAGATCTTAAAATATAACATCTTTGATACAGCCAAACAGATCTTAAAATATAACATCTTTGATACAGCCAAACAGATCTTAAAATATAACATCTTTGATACAGCCAAACAGATCTTAAAATATAACATCTTTGATACAGCCAAACAGATCTTAAAAGATAACATCTTTGATACAGCCAAAAAGATCTTAAAAGATAACATCTTTGATGCAGCCAAAAAGATCTTAAAAGATAACATCTTTGATGCAGCCAAAAAGATCTTAAAAGATAACATCTTTGATGCAGTCAAAAAGATCTTAAAAGATTACATCTTTGATACAGCCAAAAAGATCTTAAAAGATAACATCTTTGATGCAGCCAAAAAGATCTTAAAAGATAACATCTTTGATGCAGCCAAAAAGATCTTAAAAGAAAACATCTTTGATGCAGCCAAAAAGATCTTAAAAGATAACATCTTTGATACAAACAAGTATCTTTGATACAGCCAAACAGATCGTGTAAATAAGTGGGATAAGGAAAATACAAATACTAACCAGGAACATGTTACAACAACTTGGAACATCTAGACATAATGAAAAAAAAATGTCTCTTGTATAACACTTCTAACATTAACTTTATACTCACCGCCCATCATCCATGGAAACAGCCTAGTCAAAATATTAATCTATAAATAAAAATGATGTTATACAGTCATACCTTTACATTGCTTAGATATCAAATGTATCAGATACATAAATAACTACATCAGGTCAATTTTAGTACATAACTGAGATTTATATATTTTCGTGGATTGAAGAATTTTTTTATTTTAGTAGATACCAGATTTTGTGGTTTTGCTGAAGTTTGCATTAAATGCTATGAAATATTCAAACTTTATTGAACAATTCAATTTGTTCATCTAAACCTAGGAAATCAATGAAAATTGGTAGCCTACTAATACATGAATTACAAAATGTAACAATGAATCCTCAGTCACCTTCAAGAATCAAATACACTTTTAACCGTGTACATAGGAAGATGTGGTGTGAGTGCCAATGAGACAACTCTCCATCCAAATAACAATTTAAAAAAGTAAACCATTATACATGTAGGTCAATGTACGGACTTCAACACGGAGCCTTGGCTTTTTATGGAATCTTATATTTTTAGTCATTGAAACTCAATCTATCTGAGTGTGTTGCATTCCCATCACAATGGCCACTAAAATGTCAACCTTGACTGATCATACTGCTATTGATATAATTATTAGCCTTCCAATAATCTAATTGTGTGTGTGTGTGTGTGTGGCTATTGATACCAACAATATAAAGCTACTGTGGATTCATTTATCTTGTGGATTGAGTTAAAATTGAAGTTTAATGGATGCTGATTTGGTTGATTTGACAATCATGCATACATGGCTATGGTTATCATGATATACTATATAAATAAGACATAGCTGAGAGGGTGATAGAGCAGATTGGTACCCTGAGAAAACATTGTCAACTGTGGCAAAGCCATGGTTGACAATGCCTTTTCAAGGGGTTCTAATCTGCTCTATCACCCTCTCAGCTATGTGTTATTTAATTTATTATACTGAATATCCTATCATTATTGGCTTTTACAGATTACTTTTAATTTAACAGTATTTTCTATGACGTCACGTTCATAACAACGTTACGGGCATTAGAAAAAAACAACAAAAGTCAAGCAAGATGTTTTATTTTAAAATCTGAACCAAAACGTAGAACTTAATTAAGCATTGTATTTAATTCCTTGATGTAAATTCAATTGTTCTTTGAATTATCGATTTCTGATTGGTCTAGACGAGAGAGTTGCATTAAAAAAAAATGTCACCCGCTCAGCCATGTGATAGAGTAAATTGACACCCTCTTCTTAGCCAATCAAAATATGACATTTTAACGTGAAGTATAATAAATTTATATAACTTACTGGGACATCATGTCCACCAGCCTGGCCAGTAAATTGTCCATCTTCTTGAAATCCTACTGCACTTGGTCCTGAAAATCACACAAAGTATAAAATTAGTACTAAAACTTTATCAAAAAATATATGATATTTCTCTATTTATTTCACCTGACTGTGCATGACTTAAATTGTTTTGTTCACTTAACTAGAGGCTCTAAAGAGCCTGTGTCGCTCACCTTGGTCTATGTGAATATTAAACAAAGGAAGCAGATTGAAAATTGACTACAAAGGTCAATAACTCCTACAGGGGTCAATTGACCATTTCGTTCATGTTGACTTATTTGTAGATCTTACTTTGCTGAACATTATTGCTGTTTACAGTTTACCTATATCTATAATAATATTCAATATAATAACCAAAAACAGCAAAATTTCCTTAAAATTACCAATTCAGGGGCCGCAACCCAAAAACAGGTTGTCCAATTCATCTGAAAATTTCAGGGCAGATAGATCTTGACCTGATTAACAATTTTACTTCATGTCAGATTTGCTCTAAATTATTTGGTTTTTGAGTTATAAGCCAAAAACTGCATTTTACCCTTATGTTCTATTTATAGCCATGGCGGTCATCTTGGTTAGTTGGCGGGGTCACCGGACACAATTTTTAAACTAGATACCCCAATGATGATTGTGGCCAAGTTTCAAATAATTTGGCCCAGCAGTTTCAGAGGAGAAGATTTTTCTAAAAGATAACTAAGATTTACGAAAAATGGTTAAAAATTGACTATAAAGGGCAATAACTCCTACAGTGGTCAACTGATCATTTTGGTCATGTTGACTTATTTGTAGATCTTACTTTGCTGAACATTATTGCTTTTTACAGTTTATCTCTATCTGAAATAATATTCAAGATAATAACCAAAAACAACAAAATTTCCTTAAAATTACCAATTCAGGGGCAGCAACCTAACAACGGAATGTCAGATTCATCTGAAAATTTCAGGGCAGATAGATCTTAACCTGATTAACAATATTACCCCCATGTCAGATTTGCCCTAAATGCTTTGTTTTTTGAGTTATAAGCCAAAAACTGCATTTTACCCCTATGTTCTATTTATAGCCATGGCGGCCATCTTGGTTAGTTGGCGGGGTCACCGGACACAATTTTTAAACTAGATACCCCAATGATGATTGTGGCCAAGTTTGGTTAAATTTGGCCTAGTAGTTTCAGAGGAGAAGATTTTTGTAAAAGTTAACGCAGGACGACGACGGACGACGACAGACGCCGGACGCCAAGTGATGAGAAAAGCTCACTTGGCCCTTCGGGCCAGGTGAGCTAAAAACAGTTAATAATTTTTTTTATAAATAGTTTATTATTAGTATTCATTTCAGAGGAGTTAACAAAAGTTTGCTGATGTGTGTACAATATTTCATGTCAGTTAACAAGATTTCAGGGTCTCTTTGATCAAGCTTGGTTTAAGCTTTTTTATCAATTCAATTCACTTCAACAAGCAAATTCTATTTTGCAACCATGGAAAAATTACAAGTTTTGGCATAAAAAAATCAATATTCACATTCAAGGCAAATGGTTGATTATCTTTCATTTGTTTTGGCCAATTTTATCAATAAAGAATCTGTCTCTTACTACATTGTACTAGCAGGAATATTCAATCAATAAAAAGTCTATTGAATTTGCCATTCACTGCTGAGTAATAGGCCATTATAAAACTTACAATTTCAAATAAAAAATAGAATTCCTAAAGTTTGTTCCTTTCTTATAAATTATATATACCTCTGGCACAAAAGCAGTTGTTTTGTAATTAATTGATTGAACTTATACTGACCTTACTTATCAAAATTAACCTAAAAACATCAAGTATAACTTCTGCCAGGTTTTATTATAACTTACCCTCAATAAGATATTTGTGTGCATAACCTATCTCTTGAAACTTTTCTTTGGCATCCTCACTTTCATTCTGTAAATAAAAGGCAAATAAAATGTGTACAAGACAATATTTATGCCTATAATGTTATAAAAGTGTTGAGACTTTAATAAAATATTGAATCTGCTTATCCTAGGCCAGATCCAGTAATTCTACGTTGTCATAGGTTACTGTCAGCTGTCATGATTGTTTTTTGTTTATTGTTGTAGATTAAATCTGGCCATTGATTTTTTTTCTTTCAATTTGTCATTCTGGAACCTTTTATAGCTATTTATAAGGTATTTGTTTCGCTTAATGTTAATTTGCAACCTGCAAATGCTTCCTAGGTTATTTATGAAAAAAATCTCATTATCAATCAGACCACATCTATTTATATTGTTTTATAAAAATTTCTGAATGTCATTTTATCAGTTGCTCAAAATCTTATGACAGATACAGTCTTCTATCTAGGTTGACTCAAAATTCTCTGGGAGTTAAAATATTTATGTGGTCCCCCCAAAAAAATATACAGTACGCCCAGAGAGTATGTAATCGCGAACTTTAATCACCGATTTCCGTGTGTAGCAGATTGACATCGCGAATCACGGATTATACTCCCAATTTCCTCCAAAGATTCTCTCCCAACACCGCGTGGCTGTTAATTGGTTTATTGCCCATCTATGAACTGAAAATTAATGACGCGTGACAACATCATCGGATTAGCCAGATTTATTACCTTTGTACATTTAATCGATCTTGATTGCACCTGTGTTCTTTAAAATACGGTATTTAAATGTCCTTTCATTGTCAGATAAAAGTGTGACATTTTTATTTAGAATAAGATAATTATTTTTATATGTATATGCCCATGTCATTGTCTTATGACAGGCAACGTACAACGTATAAAAATACGAATAAAACACTTATTTTGTATTTTCATTATAGTCCGATCCGGTCATAATTTTTGTTTTTTTCAACAAAGATGATTTTACCACAATCAGAACCTTTTATGACCTACTCAGTGAGCAATATTCGGTTCATTAATAGTTCAATATTATATAATTAATATCAACTGGCTTAAAACAAAATGATGTTTTTATGGTTATATGTATGAGCAATATTCGGTTCATTAATAGTTCAATTTTATATAATTAATATCAACTGGCTTAAAACAGAATGATGTTTTTACGGTTATATGTTCAATCTAAATAAAACCCAAAAGTTAATTTATCAGATCAACAAGTGAAAGTTCTCTGTTAAATACTTTCAATTTATTTTGAAATGTAAAATATTATGTTTCACTACCTCGGTAGATTTCCGACTTGAAATATTTGAATTTAAAAAAGAAACTGTAAAGTGACAAATATTTTGTATGTATGCAATGTGGCAGCCCTTTATTCATAAATACTGAGATACATTTGCCGCCTAGACACAACACAAATATCACAACCTTATTTATTTATATGGAGAAAAAAATCATGTGCTTTTTATCCGTAATGATCTGTTATTGATCTTTAATTATTTAAAATAAAATTGGTTTAGCGCAATCGGTCCGTATTTTACTGCTTGTTAAAATCCTCGGCGAAATATAAAAAGAAGTATTCTAATGCAATTTGTATGTAACAATTTTTTTCATTGGCTAAAAGTTGCCGTCAAATCCACAGTTGACCAGGCGTAACTAAGGAGGGACAACCATTTTGAAATAATTGAATCAACAAATGATCGATTAATAGTATATAATAGAAAATAAAACAACACCTACCTCGAATTTGCCGTTTTAATGTTATTTTATCCGAATTTGAAGCGTACGGGTAACGTAATAACCTCCAGTTTGTAAGTTTTCATTTGTATGACGTCACGTTTACCCATGACGTCTTTGCGCCAAAATCATTTATGAAGTTTCGCGGATTTTTTTTTATTTGTCAAATTTAGACATTTTCCCAAGTTTTATCTGATTATTTCATTTAGAAATGCATTAGAATCGGAATAACAGTACTGTAGTTGAAGAGTTGCCACCGTCAATTTTGATTTGACGGTCGCAAATCTCCGTTTTACTGTCTCCGCTACGCGTCGCCAGTAAAACTGCATTTGCGACCGTCAAATCTACAATTGACGGTGGCAACTCTTCAACTACAGTACTGTTATTCCTTAATTTTAACAATTTATAAAATAGAATATTAAAATGAAACTATATCGTATTTCAAGAAAGAAATATGTAAAAAGAACTGAACGACATGCATCCTGTCTTCATCTACCATTAGTATATAGTGTTGACTATGGACGTATAAATAATGTCCGGTTTTATGTCCTCTGTTGACTGAGAAACGTAAAAATAAAAGACTGATGTTGGTTTATTCAGAAAAGGAATTTAATTTAGAATCCGGTTAATCAATTGTAAAAGGACCTTCTAGAGCCTCAATCTTAACGCACACACATTTATGTCAATTTTTTACAAAGCAAGTTTAAACCTTGAATGAACTTTCCCACGGTTATCCAGAAAGGTCACCTGAGTTTACTGTTACATGATACTATTTCCCGCCAAATAAAAATCTCGTGGACAAAATTGATGTCACTATTTTTAGCATTCAATATTGTGAGCGAAGTCAAGTTCAAGTTCAACTACGCACTGTTGATCACTGAGATTCGTATCTTCTTCCCACGGCAATTAATTGCTTTAAAAATATTTAAAGATCACTCTTCTAAATACAACACAAAAGTTTACATTCATTGTGCGTAAATGAATATTATGCAACGACGAGTTGATGCAGCTATAGAAGTAATCCTGTTGTAGCCGAAATGTATTATTTATCCTAAAGTAATGCTAATAAACCGTGAAGAGAAAATGCTGTAGACTTATTAAGCATAAGGAATGGTGAATAGTTATTTCTTTTTTTCTTGCATATTGCATATACAAGTTTTAAAACGTTATTTTCTTTCTTTCTCACATTTTATACCTTCAGCGTTAATTTCCGCGCAAGTATGTCTCTTTTCGTAACTTAAGTTATATAAATTACCGATAAAATAAATCGAGATCATAATCAAGTATAGATTTTTTTTTATAAAACTATAATGCAATTGTAAGCATTAACAACAACCTTTTGCTTTTTAAAACGTTTATTTTGTAATCGTAAAATGGAAATTGCGTAGACTTATTAGCATAACAGATAGTGAATAATACTTTCTTTTTTACTTGTATAAACAATTTTGAGACTTGTAATTTTTCTTAACACTGCCCTATTTTATTCAGCGTTAGTCTCTGTTTATTGTTACACAATTATATCTCTTTTCGTAAATTAAATATTTATTAACTGATAAAAAACGGAAGTCAAAATCAAATATAGTTTGTTTTTAAAACTTGATTTAAATGTACAGAGTCAGTGCAATTAAAAGAATTAACAACAACGTTTTGATTTTTATTTAATCTTTCAATTGTTTCAAGCAATCAGATATAAACTGATAATCAATAGACAGGAAATGCAATTGTTTAATTACATAAGAAATCTTGCATACCTTGACTGTCGCTTGTCGGCATAGATCAGAAGGATTAGGACAATTAATTACCTGGTGTGACACCGCATCACTCCAGACTGGGAGAGATGTCGCTAATACAATAAACAAAAGGTAACGGATTTACGCGAAAGTCGGAGTGAATACTCCCAAATTTCTCCGAGAATTTAGGAAGTGATGTCGGAGTTTCCTGGTGTTACACCAGGAAAAAACTCGGTGTATGGAGTATGGGATGACTTACGCGAAAACTGTACTGTAGCTGTTCAAACACACAACCTACCGCACTTGAGAAATATTTTGTACAACAAATTCTTAAAACAAATGAAAGACAAAGCACATTCATTGCAAATAGTGGTAACATTTGGCTAACCTTTCCATTTCAAATGGTGGTATCATTCGGCTAACCTTTCCATAATTCAAATGGTGGTAACATTCGGATAACCTTTCCATTTCAAATGGTCGTAACATTTGGCTAACCTTTCCATTTCAAATGGTGGTATCATTCGGCTAACCTTTCCATAATTCAAATGGTGGTAACATTCGGATAACCTTTCCATTTCAAATGGTCGTAACATTTGGCTAACCTTTCCATTTCAAATGGTGGTAACATTGGAAAAATTTCTGCTCTTTCCAAGTTAGGTTTCAAAATCTGACTGACCTCCTGACATTTCAGGCAAAGTTTTGTTTGAGTACTTTGAGATAAATTTTCCCTTTTTTCTATGCAAATTGCCATATTTGAGAGGCATTATATTTCTGGACAACCATAGTTTTCCTTTTTCATATATTGAGAAAACTGGACAGGTTGGAATGTTGAAATCCACATCAGTACCTACTCTTTAAATAAACATACCTTATCAGGGTGAAATATCAATGCCATACGCCTGTAAGCTTTCTTGATGTCATCTGAAAATAAATACAAGAAAGCATTCAAATGTGAAAGATGTGACTATACACATGGGTCAGGTGACAACACACATTCAGCTGAATAAATGTGTATTTCTTAAATGTTTAGAGGCAAAATATCTAAAGCATATATATTCATGTCTTGAAAAATTGATAACATATTTGAAATTAAGGCATTCATGTGTTTTGACTTAGAGAAGGTTGTATTGTCGAAATGCGCATCTGGTGCAAGAAAATTGGTACCGTTAATTTTATTGCAGATGATATTATAACATTTTAATCTTTGTAGGTTGAGGTAGTAAATATAAAAACACACATATATACTTGAAGGTAATTATACAAGTTAAAATTTTATCTGCAGGTATTGAATCTTTCAATAAGCAAATTTATAATCAGACATGTCAGAAACAACATTTATAAAATGCAAATAATTGTTTGAAATGATCAGAAATTATTAAACAGAAACAACATAAAAGAAATCTATGAATCAATAAAGAACCATAACTCATAAACAGCAAATATGAAAATCATTTGAAATCAAACAAATATTCATTTAATATTGATATGAAGCATGGCTATAAAATGCTTCCCCTTTACCTTGAATTTTGTGCTTGTATAAAGATGTAGGGATTTTCAAGAATATTTGTCAAAGTAATTATATTTTTGATACTTTTTCCCTGTTTAGCCCTTAAATCATTGTAAACATGGTAAATGGCAAATTTACTTGAATTATGAAAGCAGATTTACAAGTTTTATGATGATTATTATAATCAAAGATCCAAGTTTGACAAACTCAAGATGCTTTATTTTCAAGATAATTTCATACAATGTACAAATAATGGAAAACATTATAGTTTCAAATTCATTCTTTAATTCCAGTTTTTTTAGGCGTGATGAGTCATTTTTGACGAACCGACTGTTAGGCATCCTATTTTTTAGTCTGGTATCTATGACAATGTATGAATCTATTTACCGTCTGTTGCATCCTCTTGAACTCCCAAAACTTCCAAACATCTTCTTCTCTCCCTCGCTCTACTACTCATTTCGGTTAATTATAGATCTGACTAAACTGAAATAAACAAGTAAGACTTTTCATACATTGAAAATATTTATAATAAGAGTTTTAATAGTATATGAATCAATATCTTTGAGCAAATCTAAATCTAGAAATTTACTTGAGTTGGGGGCCATGGACTGCCTAAGAGGATGCTCACTCTGGTCATGCTTCAGTGATTCCCTATATAATCAACCATTTTTTTCCCAGAAAAGGGGGGGCTCTAAATCTGCCTCTTAATAAAACATGGGAGTTCCATCTTTGCTAGACAAGCTCAAGGGTTCCAGTGGGCGGAGATACTAACCCTTAGCTTTGAAAGATGTGCAAGTTGTTATATGATATAACAAAGATATCACAGTAGGAAGAAATTATATACCCCCACCCTCCTAAATCGTTGACATGTTGGAACTACAGCCATTTCATCTAAATCTCGGGACATGTTTGAGCCATTGTCACAATTGGACAAGTCTTACAAATTCAGCAAAATTGACCAATTATATTCACAGTTACTTGATCTCAAATATTAATACTGAGATGCCAAAATTAATAAGTAGCTGTCAATAAACCCCATGGTTGCAGCGCAGATAAATGCCCCATGAGTGTGTTATCAATATTCTTTACCATGTTAACAAAATTAGCCAGTATAATTCCTTTCCTTAAAAAATGTTAAGAACTTAGAAGGGGTAAAAAAATTGCAAATTACTCATTTGAGTTCCCGTAATACATAATAAACACATCACATGCTGCACTAGTGTAGTCTAAATTATTAATTGATGTAGATTGAAATTGACCGCTGGACCTGTTGTTAGTGTAGAAATAAGTGATCAATATATCACTACATTGTACCCCTTGACTTGAGAACAGTCAAAAGCTTATCCTTATAATAATGTTTTTCATCACAGTTACAATGATGAAAACCAAGGAAAAATCTACATATGAATTAGCTCAGACTTCTTAACTGTCACGAAATAGAAGTTCCTTCATAATATATGTTCCAAATCAAACAATATTCTGAAATAATATTTCCACTGGAATAAATATTACAATAAATGTTTCAACAAAATAAATAGTATAGAATACATTTGTTCTTACAGGAACATAATCATGATAATATTATATGACATTATTAATCAGGTTGGGAACAAACTCTCTCTATGGTGATTATACCTGTATAGAGGGATAAACCTTCTATAGAGGGATAAAATTATCCCTCTTTAGAGGGGTATTTTTGTTTAGACTGGATTTAAATCAAAACAGGGCAGAATGGCATTTCTCTACTTATTATGGCAGTAACCTGCAACAGTTGATGCACCAATTGATGAACTTAGTTTAATATGCACATGCCCAGTTTGCTGCTTATCTGACTAAATATAAAATCTATTGTTCACCATGATTGAAAACTGTGATGATCAGGTAAATTCTACTCACTTATGCCTCACTGAACAGAATTTCTATTGTTAGATTTAACATGAAATTTAAAGGTCAACTATTCCTTTTGATGTTGATCAGGTGTTCAGATACAGTACTCTTAAAAAATATCGATTCGATAACTTTTTTCTCCGATTTCCGTGTTTCTCGGAATCACACCGAGTACCGCGGATTTCACTCCTAAAATCCTCCAAAGATTCTCTCCCAACACCGCGTGGCTGTTAATTGGTTTATTGCCCATCGGATGTACTTCAAATTAACGACGCGTGACAACATAATTGGATTACCCAGATAATTTACCTTTGAACATTTAATCGATCTTGGTTGCACAGGTGTGCTTTAAAATCACGGTATTATAAATTGAACAAATGTTTTCCTTTCTTTGACAGATAAAGATGTGACAATATCGTTCAGAATAAGATAATCATTATCTTTTATATTTGTGTCTTATGCCGTTATCTTTAAAATAGAACGTACATACGAAAAAGTATGAAGAAAATTGTTATTTTGTGTTTCTATTACAGTCCGGTCAGGTCATACATTGTGATCTTTCAGCAAGGACGATTTTGCCACAATTAGTTTCTTTTATAACTTATTCAATAAGCAATATCAGCGCATTAATTGTTCATTATTAAAAAATCAACTGGCTAATAAAATCATGTTTTTTTTTCGGTAACCCGATTCGTCGGATCATCAAGTAAACTTAATTTATTGAGCAATGTAAAATATGATGTTTCACCACCTCGGTACATTTATACAGACTTGAATAATTCAAATTACGAACAGAAACTGTTAAATGACAACTCTGTTGACAAAGGAAATAATTTCAAGTGATATTGATAGTGCTCGTCATTTTCGCATTTTACGGAACGGTTTTCAAATTGACGAAAGTATTTATATCAATTTCGTCATTTGAATTTGGAAAGTGAAAAATATTTTCACATTAATTATATTATAATTGTACTATAATTCTACCGGTGTTTGACAAGTTTATGACGCTCAATCATTTTACGTTTACAAAAGATGTTAAAAGTTGTGATGATAAGTAATCCGCTTATCGCTATCCGATAGGTCACTAATCCTTTAATTATTGATAAAATTTATCAAACCTCATAATTGCCCATCATAATATTCTATTCCAGTTAAATCAGTCATCATTTTATTTTCAAAATTTCCCAACCGCCTACAATTGGCATTTCTTTATCGTATTATCATGATTATTGTCATTTGAATACAATCAGTTTTTATTACCAAAAATGAAATTTAATTGGTATAAAAGACATTTAAAATTATACACCTGTTTGACACTTAAACTGGTATAGTAGACCGGAAATATAACTCTTTATTACTTCAACCTTTACCTGTCAGGTAATCCAATTACCCATTCAGTCTTGTGCCGGTATAGATCAAAGTAGGATAAGGGCAATTAATTCCTCGGTGTAGAGAGTGAGCTCGTTATCACAATAAACATTTACCTGATTTTGGGAGAGATTACTCCCAAATTCCTCCCAACATTTTGGGAGGAATATCGGAGTTTGTCAGAGTGGCTCCGACATTTTCCTCGGTGTAGGGTGTGGGAGAGTTGGTACTCTTGAACTGTACTGTACATGTAGGTATACAATAGATTTCATGTTTTGTCACTTTAGCAGAAAACAGGTTATCCCAATTTTTAGTAAAGTGCATATGTTGATGTGTAGGATTTAATAATGTCCCCAATGAAAAAGTGTCCACCGGACATTATTTCCTAGTAAATACAGTCTTGGGACAATATTAACTTATTTATATGTGTCCTGGACACATTTTTCTATGAAAAACTGTCCTCAGGTATGAAAAGGTGTCCCTGAAAGTGGACATAATTAAATACTATACTTCAGTGATAAGATGTCCACCTGGACATTTTTTCCCAGGACATTTTTGTCCTCCTGGACTATTTACTGACATTTTCTATAATGTTTGGAAAGTAATATTTAGAAGTAATTTTACTAACTGTCTTGATAACACCAAGATGGCATCCACTTTCATCATGACATAAGAATAAAACAACATCTAGCTTGTCACAGTGTACCACTAGTTTTTCAACATTTTCTTTTGCCTTCTTGTCATAGTACACGTAATTCAGTTCTTCAAATTTAATTTTAAACTTTTCGCATTTCCTTCTTGTAGTTCTTCTTTTATTTAGATTTGTATTATCAGGATATTTCTTACAACTTATATACTGTGGATTCATTATATTTCGTTGAATACCAATATTTCGTGGACTTCGTGGGTACAGGGAAACCACAAATTTTAATGTTCAACAAATTGCAAATTTTCTGTATGATTAAATGCAGACTTTTGGAAAACAACGAAATCAAATATTCACGAAAATCCAAGTTTTCCTCAATCCACGAAAATTGGACGGTACCCACGAAAATAAATGAATCCACAGTAGTTGTAAATTTCCATCCATTTTTTACTTTGTTTATATTAATCAATTTCTAATTAAATTTCTTATTTTATTTAAATTCAAGCATAATAAAACATTATGATGACCATTGTGTTACTTCCCTTTGATGACATAATTTGTTTATAATTATAGTAGAATTTGATAATGTCCACCATGAAATAATGTCCTCTATTTTATAACATTGTATAGGTATAATCACCATCCAGGGGGTTTGTTCCCAACCTGTTAATAACTAAGTTTCCAGTGGAACTTCTGTTAAGTGGAAGTCGACAAACTACTATTTAAGTAACAATAATGTGTGCCAATACTTTTGAGGGAACTGAACTAGTAACCACAGCAGAAAAACAGGTTTGAAACAAGGGAAGTTTTAGGAATCCTTAAGGAGATTTCATGAACATTGTTATATATTTTAGTTAACTTCCTTTATAAATTCTATGAAACTTTCAATTACATGTTAGTAAAACAGTAAAAAAAGGGATGTAGTGCATTCCTACAGAACGAATTATTTTTTTTAGAGAAAATCCTCAGCTACTGGGAAATAGTGAAACCGAAAGTAAGAATGAGCATGCGCACTATCTATATAATTACGAGATTTCTGTTTAGCATACATTTCAGGTAGCTGTCTTTCAAAACTGATGGATTTTAAGAGAACATGAGAGTGGATTTATCGCCAGTCGACTCTTTAAAGATATTAACTGAGAGATAGCGTTTAAACATTGTTTTTTTCCTCACATCGAGCCTCTTCTCTCTCTTCGGCGATGTCTCATTTTTCAGACTACTTTAAGAAACGAATCTAATCAGTCTTTTACTTTTATAATTTTAATTCTCACTTTGAAATTTTAATATATAGAGTTTAATTATATTTTGAACTTATTGCAAAGGAGCTTTATATTTTAGTCTTATCATCTGATAAAAAATAAAATTCGTTTTTCAATTTAATCTTACGAAATTAACAAGTGATGGGAAAGACAGTGTAGCAGATAAAGACTAATTTTCCTGTAATTTCTGCTTTTGTTCTACGAAAAGAAATATGTCTTCCTGTTTCCTGTTTCAATATCAAACTTCTGATAACTATGAACGTCATTTTTAGTGTATTTGCACTCTCACTTTTGATTTAAACTATAGTTGCAAATTTATCTAGAAATTTATGAATTTTCACATTGTTTACTTTCTTTCTAGTATGCTGTTGTTGTAATAGATTCAACACAACTTGTATGTGCATGATTGTCTATGGTACTGAATGGCTCTGGTTTGCTCTCAGACTGGCCAGGTCAAAATCAAAATCTCAATAATTCGTATTCACTGCTTCTCTGCTAAACCTGATATTTACTATTGACTACAACTTGTACAGTCGCTTTAAAAGTAAAGTGAACACTTCTACATTGTTCAAACATCATCTGTGTATGGATTAGTACAACATTTTTTATTTAAAGCGACTATTCAACGTTCGTCCATCATCCTCATATCGATCATAATGATATTATTATAAGGTATGGTGTTGTTGATCTTACCTTCAGAGATTGATTGTATATAAAGTTAAATCACTAATTAGACACATAGTCATTTCTTATAGGTGTTGTTCTGTGTGAGCCAAGGCTTAGTGTTGGAAGCCATACCTTGACCTATAATGGTTTAATTTGATACACTGTTACTTGGATGGAGAGTTGTCTCAATGACACTCATTCCACATCTTCCTATATAATATTTCAGAATATTGTTCGATTTGGAACTTATATTATGAAGGAACTTCTATTTTGTAACAGTTAAGAAACATATATATGATTACCTGTATCACAACATTTTTGATACATTCAAACAGAAAAAGGATTAATTCTATTATACTCTTTTTTTATGTTAATGATTTTACACTATTGTTTCAGATAAGGGCGAAGGTTGGAACCTATTAAAACGTTTAAACCTGCTGCATTAGTTGCACATGTCCTGAGTCAGGAATCTGATGTTTAGTACTTGTCATTCATTGATGGGGTTCATATTTTAAGTGTTCCTCGTTTTTGTCGAGCCATTCGCTTGTTGCATAAAGCTTAACAAAGGGATAGTGATCGGGCTTCCTAAAAGCTTTATATTTTAGAAGTCTGTAGACCTGGATGCTTCATACTTTGTATATATAGATAAATGCCTTATGTTACATTACAAAGTTTCCATCTGTCACATGTTTATTGTCCTTGACCTCATTTTCATGGTAGAGTGACTACATGTACTTGAAAAAAAATGAGATTTTTTGTAATATTCATTTCTCTCTTATTACATTGTATCATGAGTAATAGCTATAGGAAATCTATATTTGGTACATGATATGCATACCTTTCAAGGTCCTCATGCTGGTCGGGCAGTTTTCACTTGACTTTGACCTCATTTTATGGATCAGTGAACAAGTTAAGTTTTGGTGGTCAAGCCCATATCTCAGATACAATAAACAATAGGTCTTGTATATTTGGTGTATGGAAGGATTGTTAGGTGTTCATGTCCAATTGGCAGGTGTCATCTGTCTGACCTTGACTTCATTTTGAGGGTTCAGTGTTTACAGTAAAATTTTTGGTCTATTTTTATCATTCTGTATGCAATAAGTGACTGGTCTACTATATTTGGTGTATGGAGTTATTGGACGGTAAACATGTCCAACTGGCAGATGTCATCTGACCTTGACCTCATATTCATTGTTCAGTGGTCAAAGTTGTTTTCTTTAAATATTGCCATCTCTTGATTCTTAATTCTAATTTCTCCATAAATACCAAGGGTAACAAGACACTTCAGCATCCTTTTGGACATTTTGGGACCAAGACAATTTGGTTCCTAATTTCTCTTCTCTCTATTATCATGATTATGATTAAATGTACAGTATAATACATTGTATATATTTAGAAAAATAAGAGAATTTTAATATCATGAATATAATATACATAAAATAGTTATTATAAATATAATACATGTGTCAATATTTATTTAGAATACTATCGAACATTGTCGAAATAGAACTATGCTTTACACTAAAACTAGAACATAAACATGATGAATGGTGAAATCTTTATAATCAATATAAGGCGATTAAATTTCGCGATTATCTAATTTACTAGATATATAGTTTAATAAGAAAAGATAAAAGTTATCCATTTTGGTTTACACTACACAGAAATAAGACAGCTATCCAAATGAGTCTAAGCTACAAAGCTTATTTACTTACTTAATCCTCTTCGTGCTTTGATGCACATAAGGCCGACACTACATGTAGTTCTCTCCATAACATTCTGTCTTGTGCTTTCTTCTCTACTTCTCGCCAAGACATCCCAACCTCTTTCATCTCGCTTTCCACTGTTCTTCTTCATGGTTCTTTAGGTCTCCCCCTTTTCCTTTTGCCAGTTGGAGTCCACCTCAGTGACACTTTAGTGATGTTTGCTGGTTCCTTCCTTAAGACATGGCCTATCCATTTCCATCTTCTTGTTTCTATTTCATCTCTTAAGTCTCTTTGTGCTGTCAGTTTAAATAGTTCCTGGTTGGATATTTTGTTTGCTAAAATGCAGTCTTGACAAATTAACAACAAAAAGAATAAACCACTTTCTTCATAAGATACTTTTAAGAAAGTACCCTTTACAATAATGTCATAAATAGTACAAGAATCAATTTGGTAATTTAAAAAAGAATACAAAAATAGTAGCTACAAATGTATATTAACACTAAAATTCCAAATTGAGTTCATGCCTATACACAATGTACAATTGTGTACCTATATCAGTGCATAGCAATTTAACTGTTTGAACAGTTCAATATATTTTAATCAAGGATTTGATAATTGATTTTATCTTAATAATTGCTGATTTGTTTTGGTGCCAAACTTTTTCTCGTTGCTGATGTGTCAAATGCCAATTTGTTTGTGTGCGGGACTGTCTCGAATTCATTATCAGGTGCTATTCATGTATTACCATTGACTACATGTACAGCAGCACAAGAATAAATTGATTTAATCCATATTTGTACAAAAATAATTATACTCCATGCCACAATGCAAATCCTCTTGAGTCTGAGACAAAAAAAACCCACCAAAATTAGGCTGCTAGGCCACTAATGGGTCTTCAACGCTGCAAGTAAATCACACACTCTGACAAAAAGTGTTAAACTGTGCATACTTTTACATGTAGCATTATGGTAAAATGTTTTAATATAGGAAAAAAAATACTGTGTTTGTTTTGGTAGACAGTTGGATTTATTGACTAGGCCACCAATGGGTCTTCAACGCAGTGAGAAAATCACACACTGTGACAAAAAGTGTTATACTGTGCATACTTTTACATGCAGCATTAATGGTAAAATGTTTTAATAGGTAAACAGTTGGATTTATTAACTATTTAAAGGTAATCAATATCCTGAATATAAACTCCAGCCATTAAATTTCAGTTTTTGTTCGAAGTAAATGAAATCAAAAATATACCACACCAAATGACACTAATTGTATAATAATGTTCTAACATGTTGAATCTTCTGCATAAAATGATGTTGCTGTATTCATTCACTTTTATTTTTAATTGTTTTTTCTTTTTTATTTCAGAATATTGACAATGTTTAAGGCATTAGATAAAGTGAACTATAACACACTGAACCTAAACAAACCTAAGGAACCAGTCAAAGAGATAATTAAACCAATTTCATTGGTTCAGATTAGTTGCCGTGTGATCAACAGATGTGATGGATTGACCAATCATGCGATACGTTGTGTACCAATACACTTAGCAGCAGATTTACTCAGGGCAGCAATAGAGAAGGCACAACCTAATGCTATCAGTGCTATCATATCAAACTGGCCACATACAGAATTATGGTAAGTTTGTCAAACTTGCCTTTTTTAAAGAATGTGCACAGAAATAAACTTAATTTGGGATAAACAAGTACCGTGCCACGTCTTATCTCAATATCTCAAAAATAAGAGAAAACAAACGACACAACATTAAAATGCAACACACACAGAAACAAACAATAATATAACAATGGCCATCTTCCTGACTTGGTACAGGACATTTTTAAAGGGGAATAAAAATGGTGGGTTGAACCTGATTTTGTGGCATGCCAAACCTCGCACTTTAATGGCAAAGTTAAATATAACATTGAAATGACAACATAATATTACAGGACTACAATACAAATAAATAGGAGAACATATTAGACAAAGAAACACATGATTAATAGATTAATTACTAAAAGTGTACACATATAATTACAGTTGTACACATATTACTACAGCTACACACAATTTTCTATAGTTGTTCATATGCACACATAGTACTTCAGGTATTCACATTTTACTATACATGTAGTTGTATGAACTTATCTTTGAATTTATTGTTCATTTTCTATTACACATTTTCATTGTTATTCTATGGTAATATTAATATGATTAATTCAGATGTTTATAATTTATTGCAGCTGTATGGTTTATCTTTTACTGTGAAATGCAAAGTACATTAATGGAAGTTACTTCTATTTTAGTTTTAAGGATATATTACCACCCAAGCACCATGATATTTTTGAGGAAGAAATGGGCCATGATTTGGTAGTGTTCAGAGGTGTGATCAACAGAACTAAATATTGTAAACTCAAATCTATTGACTTCAGAGGACTTAAACTAAGTAAGTTCCAAGAAAAAGTCTTAAAATACCTTAATTTCAGTATCTTAAAGAGTATTACGAAAACATATTTTGCATCTCTCCCATTTCTCATGCAAGAGATTGTTTTTTAACAAGTTTGAGAAAATGCTTTAGTATTCATTATTAATGTTGTATTTGATAGTATTTATAATTAATAAGTTAGCTTTGAGTCAAAACAGATGTGAATTTTCAGAATGATATTGAACAGATTTAAATTGTTTAAGGGATGACAACTCTGTAACTGCCCTGTATTTTTGGTAGGAAAATTTGAATACAAGTTTGTGATATAAGATTTTTCTAAAAGACCACATAATACTAAGAAAAAGATTAGTAGTGGCCCTAGGACTTAAGATTTTTTATCTAATAAGTTCATAATGCTTAAATTTATATTTCATATTGTGGCAAATTGGACCCTAGATGGAAAAATGCTAGTCTTTTCCCCTACTGTGTATACATAGTGTAGATGTGTAATAGATAGTATTTATTTGTTTTATAGATGTGTTCACATGTTGAAGATGTGTAATATATAGTATGTATTTGTTTTATAGATGTGTACACATGTTGTAGATGTGTAATATATAGTATGTATTTGTTTTTATAGATGTGTACACATGGTGTAGATGTGTAATATATAGTATGTATTTGTTTTATAGATGGAACTTTCTGCAAGCTGATAGTACAGATGTGGCCTATTTTGTCTTTAAAGAAATCACAACAGAAAACAAAGAATTTAGTGAAAACAATAGTCAAAAATGCTGGTAATAATTTTATAAGTCAATTTGGCAGACAACTGCTGATGTAAATCTATATATAAAAATGAAACAGTAACTCAATTACATGTACACCAAAAAACTTGAAAACATCTATCCTTTTGTATAATAAAAGATAAAAAGTTCAGTTTGAAATTACACTCAACTTTAAGTCCTCAGATAATGACAGAATCATTAAAGAAAAATTACACATGTAAGTTAACAAAAATACCAAATTTGACCTACAAAATAAACTACTGGTTTGTATTCCATCAAAGATTTACTTATAATGTTTTAAAATGGAAGTATTTTGTATGTAACTTGAAAGCCCTTTTCTTTTGAATACCATAGTTGTAAAAAATTAAGTTTCATTGTACTAGAAAAAAATCAATACCTTTTGAAAATAGAATATCAAGATTTTAAATGATTTGTATAATTAATGAAAAACAATGTGAAATATTTAGATATGAAAAGAAGTAATAAATTAATAGATTTTAGGTGTGAAAAAATGTTATAATTTGAAATATATTTTAGGTGTGAAAAGAAGTCGTTTAACAGATGAAATTTTGCCAAAAATGTTGGAAGATCTGCTGTGTCACGAGATGGTTAAAAATTCTACATTCTCTATATACATTCCTAAAGGTAGATAACTCTACATTCTCTCTATACATTCCTAAAGGTAGATAACTCTACATTCTCTTTCTACATTCCTAAAGGTAGATAACTCTACATTCTCTTTCTACATTCCTAAAGGTAGATAACTCTACATTCTCTTTCTACATTCCTAAAGGTAGATAACTCTACATTCTCTTTCTACATTCCTAAAGGTAGATAACCACATTCCCTAAATACATTCCTAAAGGTAGATAACTCCACATTCTCTGTATCCATTCATAAAGGTAGATAACTTCATATTATATGAAATAATCAAACTTTTATGCATGGCAGTTTTATAAAAAGTGCCTTCCAAAGGAATATTTGCCTTAGGCATGTTTAAGGACCGTTCCAGATAAAATGGTACAGGGGAGTTAGAAAACTCTTTATTATATACCACCATTCATAAAAAAATGCTCTATAAATTATTCAGTTTTTGAAGCTTTGTAGATTTGCCTTAGTCTTCAATGCCTAAAGAAACATTGTAAATAATTCAATTTTTGAATTTGGGGTTCATATACTATGATATACACCCACAAAATCCTCAATAATTGGTATTTCACAAAAAAAAATGAATCCACTAAAATTTAAAATTGAATCTTTTATATTTCAGGAGAGAAAATGACTGTTAAGATGGACAACTTACAGTTTTCTACAAACAGGACATTCTTCATGGATTACCTCATATGTAATGGACTACGGTCAATAACACCTTTGTCTATTTCTGTGTCTAATATTTGTATCAAGTAAGTGATATTTTGGTAAAAGCAGTGCTGGCCTTATAGCTTTTTAGGGTCATGTGATAATGGTCTTGATGGAAAGGGGAGGGTCTTTCATTTCTGTATTCTTAATTTCTTTACCAATTATTTTCTTTTATTTATTCTTTTGCCTTAATTTTCTTTATTAAGGTGGTACCCAACACTTTCACTAAAATTAATTTGGCTCGTTTAATTTTGATAAAATTTTGACAACGTATTTACTTTGACCCTGTGACAAAAATATATAAATTTAAAAAATTTTGAACCAACTGTTTTGTCAGAAAAATTACACTGGTTATATAGCAGTTTGACAAACACCAATTTTGATCTTTGAGAAGCTTATTGTTCCCTTTAAAACACAACGTAATTAAAACGTTTAGCGGACTTTACAGAGTTATCTCCCTGTAGTGTTAGGTACCACCTTAATTATTTTTTTATGATCCATTTTTCTCTATAATGTAACCCTGCAAGACCCTCATGTAATTCTATATTGCTTTAATATCATGCTATCCAAATTTATTTTCTGATAGATTGTAGATTGTGATAATTCAATTTCAGGATCTGAAGAGTCTTTAAGGTGGTACCTAACACTACAGGGAGATAACTCTGTAATGTCAGCTAAACGTTTTAATTACGTGGTGTTGTAAAGGGAATATTAGCTTCTCAATGATCAAAATTGGTGTTTGTCAAATTGCTATATAACCAGTGTAATTTTTCTGACAAAACTGTTGGTTCAAAATTTTTTGAATTGTTATATTTTTGTTAATTGGTCAGAGTAAAAAGTTAAACGAGCCAAATTAATATTAGTGAAAGTGTTGGGTACCACCTTAAGATGTTCTTTATATCTTTTAATAAAATTATATATAAAATATATATGTATGAGAAACAAATGTTTTTTCTTTCGAACATTTTCACTGATTTTAAATCTGACAGCCACATCCTATATGAATTTATATTTAGTATGGATAAATGGAATTGTGGGAAAAAAATAGAAAACAAAATCAAATTCAGAAATAGCAAAAGTTTTTTGTTAATAATGACTTCTGAAATAGCTTCTGTATATACAAATGTATTATAAGTTTTTTTCTTAATTTATTGAAATGAATGGATTAATGTAGTCCATATACATGTTTCAATCAGATATTGCTATGTTTATTAACAAATTTCTGTTGTAGGTCTGATTTAATGATTGGAGATGATGTAATGGACTGCTTAGCCCCTTTTATTGTCTTGAGAGGCTTGGACCCAGAGGTTTGTCTAAAATTAATATCTTAACTTGACCTAAGAGGCTTCAACCCAGAGATTTGTCCTAAAAAGCATAATTTATATTTTATCGAAAGGCTTGATTCAGGTAGATATACCTAAAATGTATAAAAAAATCATTGGAAATTATACAGTGGACATTTTTAATTCAATTTGTTGTCTTATTTGGGGTACATTGAAACATTTGACCTCATAAGAATATTTTTTTTTGTCAACCTTGATATACCCTTTATGGTTAGCATCAGTGTTTGGGATATATACATATAGAATGTACCTATCACCTTTGTCTTATTTAATACAATTGTGATTTTACTAAAATGAGATGTGTAACCGTATCACAATAACTATTAGAAAGATGGATTTAAATGATTAGTTTTTAGTACACAGGTTCTTTGGTTGTCATCATGAATAATTATTTAACTGTTACAAGCATCATTCTGATTTCTCTGGATTCATCATAACTAGTGAGATAGCGATTTTCAATAGTTCAAGGAAGCACTTGCTACTGCAAAGTGGAAAGGCATTAATATAAGTTGTAATAAGTTGTTTCCCAATCCACTATAGATAAATATGATAAACTAAGTGATAAATGTCTATTTGCAGTAATGTATTCTTTGCAAATCCATGAAATCAAATATCAACAAAAATTGATTTTTTCTCAATCAAGAAAACGGAAGGCTTCAAAAATAAATTAATCCACATTATGCATGAAACAATTGCCACTGGACATTAAAGCAAACAAATATCAGTCAACATTAGCCATTGAATTTGACTTTTTAATTGAGTAAAGTGTTATGTAAATAATATGATAATGAAAAAAGTATGAAGTCAGCAGCAATAAAACAGTAACTAAATAGCACAAAAAACAGAATATTTTCAAATAGATATAAGAAGATGTGGTATGAGAGCCAATGACACAATTGTAAAAGAAAACTCATAATAGATGTAAGTAAGGTCTTTAACCTGAAGCCATGGTTCTCACCAAACAGTAAGCTATAAAGGGCTCCACAAATTACTAGTTAAAAACCATTGAAATGCGAAAACCAACAGTCTAATCTATATAAAATATGAGAAACGAAAAACACTCATGATTATGAACCACATTAGCAAACAACAACTACTGAATATCAGGTAAACAAAGATCAAACGAAGGCTAAGAAACAGTTTTGAACAAAAAACGAATGTCTGTACAATAATTTTAGACTTAAATCATCCAGGTTAGAGTATTACACAATCATATAAACAAACAAAGCAATAAATTATTTTATTTTTCAGAACATTGAAGGAATTGAGCTGAAGCAACTTGAAGAGGGAATTTTCTTTCTCGTAGCATCAGACCTTCAGAAATTTAAAAACGTTAGGGCATTAGATCTTCAAGACTGTAATATATATTTACAGGAAGGTCGAACGAGAAGTAGAACAGCATTACGGAATAAAATAGTGGAAACTTTGAACTGTTTCTCGAACTTAATTCGATTGGATCTAAGCTTTAATTACCTTCTAGGTTGTCTTGGTGAGATATTAACAGCATTAAAACAACCCCTGGAATTTCTCAGTTTACGGGGCTGTGACTTGAATGAAAATGACCTGTCATGTTTGACTAAGTCTCAACATGCAATTCACTTAAAGGAACTTAATTTAAGTAAAGTGTGCCAATTTTCTATCTATGACAATGATAGGATATCGCCTATGTTTTTGTTAAAGATCACAAAACATTTTTCAAATGTGAAAATTCTTAGCCTAGCACAGAATCATTTACCAGATGCTTCAGTGTCGGAATTTTGTCATATTTTACGCCATGATTTGAAATACCTTAAAGTTCTGGACATTGCAGGAAATATACTGACAGAAGAGAATTTAACAGACATTACAAAAGCTCTAGCTCACATTAAATCAATGCAGAAATTCCGTCTGACTTGTACAAACAATTTATTAGAAGATGCAATGGGGCCTCTTGACGGTGGAAATAATCAAGAAGATCTGAAGAAGAAATTTTGTGGTGTTCTATCCTGTCTTGGTCGGGATGATATAATCGTGGACATTGTTCGGCTTTCTTATGCAATATTTGTGGACTTAGTGGATATCATGGACCCGGAGTGACTTTAATGGACCCGGAGTGAAAAAGTCAGTCTGTTCATATGCAATATTTATACAGTTGGTTCATATAATGGAACCAGAGCAGATTAAATATGTCAAAGACAGATCGGAAAGTATTTTTTAAAGGGAGTAAATGAATTTGTGTGACAGTAGAGAGGATGCAAATCTGGTTTGATTTTTCAATAGGACGCATGTGCAATTATTCCATTTATTGTAAAGTGAGAACTTTTGGAGTATTCACAGCTGACATTTATTTGGAATAGGATATTTGTCATGCAGAACCATCATTTCTAATACAAATATAACAGTGCAAAAAATGTCAGTTGTCATATGAATTTATAAACATAAACCATGTTCAATTTTTTGGAGCATTACAAATTGTTTTCTATTTAGAGTTTAAAAAAACCCAACAAAAGTGATTAATCTGAGTTTCAGCTTAGAAAAAATGGACAGTCTGACAGTTTGAAACTTGTTTGGACCCTCAACAGGTAGTGTCTGTACCATTTCTAAGCTTTGTTTGAATATCTATTTTCTATTTATCAGGAGAGACAGTTGAACATTGTTTTGTTGGTTGTAGGTGATGGCTGTTATCTATTGCACTAAAGAAAACAAATCTTGTCCTCCTATCTTAAGAAATTATTTTGACTTTTTTTTTGAGAATGTATGCTTCTCTGTTTTTGTTTTATTTTTTTTTTAACTTTTGGTCAGCTATTCAGAATCCTCAAGTCTCTTCCATATAGCGTCAATAAAATTTTGACGGCTATCCCCTACTTTTTCCCCATAATTTTCTACATAGATTTTTTAAAGGCATTTTTTTAAAATCTTCATAATCCTTGTTATTTTTTTTATTGTTTTAAAGAAATGGCATGAATGGTGTCAATGTTAATAGCATGAAATTCCGAAGGAAATCATTTCCAGTAAAATTTCAGTAAAATATACAACAACCTTTAATTTTTTTCCCTGCTTTTCCAGTTCTGTTTCTTTTTTTTTATCAAGCTTGTTATTTGAAACAGAGGATCCAGCATCATTGAGATAAGTGTATTGTCATCAGGTCATGGTTGTGGTTAAGTGTATTGTCATCAGGTCATGGTTGTGGATGAAGTGTATTGTCATCAGGTCATGGTTGTGGTTAAGTGTATTGTCATCAGGTCATGGCTGTGGTTAAGTGTATTTTCATCAGGTCATGGCTGTGGTTAAGTGTATTGGCATCAGGTCATGACTGTGGTGAAGTGTATTGGCATCAGGTCATGGCTGTGGTTAAGTGTATTGTCATCAGGACATGGTTGTGGTTAAGTGTATTGTCATCTGGTCATGGCTTTGGTTTAGTGTATTGTCATCAGATAATGGCTGTGGATGAAGTGTATTTTCATCAGGTCATGGTTGTGGTTAAGTGTATTGTCATCTGGTCATGGCTTTGGTAAACTGTATTGTCATCAGGTCATGGTTGTGGTTAAGTGTTTTGACATCAGGTCACAGTTGTGATTTTTATATAATATTATAACCAATGTCATTTCAACTGATCAGGCAGAGCTTAAGTTTTAACTTGCATAAAGACAGTCTATTTGAAGATGTGTTTGTTAAGGATGAAGGTTGTTATCATTATAACTGATTTCAACTCATCACCTATCAGTATCATCAAACTGATATAGTAATGAATAGAGTGTATGATATGGGGCGAAAAAACATGACACTCTAATGTTGAGTTTATCCTGCATGTCCTGAAACACCTGCTATAGATGGACTGCTCTTAAATAAGGGAACCAGTTAAAACCGCCCAGTCAAGTGAAATAAATCAAGTAATATAATAAAATGAACGGGGTGATATATTATTTTTTTGCCAATGGAACAACTTTCAACTGTCATGACCATAGTTATGATAGTCCGAAAAATGTGGATTTTAGCAACTGAAGTTTACTATAGACCTTTAACAATGAGCTAAAGTCATACAATATACTTTGATTTAACACAGTCAGGGGTACTTCTTGTGTAGTAATTATAAATAGCAAATACATTTTATAAATTTGTATACTGGATTTTGGATAAACATACGCTATGCTTTATTTAAAACCAATCTGTCACACTTGTGAAATAAGGTCATGTACAATATGCCGTTTCAAATTCTAAAGGACTATTGGTATTTTTATTATTGGTAAAGCTTTTACCGTAGCCCAAAGAAGCTAGAATTGCACAAAAAGCTCTAGATTTCACTTCACTATACTCCAACAAAGGTCATTGGTATATGTTTTACATGTTCCCCTGTTTGTCCGCCAACATAAGATAACTAATGTGTCTTGTACTCCTTATAAGCTTACTTCTGTCATCACATGACCTCCATTATCCGATAACTTTTACACAAATCTTATCCATTCAAACAACGAGACAATGAGAGATTACTTATCCACATCCATTATTAAAGTTTGTCCGACGACCCCGCCTTTACTCAGTATTACCTCTGATCATTCAATGATTAATTTACAGTGATACGCGGCCAACAGCTGTAGTTCGATTAATTCGGAATAAACACCACAAACAATAATGTGTCCATAGTACACGGATGCCCCACTCGCACCATCATTTTCCATGTTTAGTGGACCATGAAATTGGGATAAAATCTCTAATTTGGCAATTAAACTAGAAAGATAGTATCATAGGGAGCATTTATACTAAGTTTCAAGTTGATTGGTCTTCAACTTCACCAAAAACTACCTTGACCTAAAACTTTAACCTGAAATTTGCACTATAATTTTTTAAGTTTAGTGGACCGTCAAATTGGGATAAAATCTCTAATCTGGCACTTTAATTAGAAAGATAGTATCATAGGGAATATGAATACTAAGTTTCAAGTTGATAGAACTTCAACTTCATCACAAACTACCTTGACCAAAAACTTTAACCTGAAGCAGGACAGACGGACGAACAACTGAACGAACGGATGGACAGACCAGAATACATAATGCCCTCTACAATCGTAAGTGGGGCATAGAAATATAAAGGAAACAGTAGAATACCGCTGTTCGAAAGTCATCAAACGATTGAGTGAAAACAAATCCGGGTTAAAAACTAAAACCGACGGAAGTATCCCAAATAAGAGGAATACAACGAAACAACAGAAACACTAAAAGTGCCAAAAAACACCAAACCAAACGACATTGTAACACTCACCATAGATACCAGTACTAAATTTTGTATATACGCCAGACTCGCGTTTCGTCTACAAAAGACGTATAAATGAGACTTGAATCCAAAAAAGTTAAAAAGGCCAAAAAAAAGTACGAAGTTGAAGAGCATTGAGGACCAAAATTCCTAAAAGTTTTGACAAATCCAGCTAAGGTTATCTATGTCTGAGGTCGAAAAGCCTTAGTATTTCAAAAATTCGAAATTTTGTAAACATATAATTTATAGATATAACCATATAAATGATAATTCATGTCAGCACAAAAAGTGTTGACTACTGGGCTTAAACGAACTATAAGATAACAACTGTCATTTTCCTGACTTGGTATAGCACATTTTAGAAAACATGGTGGGTTGAACCTGGTTTTATGGCTAGCCAAACCTCGGACTTTTATGGCAATGTTAAATATAACACTGAAAGGACAACGTTACATGACAGGAAATTCAGTACAAATAAGTGCAAGAATATTCGGGATAGAGAAATATATAAAATAAGCAATACAAAAATACATGCTAATAGTTATCAGGGTTATAATTTAATACGCCAGACATGCGTTTCATCCACGAAGAATAATCAGTGAGGCTCAGATAGAAATAGTCAGAACGACAAACCAGGAGAAAATTAAACAGCATTGATGACCCAAAACTCCAAATGTTGTGCCAAATACTGATATGGTTATTTATGCCTGGGATAAGAAAATCCTTAGTTTTTAGAATAATTCATACTTTTGCAAACAGTTAATTCATAAAAAAAAAATTGCAGGAATCCCCGTACAATCAGGATTTGATGTCATACTTGTCATAAGTTTTTATTATGTATAACCAAACTTTCAAACGAAATCTTTGCGTATCTGTTAAATGATTTAGTAAAATCCCTGACTTAGACTGACTGATTGATTGATAACTATTTGCTTTACTACGCATTAACAGTCCTGCTTATCGCTTCCATACCAAAAGAATAAAACGCAATCGGAACATTTTATACAATATAAATCTAAATAATGTGATCAGATATGTTGGTTAGGAGGAATGAAGGCAACACATTGGTCAAAATATATAATATAAAGTTTTTAGTGTCTATAATAGTTCTCAAAAAGGTTTATTTGCATTTTCGACGGACTAAATAAAGGCAACAGTAGTATACTGCTATTCGAATTTCATAAATTGATTAGCAGAAAACAAGGTTACCAACTAAAACTGATGGAAAAACACATCAAATATAAGAGGAGAATCACGACACAACAGAAACACAACTCTAAAATGCAACACACACATCTACGAACTGAGAATAAAAATCACCAACATATTTTGATTACATTGCACAAATTAAAACTATTATAGACAAGCTCATACGTAAGATGATTAATTAAACAGTACAACCCCATGCAAAAAAAGGATTGGGCTATTTATTTAGGTCGCTGAAGGTTATATAGCTCTCACACTGTTCCGGTTCTTATACATCATTGGCTATGAGAGAGTTCCGGATGAAGGTAAATCTAGAAAAGCGTTTTTGTTTTAATATTTTGCCAGCTACGTATTATCAAATTTAATGTCTCGTATGTGCCCGGCAAAAATAATGACGCTAGATTTATGAAACTGCAAAACTGAAAAATGAAGAGCTTTGCACTAATAGAATAATGATAGATTATAGTTTGTCGTTTTTCTGATGCTCAGTTTAGAGAAAACCTCTGAAAATATTAAGTCAAAATTATATACTATATAAACGAATTCAGAATAAGCTTTTAGTTTATGACAAACATATATACATGTTAATGTTTAATGTCGCAAGTACATATTGCAGAAATAAAACTTTATTTTAGATTATATATATTTATATATGCTGTCAACTTTTTTATTATAATAATCTTTCAACAATATGATATTTTCGATTGGTTGATTTCTAGCGTGAAATATAATCTAACTTGTTATACAAAAAGTATTATATGTTTATCTTTAGATTGAAAGTATAACTTTTTCTAATTAATATATTTTTAAATAATCAAGTTTTTATTCAACTCGATTGGAAATCTGATAATCGTTTTGAATTCCATGGAATTTAAACATGCCCTTAGAATGTTCCTTATTTGAGGATTTAGAACCATCTGCCAATATTTGGATCATTTCCTGACTCCTTTCCTATTTCCTTTTCCAATATAGCATTACACAAATCGTGTATTGGCTTCAACGTGGATGACGTAGTCAAACTGACTGTTATATATATTCTATACCTCAATCACATCACTAAAAAGTATTGTTTTATTCCAACAGTTATGAGGGATATACTCTATGGTATCAGTTACATATTTCTCACTCTATTATTACAATCGCATTTAGGTAAGTAAATATATCAACATCCTTTGTTTCATTATACAAATTTATCATACTATGGCCAATACGTCTATATTACAAATACAGATTATAAATTTAACAGCACCATCTGAATCCTTGATGGTATTTTTGCTCTGATTAATCAAACAAAATAACACTTTATGAATTTCATGTGTTCAAAGAGCCTACTGGATAAACTATCGTCAGGAAAGTTTTAACTCGCATACATAAAAGCTATGATGGTTATAAGACGAAAACACACGAAAGGTTCTAAGACCAAAATGAACCTAGTCTTGCTTTAGATAATGACGAATTCCCTTTGTTAACTGCGAAATGTATCCATGGAAACTTACTGTGAAAAACTGATATAAACAGCAGTACTGGTCTTTTACTAAATGTTAACATGAATAACTCCTTACAAAATAACTGTTAGTCCCTGGCCTATTGTTAATTTTCCATTTGTCCTTTGGTCTGAAGTGACTCTTTAGACTTCACTTAACGTAATTTATGTACAGTTAATTCAGAACTTATTGAGATTTTGTAATTATTTACAATTTACGATTACAAATGTCATGGATTTCGTCACCATAAATCACAAAATACCTTTACTTAATTTTTGTGATAGTAAGATTTGGTTTTGTCGTTTAGATGTAAATGTAGAAAGCTGAAAACAAAGCGGAAATTCGAGTCATATTTTAACGGTTAACTTGTTTATAATGATTTGAAATGAAAATTAGATTAAATTTATATTCTATACAGTTTTGTATTCTTATTGTCCAGCAGTCTTATTGTCCAGCATTCTGTCGATACTTCTGTTTTAGTGTTGAATCAAGTCATATTTTTCTAACACAATTAACAACGTCGACACTTAATCTTTTGGAATGTGTGCTTATTCTTTTCAAGTATGGGAAGACATACTAGTAATTCATTTGTTTGTTGACATTGACTTTTAGCTAGCTCTCAGTAACTTCCAGTACTCTTAAATCGGTCATTTGTATTTTTTGTTTTTTTGGTCATTTTATCGGTTGTTTGTTGTGCCTCGTGTCAACCTATCCAATTACTTGATACGATTTATTCTAATATTGTGCTCCTATATCACTGTCCAAATTTAACTAGAGAGCTAAACGTTAAATATACATTGAAATCCGACACATTCCGTATGTACCTGTCCCAAGTCAGGAGTTGTTATTTCGGTGGTTGTCGATTGTTGTAATCTGCCATATACTGACCGACTTTAGAAACGCAACACTAGATTATTTTTGTGTTTTTTTAATGAATGTGTCCCCGTCAAAAGCGATGACTGCATGTTACAAACGCCAAAATAATTGCCAGAAAGGTCAACAAATTCTGTCTGACATGTTTTGGGTTCTGTTTTACACCTTCTGGTTTTGCATTTGTTCAACCCATTAATTGGTTTTGGCAATTAAGCGATTGGAACTTAGTGGCTTTTAAAGTTTTCCTCCAGTCGATTCTTTGGAAATTCAGTTGATGGGAAACATTTATGGCATGAATCTGTACTCAATGGCACTCGGCAATTTGATTAGCAGTTGATGTTGCAGCCGTAAACATGTCTGGCAAATGACGTTGCGTAATAAAATTCTGTTGACGTTTCATTATCTCTAAACGTTTATCTGTTCATTGATGGTCAGCAACACATCTTGTCTACTTGTATTGTTGTCGGAAAGACAGTAAGACGAGTTTCTGAAGTCATACAGTGTGGTTGCAGCATGTTTATTTTTTAATGTTTGCAGTATTCATAAGGGGTAAATCAGTTTTATGTTTCTCAGTCTTGGCAAAATGGAGATGCAACATTTTTAAACTGGTTTAAGTGAGGCAAAGGATTGCAAAAACTGTTTCACAAAGCAACACAACTGAAACAATCTTTCATGGGTCCAAAAGCCATTTGATTAGGGACTTTCTGTTTTTTATTGTTCTCGGAGTTAAGTATTTTCGTGGTTTTACTTTTTTCTCGATAACAGATTTACTGAAAAAATATTATCACTAGCTGCTCTTCTTGAATTCTAAATGTAGTAAGTTGCAAGTTAGTTCCTTAGTTTTAGAACAATGATTATCATTATTAGTTCACCAAGCAAGGCAACTTCCACATCAGTTGGTCTCTGGTGGAAAAATGTCTCATTGGCAATAATATCACATATTGTTATTTTTATATTGATGCTTGGTTTTAATTTTAGGAAATGGTTATACAAATATTGCATTGAATAAAAATGTAACACAAGTGTCAACATTGGAGAATAATTTTACATTTTTTGGAGCAAGTAATGCTAATGATGGAAAAAGAAATCAATTTGCAGCTAATGGTGGTTGTATGCATACTAATTATACAGATCCTGAAAAATGGTGGACGATAGATTTTGGGAAAATGTATACTATAGAAAGTGTTGACCTCTTAGGAAGAACAGATTGTTGTCGTGAGTTTTGTTTCATAATATTTCGTTATTTTTACCCCAAGTAACTATATATATATGTTGTTTACAAAAAAATGTGCAAATTATAACTTGTATTTTGATTTTGTACTATACAGAATTTGACTTAAATTAACTAATAACTTGTATAATAATTTAAAGCATGGATTTTGTTATAGACAAAAAAAAAACCATCAAAGGTTCTAAAGTATAAGAATCAATCTTAATGTTAAACAACAATGATAACAACTAATATGTAATGTTAAGAATATTTATTCCTTTAACACAATTTTCTTCAACATAAAACAGAGGAAATAACAAAAGTATTTATTTCAGCTGAACGACATAGCGACTTTGAAATACGGATACACAATACATCTGATTGGAATAGTCGGTATAATCTTTGTTATACACAAATTGGACAGGCACCTACTGAATTGTATGTTAAGTGTTCTGACCATATATCAGGGAAATATTTGACAGTTTATAAGAAAGATGATTATCACCATTATCCTTTGACATTGTGTGAAGTAAAGGTTTATGGAAATGAAGTAACTGGTAATACAATTAATACACATATATCAATGCCAACAACTCTTACAATATCAAATGGAAATCACATAACACATAAATCAAGGCCAAAAACTCTTGGAACTTCACTAAGCGATCATAAAACACATGAAAATAATTTGATTACCAGCTTTAATATTCATGGCAAAACAACAGGTATTATAGCTTACTAACAATTTTCAAAATCAAGCATAGCAACGTTTAATATTGTAACGCTTCTTCTGAAACATCTTATATCCATCACAGCTAATGTGAAGTTTGTCTACAGGAGAGTTTTTCATTTTACTTGGCAATTATAGTAATATATATTTTTAAGGAGTTTACTTTTTGTATCAAGTGTTAACGCCAAAAACCGTTTTGCTTACTTTTGTGAAATGAAGACCGTTGAGGACACTGATAAATTAGGTGAATCAACTCTTATATTTGATTATTTGATTATGTCAATGAAACGCCAAAATACCCTGTTTATATAAAACAGTAATCATAACTCGTGGATCTGTTTCACTGGTGTATGATTACACGTTATGTTTCAATTATTTTGTTGTATTTAAACCCGCTTACTTTAACATGAAGCAATGCCTATAAGGATTTCATTCGATCACTTTACTTTAATTGGATGATCAGATAGGGCGTGTTGTTTAAAAATATGTTTTAAAACGTTGCTCAGCTCTTATTAAGTATAAACTGTCGAAATAACATGCTCTGAATATTAATTGATTATGGTGACGAAAATAATATGCATCTTAGTTGCCTTATTCGTATAATTTGTGCGGTAAAGTAGTGCTGAATATAATGAATATAATGAATATAAAAGGTTTTTTGTTTTATATATATTCATGTAGAAAACAGTATCTCCTCTTCTTTAACAAATTTCAAATTTTTATTTTACGATCCTTTCTTACCATCAATTATTATTCAACAGTTCTCTCGCCAAGAAGCATACTTTAATTGATACACTTTCTAATACTCTATATTTTACGAGACCTGTTTTTGTCGTTAACTACTTTCAAATCACCTATGAACCAACATGAATAAAAATTGAACGATACCTTTATAGATGATTCTTCTTAAGCAGCTGTGGGACGGTCTCGTTTCATTATTCGCCGTTGCAGGATATAGTGCATTCTGGGTTGATTTTCAAAAGCGTGCACCAAAACGTTGTGATTTGATAAAAACTTTCTATAAACGATTTAGTTTTCAATTTAGAGTACGAACAATGAAATAACCCATAGTCTTTTGGTATATGAAACGACAAATTATAGTCGTTACAATTCACTTTCTATTGAAGAACTTATAAAACAAATCATGCTTGTTCTATAAATCAAGCAAAAAGAAAAAAAAAATTGAGGCCATTAGGTTTTTTATATTCATGTTCGTTTAAAAAGAATTTACGGCAAAGAGATCGGTATTTCGATACTGTTTATTTACTGAAGACAATGTCCTGATCTTTTGACCTAGCATTAGTTTTGTTTTCATTGAGGTAAGCAAAACCTCCGTATTTGCTGTAAACCTATCGACCATAGTTTATGCCTGTTTACCCTATATTTGTATGGCGTCGATAACAAAAAAACAACCCTACTTTCATGCCCTGATTTAGATGGAGATGTTACCTGAAGCACATACTTTGCTTTAGGTGTGTACCATCTCTTCCTTTTTTCTTATTTTAATCAGTTTCAATTGCTTATCTCGAACATGATAATGCTAATATTATTTTTAGGTTATACTCAGTGGATATTTAAGGAACTGTTTCCCTCAAAACAATGGAATCCATCGAGCACACCATTCTATCTTCTCATACAGTCATTAACCGCATTGGTGGAATGTTTGATAATATGTACAGGAGACCCTAGATGTAGAGCAGTTTTCATTTACGAAAAAACATGTTTTGGATTATCCTCGTTAACACCAAACTCAAAACTGATTTCAACAGTGCGGGTATTCATCAAACAACCACTAGACGGTATGTTTCTTTTGAATTTAAATCCGGCAAATCGTTATAGTTTTTTCAATAACAAAAATAAAATGGACTTTGACTCGACCAATGATAACAACTATCTTTATGTCATAGATATTTTAAAATAGGTAAGAAAAAATCCCAAACATGTTTACAATGAAATTTCCACTCGAACGCTTCAAATTGATAATGATTTCTATTCTTTCATTTTAATCAGTATTAGAAAAATCCTGCTGATTTGAAAAAAGAAAGCTTGTTTCGTTAGCTTTTGAATCCGCTTTCTTTTACATTATATGTTAACAATTTTAATTTGTATTCTCAAAACTTTTTTATGTCCTGTCTCAAACCATCATTCGATATTTTAAATAAAATATAAGGTTCATATTAACAATCCCCTATTTGGTGAGCATTATATGCTATGACGTCAAGTGAAGAACTTGCCTGCTTTAACGTTTTTGCAAAATTTTTAAAACAAAATCCCTTTAATGTACATCCACATTGTCATTTTTTGGCCAATTAAATTGATTAAATTAGATAAACTAAAAAATGCTTATAACGCAGCTTACATTTAAAATCAGTGAAACAATCACGTGTGCTGGTTACTATTTTTCTTTTTTTATTTCTATGTTTATAACATGTATAATGTAGTGAAAAAACAACAACTTTTCTCTGCTTCTTTTCCGCCATTTGTGTCAATCTTTTTTTTATCAACTGATCATAATGACTCTGGCTTTCCTTATTTACAAATTGAAAACACCACGTTTAATAATTTCATGCGTACGGAGTGCTTGACCTTCTAATTGATTCGTGTGCCAATGAGAACTATTATTGAAGAAACGCGCGTGTTGCGTACACAATTATAATCCTTAACTTTGATGAGTTTTGAATAACAAGATGAACAAAGGCTTTATCTATCTCTTTTATTTACATTAAATTAAGCATAAAAATTCAACATGTTGAATGCCAGTTTACATTTATCCACCGAACTTGACATAGACTAAATGAATAGACTTCCATACAAATTGATCCATTTGCATCAATTAATTTCTTTATTCGTCTTATCATAATGACACTGGCTTAGTTTATAAGTTATGTTTAAATACAGCCATGTTACAACCGATGGTTTATTTATTATATATTTTTTGCATAAAATAGGGTTGCCTTTTTGTCTTTCTCATTTTTAGCCAATGCGTTGTCAGTTTATTTTCGATTTTTTGACTGTCCCTCTGGTATCTTTCGTCCCTCTTCTATAGCATGTACCATAATCAATTTGTCATTTGTAAATTGTTCTAACATGATTTATTCTAACAACCTTGATGACCTCAGACATGTCAGATGGATTTGGTTTTATCTAAAGGCTCCTTTTGATAATATAGCCATTTAACTGTTTTGAGTATTACACATCCGTCGATTTCAAATTTTCACCTATGAGAGCTCTTGATGGAGGTAATCCCAGAAAAGCGGGTCGGACGAATGCATATTTCCGAATATAACTTTTCTTTCTGAGTGTAAATTCGCATTGCTATGAGACGTGTCTCGGTATATCGAACATCCAAAATTCATGTATTTAGTTTTTATGTTTCATATGTAACGACGACGATGGAAGTTTTTAACGACCTTGACTGGCTGTACAGCCCTTGCACGGTCGGGAAAAATCTAGTTAGGTGTTGTTAAAGAAATAAATCAACTAGTTCATTAAAATCTATATGAATTTCAGTTTATAAGCAATTATATGCACATAATTTATTTATTTAAACACAGTTTGATTAAAAAGAAAAACCAACATGGTTATAAAACAATAAATGATAACAGCATTACTTACACAATTCTATTTAATTAAAATTCTTGTAATGGTTAGAAAATACAATCTTAATTCCAATTTTATAATCTATGTCTTAAGAATTTACATATGTGACGTCACATTTTGTGACGTTGGTATTCGTGTGACGCACATTTCATTATTCTATTGTGCTGTATTTGCGTACTGTCGTTTATTCCTTTTTGGTGTTCGATAATATTCTGTGGTTTACATTTACGTCACGTAATGTTGTCATTCCAGTGGGTTTTTTAACCATTGCATATAACCATATAAGCGGGGTGTTTGGCTAGCCATAAAACCAGGTTAAACTCACCATTATTCTTAAAATTTCTCGTACCAAGTCAGAATATGACAGTTGTTATCACTCAATCCATTTATTTGTATGTTGGCGTTTGTTTTTGTAGGAGTTCAGTGTTTCTATTGTTCCGTTTTGCATCCTCTTAATGTTGATGTGTTTCCTTCAATTTTGCTTTGTGATGCGGATTTATGACTATAAAACAGCGGTATACTACTATTGCTCTTATTTACTGTTTATAAAACTGAGCTTATTCGAAATGTTATGGTTTTCTACTTCCAGCCAAATATGAACATATCCAGGATTGGCACATTTTTATGGCAATTTTGTTTTCAATATTAATCAATTTCGTTATTAAATTGACCTTCTAATTAATTTGTGTGCCAATGAGAATTCTTATTGAGAATAAACGCGCGTGTTGCAAACAGAATTTTAAGCCTGGTATCTTTGATGAGTTTACACGATGAACAAAGGCTTTATCTATCTCTTTTATACACATAAACACATAACAGAAAAATGTCATGCCAGATTACATTTTCCCACCAAACTTGACATAGATTTAATGGAAAGCCTTCCATATACATTAATGACAGTGAATGTATATATTTAAATCGCGCTATGGAATGAGGTTAGTACTGATGAAAATGTGATATTTTGTTTTACAGAATGTAATGGTTGGGACTTTGTTTATTATAACGGACTATGCATGCTGTTTAGTGCTATTGATTTGGACTGGTTTGAAGCAAGAACATATTGTGAAAACAAGAATAGCCACTTACTGGTCCTAGATTCTGAACAAAAGGTCAACGAAACTAAAGAGTTTTTACAAACTTACTGTAAGTTTTGATAAATGCTTATATCAATTGATTTATGTACAGGTATTTATTACAATGATGCACTTTAAACTAACCTTTCAGATGCAAATAGTTTGAGGTCCACCCACAGTTTTTTTCATTTTTAGCTCGCCTGGCCCGACGGGCCAAGTAAGCTTTTCTCATCACATGTTCTCCTCTGAAACCAACTAGCTTCAATTATCATAAGGGTATCTAGGTTTTGAAATGTGTCCTATACCCAGCCTGTCGACCATAATGGCCTACATATGTTAAAATAGAACATAGGGGGTAAAATGCTGTTTTGGGGTTTTATCTCTGAAACTAAAGCATTTTTTTAAAAAGCAAACCTGACATGGGATAAAAATTAAATCTTTTTTTTGTTATAATCTTGAATATTATTATAGATAGAGATAAACTGTAAACAGCTATAATGTTCAGTAAAGGAGTATCTACGAATACGTCAACACGACCAAAATTTTTAATTGACCCCTGAAAAGTCAATTTTCAACTTTTTTTTGAAATGTTTTGTTTTTGGCCGTTGTCATTCTCTTTACAAAAATTTGATTCTCTGAAACTACTGAGACAAATTTTACCAAACTTGGACACAATCATGATTAAGGTATCAAGTTTAAAAAAAATTGTCCGATGACCCCGTTTTCCTACCACCATGTCCGACATTGCTAGAAAAATATAATATATGGATAGAATACAGTTTTTGCCTTATATACCTAAAAAATTAAGAGCAAATCTGATTTTATTAAAAAAAAATGTTCATCAGGTTCAGATCTATCTACCTATTTAATATTCTGGCAAATCAGAACACCCGATGTTGGGTTACTGCCCTAATTTGGTTATTTTTAGAAAATTTTGCAGTTTTAGGTTATTTTAAAAATCATTTTAGATAAACTGTTATTAGCAATAATGTTCACCAAAGTACGATTTACAAATACATCAGCATGATGAAAATCGTCTATTGACATCTTATTGGAGTAATTTTACTGCATTTTTTTTTTAAATCTTTGTGAAATTTTTTCAAAAATCTTATGCTTTCTATATAAAAAAGAACATGTATTATGATTGCCAATGAGACAACTGTCCACAAGAGACCAAAATGACACAGACATTAACAACTATAGGTCACCGTACGGCCTTCAACAATGAGCAAAGCCCATACCGCATAGTCAGCTATAAAAGGCCCCGATAAGACAATGTAAAACAATTCAAACGAGAAAACTAATGGCCTAATTTATATAAAAAAACTTAACTTCTGGGCCAAATTAAACCAAAATTGATTTTTACATTTTTAAACATGATTTACAAAACCACAGTAAATGCAGGTGAGCGACACAGGCTTTTGAGAGCATTTTGTTGTTATCATTCACCATTATTATTTTCCAAAATATCATTTAGGAAGGAACGTAAATGATAATTTAATTGTATATCAGTATGTATTTTCGTCAGGACTACTAGTGGATTTTCTCTCGAGTGTCAAATAGTGTCTTTGAAACATTAATATCTTATCTACATTCATACATTATAAATTCTAAACAACAAACTTGCATGAATATGTTTTTAAAACACTATTGTCAGTTTATTTTATTTTATATTTTATATTCATTAATTGAGACTATGATGTTTTTGTCACACAGCACAGTTTTATTGCTGTTTGTCCTTTATATACAATTTTGGATTGTGCCATTGTTATATTCATCCTATTTATAATTTAGCAATGTGATAAAGCGATAATAGAACAAACGGCAGTAAATTGTCTATTTCGGCGAACTTGTTTAATTAAGTTGTTTTCCGATTGATACTTTATTCTGTGTTAACTTGTATTCGAATTTCGATTCGCATTAACAAATTCAAATTAATTTGCATATGAAACGTTTTACTCCCAAACGTAAATTTTGATACGAATTGCAATGAGTGAAAATCTCGCATTACTGTTCAAACGATGTTAACTTTTAATTCACATTATCAATTAATTAGTTATAATCCAATTCGAATAACAATCAAACATACAGTTTATTACTTGCTAAAATTGAGCAAATGCTGCTGTTTTTATTGACTCTATTTTAAGAGAGATAATTCATTTCTGAAAAGTATATAATTAGAAATAAAATTGAATGGGGTAAAAATATCCTTTTTTAGATCACGATGTTAGCTCACTTTACGTTGGAGCATCCGACGAGACAATGGAAGGAGAATGGAAATGGGTCAGCAATACATCTGGTTATTTTAATTTTCTGCCAGGCCAACCTAACAACGGTGATGCCACTCAGCCTAATAAAGAAGCAAATTGTGGGGCTGTTATTTCTCAGGGTGAATTAGACTTATACGATGTATACTGTTACGTGAAGAGAAAATTTATTTGTGAAATGTAATTAAAGTCAACCTTTTGTTTTCAAATGATAATCATATGCCAAGCATCTGTTAATTTTTCTGATTGATTAATCGGTAAATGTCTTGTGTTTTCTTTCTTCTTTCTTAAACGCCAGATTATGGGACGACATAAAAAAACTCAATGAACGTTAATAAAGTTACTTCAAACAGATTTGGGGAGGAGGGGTCAAAGCGGTAAGTTTTGTTTAATTGACATCGATTTTTTATATATCCTTATAGGTCAATCATTTTTTCCAAAATTAAGTTGAGACAAGAGGGGGGGGGGGGGGGGCGGTACAGGGTCAGTGAAAAAACTCTATGAATTTAGTTTCTTATCATACATTGAACTTTTGATGTCATCCCTAATAACTCCAAGCTTTTTCCGTTGAACACATAAAGGAATACAGATTAAATGTATTTATGACTTTTAATTTAATTTATCATACCGTTTAGCATGCGTCTATGAATGAAGTCTCCTCATCACAATTATGACATACAGTTCGCTGCAGCCTAAGCATTACATAAAGTAAATGCACGTTAACGCCGCGTGCACATATTTCATAAGTTAACTGCAATTTTCGAGTTTACTATAATTACGTTAACGCGGCTAAAATGAAATTTCTAATTTCTACACGAGTAAAGTTTACTCTGTGTTCGTTTAGTCAGGTTAGGAAACGGGCGTTAACTTAAGATTCATAAGGTTTTTTTTACGTGCACCTACAATTAAACAGGCGTTTACAACAGATTTTACGTGCACTTGAAAGTAAACGCGCGGGTTTTTTTCGCGTTACCTTATTGTGTATATTATAAAACAAACTTCGTGTGCATTTGGAGATTTTTGTTGTTGTTAAAATGACCTTTATCTTAATATTTTACATCTATATGTTTACAACCGTAACAATTCAAAAACACGAAATATCAACTTTTATTAATTGCCAAAAAAACCAACAGTTCCAATAACTTTGAATAATGGATTTTGTTTATTTTATTTTCTAAAGTTACATATACAAATGTCAACTTGTTTAATCTTACGAAAACAGAAGACGCGTCTTTTTTTCACATTAACGCAGAAGTAAACGCGAAAGTGAACGCCCGTTTAGTCTTTATAAAACCAGAAGACGTGCCGTTCACGCGTTAACACGGGGATAAACGCGAATGTAAACGCCTGTTTACTCTTTATATCTACTGAAGTTTCTGAGTTAAGAGTTAAGTTCGCAGAGTGAACGCGGCGTTTACATGAAGTGCACATGTGACTGTGATTCATTTTACGATTGTCTATTGATTTTGAGAGGTTTTTAGCGATATTTTGGAACATTGTCACGTAAACAGGAGGTTCAGCTATCCATAAAACCAGGTTCAACCCACCATTTGTTTTCTTGAATATCATATACCAAGTAAGGAATATGGCAGTTGTTATCAAATAGTTTGTTGCTATGTATGTTGCATTGACGTTTGTTTTTGTTGCACTTCAGTGTTCCTGTTGTTCTTTTGTTTCCATCTTATAGTTGATGTGTTTCATTCAGTTTAAGTTCGTTACCCGGATCTGTTTTTTCTCTATCGATTTTGACTTTTGAACAGTGGTAAACTACAATTGCCTTTATTCATCAGTGAAATGGAAGCTGTTGTCATTTACATGTGACTTCATCTCGGTAATTTTGAGATTCCTAGTTTAATTGTTCCCCAGCATGATGTATTGTTGATTTGATCAATTTCATGTGTTTCCTTATGTCATTGTGTTGTCTATACTTCTACGTAATATGTTTCTCGATGTCTGAATATATCGAAATTTTATGGAGTCTGTTGACCGTTTCTTAAATGAGGATGGATTTGTTCCATTTGTCATCCCCAAAGTACTATTATATTCAAATGCACCGAGGTACTGATATGAGCAATATGACAGGTGACACATGTGAAGCAGGGTCTGCTTACTCTTCCGCTGCATTTACGATCAAATCAGATTTTCGTTGGGGTTTTCTATTTTGTGTTTTGTAGGCTGTTTTTTCTCTTTTCTCGTTTTTGCCTAAGCGTTGTCAGTTTTATCTAGTGTGTGAAAATTGTTTCAATATTTATCCACAGGCATATACTAAAGTTACATTTTGAAGCCCTTGTGAAATACAACTGTTGTGGTTTTTTTGTGTGTGTTAAATATTGACAATATATTATCGTTAGTGCAGATATATTTAGTCACGTGTATCGTTAAAACTATAGGTTCTAATGTTCATTTGTAATTATGTATATTATATTTTAGCTTTTTACGAAGTTTGTCATATGTGCCGGTGTTGCAATGTATATCATATATACATTTATCTGAAAACTGTATTATTTTCCCGTTTGAATTGTTTTACATTGTCATATCGGGGCCTTTTATAGCTGACTATGCGGTATGGGATTTTCTCATTGTTGAAGGCCGTACGGTGACCTATAGTTGTTAATTTCTGTGTCATTTCGGTCTATTGTGGACAGTTGTCTCATTGACATCAATACCACATCTTCTTTTTTATATTAATAAAACTGGCAAACGAGTACTTGTTATTATACCCATATTTTACAAAGAAATGGTGGTTATTTAAAAGATAACATGTTAAATCGTAAATATGCCGTACATTATTTATGTAAGAGGAGTTCAAAATTAAAAACTGAACATTAGTTTAGAACATTATAAAATGAGGTACCTACGACAAATGAAAATAATTAAGATTCAGGTATCTTTTAAAAAAAATCTGAATCAAGAAAAAGTAAAGCGTATCTGTATGTTAAAAGAGGGACGAAAGATACCAAAGGGACAGTCAAACTCGTAAATCTAAAACAAACTGACAACGCCATGGCTAAAAATGAAAAAGACAAACAGAAAAACAATAGTACACATGACACAACATAGAAAACTAAAGAATAAACAACACGAACCCCACCAAAAACTAGGGGTGATCTCAGGTGCTCCGGAAGGGTAAGCAGATCCTGCTCCACATTATTATTTGATAGGAATATGTAAATTGATGTCTAACAACGCATTTTAAAAATTGTTTCTCGTTATTTTGATGTGGCTTAGGTTTAAACAGAGTTAAAGTGGATGGAAATCTGCAGAAAATCAATCAATGAACTTCAATCATTTCTTTATAAGATCAGGACTCAAATGTAGTTCTCAAGAAGTCATGGAGATTTATGCTCCTTAACTTTCAAGAAGCTAAATTACTTAAGGGCATACGATACAGTTTTGATCCTGTATTTACAAGTTCATGAAAATTTGCATATAGGCTATTTTTTACCTGATTAAATCAAATATGTAATAAAAAATATACCTTCACATGCTACTTTTTGAGTAAAATGAGGTCGAAATTTTGTAAATTTGCTCAAAATTCAGATTTGTGGCCGTAATTTCTTTTTCGAAAGAAAGACATTACTTTTTTTGTTATAAAAGATAAACACAAATTGTTTGTTAAATAATCGGTAATGTCTGTATTTTATAAATATCCTAAAACATTTCCAATTTTTTATTCAGAAATAACTCATATTTATCAAATGTTCATGAATTGAGGAAAAAACGTCATTTTTTACTGCATCATTATGAAAATTAAAAAAAAATCCTCTATTTACAGTCTTATAAAATTTGGGTCACATAATCTCCCTGCAAAATGAAACAAAATGCCGTTTTGAAAAATAGGGGTCCATGAACATGATGAACTCGTTTTCAAATTAAATCAGTTTGAATGATAAAAATCAGTCGAAAAATGCATCTTTTCCCCATATGTCACAGTTTGACGTCGCGAAAATAACAAATTACGTTAGCAACGTCATTACCTTCCTTGTAACTGTATCGTATGCCTTTGAGTTATATTAAAACTTTATAAACAGACGTTTTTATACGCCAACGACAATATTTTTACACATTCAGAAAGCAATTTGTTTTTGACGGTGATTAATACGTGTTTCTGTAGAGTTTTTACCTATAGTCAACTGAAATCATACACTATCGTGAAATTTTATGTCGTTAGCTTTCAACTCATAAACATTTATGTGAACCCAATAGTATTTCGCTTGGGACAATTTAAAGAGTTGCCGTATAAATTTTAATGGTTTATGTATTATGATAATGATTTTGATTAATCAAAATTATGATAAGAAAAGTAAAAAAAAATATTAGTTTTTGAAAGATTATCAAAACCAATTTTTACTAATAAATGAATTGTGCTCCTAGACTTAAGTATCAACCAGTGCACACCCAACAGATCTTGTGCAAAGAAAAACGGGATACGCACAAACTGTTGCAATGCCAAAATGTTAAAATCAAAATCGTGAGAATGTAAGATTATGAGTATTCATTTTTGTCCATATATATCGATATATATTTAGTAATGTTTGATTTATCAAAAATTAGAATAAAACTTCATTCCATTACACACAATATTGTAGATTTTGTTACAGCTTTAATCATGCCAATGTCGACTCGAACGTCCTCGCTGCCTTGGTGCCAATATGATTTCTTTAGTTTTTTTTTTTTTACATTTTAACCTACATTTGAATCTTCTCAATCTTTAGATGAGATGATGAGATTTGACAATTAACTAATGTTGCTTCTTATTCATAGTGGATAACGGCTGATTGTCCACAAAGAACTTGCACTTGCATCCAAGAGACGTTTATTTCGTACATTTAGTTGAACAGTTTGTTTTCTTATTTCTTTATAATTTATATATGATATTGACATATGTCCTCAGTTTTGGTCACTTGTATTAAAAGAAGTATAAAATTATAGATGTGTTATGCGTTTGTACAAGTCATGTTTTATATTCAATAAAATTTATTACATTGTCTCTGTTCTTTGCAATATTTATAGTTAAGAGTTTGGTGTGGTCCTTTTGAACACTAAAATAACACAATTACCGAAATCCGAGGAAATTCAAAACGGAAGTTCATAATCAAGGTGTCAGACCACCAATTATATACCAACTACTCCCTTCGTAGAAAGGTGATATATGTACAATTCAGGATAAACCTGTTTCTATGAACTTAAGGTAAATATTTAGAAAGCAGTGACAATTGCAAAATTCGGTTAAACAGAATGGGCCTATTAATTGGTGATCTGGCACCTCAATGGCCCACCAAAATACTTACATAAAACAAATAGATAACAACTGTCATATTCCTGACTTTGTACAGGCATTTTGTTATGTAGAAAATGGTGGATTAAACCTTTTGTTATAGTTAGATCAACCGCTCATTTGTATGAAAGTCGCATACAATTGCTTTATATTGAAACACTGTGTGAACACATCAAACAGATTTAATAGGTAAAAATGTCAAAAATATCGGTAGAACAGTCAACATCGTGTAATAATCTTAAAATCACTATAAAAATCGGTGAATATGTCAACAAAGAAAACAAAAGCATATAGACAAAGCATATGAGCAAAAAAAAAAAAAAAAGAAGAATACAAGAAAAACTTCCATTGCAGACTAACAGAATGATGGGATGTATAAGCATATTACCAACAAAAAAAATAGAAAAAAGGACTTAATAGTAAGTAAATAATTTACAAAATTTGGATCCTGGTATCTATGATGAGTTTCTTTGCAACCACTGGGTTGATACAACTTCTGGTGGAGGTTTATTTCGCCGAGGGTATCACCAGCCAGCAGTCAGCACTTCTGTGTTGACTTGAGTTATCATTGATATGTTCATAATTATAAATTAACTGTTAACAAATCTTTGAATTTTTGAAAATCTAAGGATTTTCTACCTCGGAAATAGAAACCTGAGCTGAATTTGCCAATTCTTTTTTAGGAATTGTTGGTCCTCATTGCTCTTGAACTTTGTACTCTATTTGGCATTTTAAACATTTTTTGATTCGAGTGTCACTGATGAGTCTTTTTTAGACGAAACGCGCCTGACGTAAATATAAAATTTTGAATCTGGTATCTATGATGAGTTTATTTAAAAGACAAATAAAAGAACACTACAACACGTAAGAGCGCCTTAGCCTCAGCGTATATTGTTATTTTATGTTATGTTCATACTTACTTTCTCCTTAAGGTGTGTCAGCATTTCAATGTTCAGTCTGAATCAAACCGAGTACAGATATATCGGAAAGACAGTGTGAGCCAAGGCTTCGAGTTGAAGACCGTATTTTGACCTATAATGGTTTACTTTAACAAACTGCGACTTTAATGGAGAGTTGTTCCATTGGAACTAGTACAACTTCTTCGTATATCTATTAGCACTATAATTGTTATAGGCTTTAACAAATCTTCTACATTTTCTGTTTTCATAATACTTAAATTTGACAAAATCAATGAAATCATTATTATATAACTAATTTGAAATTATTTCTGTGTGTTAAGTGTTTTTTGTTTGTTTGTACTGTATTTTGACACGTTGTATAGTCTCTTTAGCATTACCAAGCAGGGGGTTTGGCTAGCCATTAAGGTTCAAACCACCATTTTTTTCTTAAAATGGCATGTGCTAAGTAAAGATTCTGGCAGTTGGTATGATATTAAGCTTGAACATTTTTCTTAGTATGATGTTATGTTTTGCCATGATGTTAATACGCCAGAATCGGTCATGAGTTTTCGTGGAAGTTGATTTCAATTGAATTTTAACATTTTCTAATCCCTCATTCATTCTTTTTTTTGTTACGCATTAAGAAGGAAATATTAGTTATGTCACTATTTGTTTTAAATCTCAATTCACATAGAGCTTCTGTATTCTATACATATGTATCTCACATGAATTGAGTATTTTCGAAGGTTACACAAGTATTTTGGCAGCATGATCTTTCGTAGTGTAAACTAAGGGAAATATTCTAACAGACAAATCCGAATCCGGTATTTGTAGATATGCAAGTCCTATAATCGTTATATATGGATATTCAAAACTCAATTCAATTTACTCGCATTTATCTAAACCGGCGAACGAACTCTGGTTCAAAGTCATGATTATTTAAAATTTAACTTTACACTAGTCCACTCTATTATTGAGCAAAAATGTTCGAATCCACACAGCTATGCAGGAAATATTGATATAAGGTGTATATAGAAAAGAAGATGTGGTATGATTGCCAATGAGACAACTATCCACAAAAGACCAAAATTACACAAACATTAACAACTATAGGTCACCGTACATTGGTATTCGTCACTCACCTCCGACTGCAGGTAAATATATGCACATAAGTTACTTATGTTTACTACATTTTTCGTGATACCATTTATTGTAAACGTTAAGTATTATTCTGGTCATCTTTATTCCAGAGGCTTCTGATTGCATTTCATATGATCGGACTATACACTTTATAACCTTTATTCCAACACCTGTTATATGGATGTTTTCTTCAATAGAAATGATTGCATGGTGTGGCTAGCATTACTTATAACATTTTGCCATCAGTTTGGCATAACATTATTAACAGTATCTGCATTTATTTATAGCTATGAGATTAAAGAAATGTTTGCTTTATTGTACAGCTACAGTTTCATTACTATTAATGGCGTACTTTTTAAAATGTTACTGCGATTCTGCAAATTCTTTAATCTTTTTTATAAGGTAATGTTATAGACAGTTTTAGTAAATTCAATTCTACAACATAGGAGGCTGTTATTTATTAATCCAAAATTTTCACTTAGTTTGGCTTTACTTTTTAACTCTGATTTCAAAAGACTAGTTCGGCTTGATAATTCATTTTGTTTTATTGTCACCCTTAACATGTTGTTGTACGTACACTGTTCGAAGCGTATGTGTTGATCGAAATAACAGCTGTTCTTATTATCCTGCTGAATTAACGATGCTTATGTGTGTCAAGGTTGTATAAATAATTCAGTAGACCTACTTTGAAAATGATGCAATTGGGTACAACAGAGGTAGCTTTAGTTGATATTAAATCATTTAGATCAACCACTTCCACAGTGTAGATACTATTCTGTACGCTATCAGGAAGTCGCGATTCCCGAAGCGAGGATTTCAAACTGGCTAACAGAACGGTTTTGTTTTCGTGCTTTTTTTCATCATTTGTTACTCCAATATCTATAAAGTGCTTGCACATCTTTAATGTATATATTGCATCATAAATATGAGTAACTGTAACAAAAACATGCAGTAGAATATAAAATATAGGTGTGCATCACACCAACTTCATAGAAAAAAGTGAAATCGATTGACAATTTTGCTCTTGTAGTACAAAGCAAATAATCTTTTATTGCAAATATTTGCATCAGTTTACAGTTAAATATATACTGTTTCAATGTTCTTACCGTATTTAAGTAGAATGTTCGTATTTCAAATAAGAAATATGCTTTCCTTTAGGATCCCAAAATAAATTACTGTACGATCAGTCTAAAACTGACTGTATTCTAGAAGCGATTTCAGATTTTTTGTCTGTATGACCAGTCGTGATTTTGAAGGAAAAAAACCAACGGCAGTTTGCAGGTATATACGTGTCTATGTGATATTATGATTGTGTCCATGGAACTATAACTCATCAGACAATACAAATATATTTCTGATGATTTTTGTAGACGGCAAAATAATATTTTTTTTATTCCGTCAGTCTTATTTAAAATCAAATGCCTAAAAAGCAATACATGATTCGCTTTATTATACCCTGCAACTTCTATAGTCCATGTTTTGGAAAAAAATAAACCACAAAAAAACAACTAAATTATAGGTGCAAAGGGGCATCATTTAATAACGAATATGAGGAAGTTTTATTAATATATGGTAAGATTTTTGAAAGTTGTGTATAGTAAACGGGTACCACCCAATAAGGTAGTGGAAAAGTCCTTATCGTGGAAATAGAAAACTGATGAATTTTCAAAAATCAAAATAAGAGGTGCACAATTGAATTAAATGATAAGGAATCTGAAAAAGATTCATTAAGTTATGCCAAGTGTCTGAAGAAAGTTATGGATATGATATAAGTACGCCCATTATAAGGTTATGAAAAGTCCGTATTTTAGATATAGAAACATCAAAAATATTTTTACTGAAATTCGAAATAGAAGGTCCATAATACATTTAAAATTGAATAAAATGGAACAATTTTAGAAAAGTTTAACAATTGGTTTTGGAGGTCACGGTTGGAAATACCTGATGGGTGTCCCCATATATAATGCAATGTTCAAGTCCGTATCTTATATAAAGAAACCCCATTAAAGATTTTTAATAACATTCGAAATACATTCCTTTTTGTTATATATTTAAGGGCGTTTTTTTTTCGTTTGAATTGTTTACATTGTCATTTCGGGGCCTTTTATAGCTGACTTTGTGGTATTGGCTTTACTCATTGTTGAAGGCCGTACGGTGACCTATATTTGTTAATGTATGTGTCATTTTGGTTTCTTGTTGACGGTTGTCTCATTGACAATCATACCGCATCTTCTTTTTTATATTATCATTTATGATACGGAATCCGAGAAAAAAATAATTAATAGTTATACCAGTGACGGATTCAAGAAAATTGAAAACCTTTTTTTTTTTTTAACTTTCAATGCATTTGTATGGGAACATATATTTGGAGTCCTCTTTTCTCCTGGATTGGACCCCCTTTGCATTTAAAAATGTCTGGAAACCCCAATGTATATTAAAAGTGGTTTATGAGGAGATGCGCGTATAAAACCGGCGAAACATGTTGTACCGGTCCAACGGACGAACGGAAAGACGGATTTCATTTCCACTATTAACCACCGCTTTACAAAGTGGTGTACAATTGAGTGTGAAAGAGACAGACCTACATGTACATCCAAAATAAAGTGAAGAAACTGTGATCAATTATAGGCTACAGTACGGCCTCTAATGTTTGTAAATATATGCATTTTTATATACCAATTAGATCTGTGTGTTTGTACAATTTTAAGTACAACGGAGGACATTTCTGAAACTTATATAAACAAACAAACCTTCCTCTTATTTCAGCATTATTCAAACATCCTTAAACTTAGTGTAGTAAGTCGAGTTCACCCTATCAAGCTAAAACATGTTTGGTAAGTTTTCAGGATGTGAATTTATCAAAATATATTTGTGTTATTTAGAAAAATGCCATCTTCTAAAGTGTCGTAAATTAGTTTGAAATCGCCGCTAGAATACAGTGAAATAAAGACTGATCATACAGTTTCAAAATATACAAGCGAGACTGATCTTACAGTGAGAAATTCAAACAAGTGTAATTTTCTTATTTCTGGCTTCAAAGATCTGGTTGAAACTTTTACCACCACTTAAAATATATTCTATTTAGTTAATTAAGTCTGGTTTTTACGTTAATGTGTACAGTAAGGGTGCAAAAAGATTGTTTTTAGGTTTACCGACTGATTTTCCTTAGTGATGCATTTGAAAATCTCTTGATCAAGGCAAAGATACGAATAATGAATGTGCTAAATTTAATTATAAAGCATTTGTGAACACCGATGTCAGCTGAATTATTCATTAAGCAATGTACAGATGATCATCTAACCGTTTAATATAGTATATCCAACAAATTTGAAATGTGATCCAAAAAGTTCTCGCTTCGAAAATAGCGACTTCCGGATAGCGTACAGACTAGTATCTACACTGTGACTTAGTGATTAACAAATTTACGAAGGGATGATTTTAACTTCACAATTTGTCAATCTTAGTTTTAGCTTCCTTGTGAGCAGCAATAATCTACTAAGGATTATAGAGACATAGGGCTATTATGTTTCGATTAATCAGTCATGTAAATTCATTTCAATACCCTTTAACATGACTTCATTGGTTAAAAGGTCTTAACATCTACAAAATATAACGATGCAAACTTGTTAATCAGAAAATATATTGTGTTTATTTTCAGATTGTAAATATTAATTTCCTGGTTTATGCTTTTTTGTAACATTCCGGTAAATGATAAAATGGGTATGGACTCGAAAAAACATTAGTTGTATGCAATCTAAATAATGAGATATTAAAAGTGTTTTTTGTTCGGTCTATAACACCATCTGCTAGAATTGATTTTGCCATACAGTTAGTCTGAACATCACTTGAAACATGTTTTTTGTTTATTCAAATGCTAATCATTTTTTATTCATGAACGCATACCGTGAATAAAACTTCTTTCTATTAATTTACTTGTTGATAAACTATTGGTCGATTGAGAAGCTATGAGGGAAATATCGGACTAAAATATTTGCAAGTTTGTAACATTATACTTTCTAGCAGATTTTGGTAAGTAAATGTACATGTCTTAATATCAATGTTACTTTGCTTGAAGTTTAATTATGGAGGAATATAGACAAAACAACGAGTTACCTCCGCATGATTTACCTCTTTACTGCTGTGTATTTTACTTTATTTATCCTTAGGTAGCAATACACAGTTAGAAGTTTAGTTTCTCATTATGGCCCCTGTGAATTTTTTAAATATGAAAGTTTTTGTACAATAAAATTGATTTTTAGATAATTAAAGAATAATATAGCCTTCTTAGTGGGTTTATATGAACATTTAGATTGTTTTTATCATGTTTTATAGGCCATTTATATGATTGACAGGCCGTATTTTCATATCCGTATTGATTTTTTAGATAATTAAAGAATAATATAGCATTCTTAGTGGGTTTATATGAACATTTAAAATAAATTAAGTATTGTAGTGTTTATCATCAAAGATTTTGCGCTCGATCTTTTCAATTCAATTTTATGGAAAAACGAGCAGAAGTGCAAATGATTGTTTTTGGACCACTTGATAGATATACACCTATGGATTCAGGAAAGTTATCACTGTTACAGTAATTGATCGAAATTTTCCTTTAGACCAAATTTTGGACACTTTTGTGACATGTTCATCCCCCTTTTTAGCTATATTTTGTATCTAAGAAATGCAGATTGTTGCCATGGTTACACCCAAAAAGGTTTATATTTCACCCTTTTGACCATAAGACACCGAATATGGATGATTATCTTTCTATCAGTATATACATGCATAACACACATACAAAGCCTTCTTTGTTAGACAGGAGAGGAGTGTCAATTTTAAGTTTTTTTCCTAACTGTGTATTGCTACCTGGATTTGCTTGAAATATATCAATTTCATATGCCAATATTAAACCTATATGGTCAATCGCTGCGTGATCATTAGTCTTAAAATAGTTTTTAGAGGGAAACTAATTACATAGTCATAAACAGTATATCAATATTATAATGTTGAACATTGTTGCAACATGATTGAAATTGCTGAAAGCAAGTTCCATGTTAAAAAAAATGAAAATAACACTAAATACATTTAATCCTGCTTATAAGTAAAAAAAAAAGACCGAAAGATTCCAAAAGGATATTCAAATTCATGAGTGGAAAATAAACCTATAACGCCATTGTAAAAAAAAAAAGACTAATAGACATATAACAAAACATGTACACAAAGCACAAAGTAGAAATCTTGACACCGTGCAACACGAACCCTAATATAAATCAGGGGGTGATTTCTAATGCTTTTGAGGGATAAACTGATCATAATCATCATGTGTCAGCTGTCGTTTTGCTCATGTTAGTACGAATCCGGTTATAAGTATAATTTGGTAGGTCACATTAGGGAAAATATAACAGGATTGTGGACACGACAATAAGAACTTTTCGGCCGTCATCCACGGGGCGGGAGGGGGGGGGGGTTAACTTACTATTATTGGGTAAACAGGTGTGTGCCAAAATATGGGTCATAATTTTGCGAGATTTAATATAAAAATGACTCTCCTTTTTTATGACATCCTATATTAAAATGCATTTACGTTTAATAACTTTTTAATTGATTTGGGGTATGATCTACTTATCGTATATACATATGCTACATGTATTAAGAATTTAAGATTATTAACGGTCAATTATTATATTCAATTGTTTCAAAATGTGCACCAAACGAAGTCAATTCATATATAGCTGGTATATTTATGAGTTATGAGTGATCATGAATTAGTGCTTATATGAGCATGGGTCATATTTTAAATATTATATATAAAAATAGGACATTCTTTCTTAAATATTTATATAACTATAGGTACTGAATTTCAGTGGATGTTATATTAAAATGGGTACGTTTTTTGAGGCAAGAAAATATCGAAGTTACAATCCCCCCCCCCATATCGTCATCTGTTAAACAGATATTCCATAACGGTCAAACAGCTTGTGATAGCGACCGTAGAATTTACTGATGAATTATTTCAATTTTTCAACTCGGAATTTCAATTTCTCCACTTTAAAACTTCCGTGTAAGCAGCAAATCCCTTTTCCAGGACATCATGAGATGAAATGCAAGTCCTTGAATATCGCATTAACCTGGATATAGTAGCACAACATCGGACACACTGATACCGTATACTCAATAACATGAATAAAAAAATTACGGTTCAGGAATTATCATAAGCTGACTTCTTTTAAGAAATTATAAATGAAGTAAGTTGCAGGTTGGATCTTTAGTCATGGACAAAATCATTGTTATTATTTTACGTAGTATGGCAACTACTACGTCAGGTGGTCTCTGATGTAGAGGTGTCTCTTAGACAATCATACCACATTTTATCAGTGTTATATCATGTATATTGGTCCTTGGAGTTAATGTAGAAGGGTCTCTTTGACAATCATACCACATTGTCTCAGTGTTATATTATGTATATTGGTCCTTGGTGTTAATGTAAAGGGGTCTCTTTGACAATCATACCACATTGTCTCAGTGTTATATTATGTATATTGGTCCTTGGTGTTAATGTAGAGGTGTCTCTTTGACAGTCATACCACATTTTATCAGTGTTATATTATGTATATTGGTCCTTGGTGTTAATGTAGAGGTGTCTCTTTGACAATCATACCACATTTTCTCAGTGTTATATCATGTATATTGGTCCTTGGTGTTAATGTAGAGGTGTCTCTTTGACAATCATACCACATTTTATAAGTGTTATATTATGTATATTGGTCCTTGGTGTTAATGTAGAGGTGTCTCTTTGACAATCATACCACATTTTATCAGTGTTATATCATGTATATTGGTCCTTGGTGTTAATGTAGAGGTGTCTCTTTGACAATCATACCACATTTTATCAGTGTTATATTATGTATATTGGTCCTTGGTGTTAATGTGAAGGTGTCTCTTTGACAATCATACCACATTTTATCAATGTTATATCATGTCTATTGGTCCTTGGTGTTAATGTAGAGGTGTCTCTTTGACAATCATACCACATTTTATCAGTGTTTTATTATGTATATTGGTCCTTGGTGTTAATGTAGAGGTGTCTCTTTGACAATCATACCACATTTTATCAGTGTTATATTATGTATATTGGTCCTTGGTATTAATGTAGAGGTGTCTCTTTGACAATCATACCACATTTTACCAGTGTTATATGATGTATATTGGTCCTTGGTGTTAATGTAGAGGTGTCTCTTTGACAATCATACCACATTTTATCAGTGTTATATTATGTATATTGGTCCTTGGTGTTAATGTAGAGGTGTCTCTTTGACAATCATACCACATTTTATCAGTATTATATTATGTATATTGGTCCTTGGTGTTATTGTAGAGGTGTCTCTCTGACAATCATACCACATTTTATCAGTGTTATATTATGTATATTGGTCCTTGGTGTTAATGAAGAGGTGTCTCTTTGACAATCATACCACATTTTATCAGTGTTATATCATGTATATTGGTCCTTGGTGTTAATGTAGAGGTGTCTCTTTGACAATCATACCACATTTAATCAGTGTTATAATATGTATATTGGTCCTTGGTGTTAATGTAGAGGTGTCTCTTTGACAATCATATCACATTGTCTCAGTGTTATATCATGTATATTTGTCCTTGGTGTTAATGTAGAGGTGTCTCTTTGACAATCATACAACATTGTCTCAGTGTTATATCATGTATATTGGTCGTTGGTGTTAATGTAGAGGTGTCTCTTTGACAATCATACCACATTTTATCAGTGTTATATCATGTATATTGGTCCTTGGTGTTAATGTAGAGGTGTCTCTTTGACAATCATACCACATTTTATCAGTGTTATATCATGTATATTGGTCCTTGGTGTTAATGTAGAGGTGTCTCTTTGACAATTATACCATATTTTATCAGTGTTATATCATGTATATTGGTCGTTGGTGTTAATGTAGTGGTGTCTCTTTGACAATCATACCACATTTTATCAGTGTTATATCATGTATATTGGTCCTTGGTGTTAATGTAGAGGTGTCTCTTTGACAATCATACCACATTTTCTCAGTGTTATATCATGTATATTGGTCCTTGGTGTTAATGTAGAGGTGTCTCTTTGACAATCATACCACATTTTCTCAGTGTTATATCATGTATATTGGTCTTTGGTGTTAAATTTCAGGATATGGTTATCGGAACATTGCATTGAATAAGAATGTAACACAGGTGTCAACAATGCTGAATAATTTTACATAATTATTTTGGAGCATGCAATGTTAATGATGGACAAAGAAATCAATTTGCACCTAATGGTGATTGTATGCATACTAATGATACAGATCCTGAAAAATGGTGGACGATAGATTTTGGAAATATGTTTTCTATAGAATGTGTTAGCATCTATGGAAGAAAATTTTGCTGCAGTGAGTTTTTTTCTATATATAATATACCTTTATTCTTTTCCAAAGTTATCACATTATACATTTGTACATATATGTTTCATTTTTGGGAAACACATTTTCTTGATTTTCTCGTTTGTTTGCATATACAAACGCTGTTTTTGCTACGCTACCCATTAAATCAAGTTCAACTCAGCATTTTATTTCTTAAAATGTCCTGTACCAAGTCAGGACATGGGAGTTGTTACCAAATAGGTCGTTTCTATGTATGTTGGCGTTTTTGTTGCACTTTAGTATTCCTGTTGTTCCTTTGTTTTCCTTATAGTGATGTACTTCCTTCGGCTTTAGTTGTAATCAAGATTTGTTTTCTGTCAATTGATTTTTGACTTATAAACAATGATTATAATACTGTTGCCCTTACCAACTTTAGTGAGCAGTGAAGCGGGCCCCCTATTATATTTAAGAGGGAATATTACCACTTTTGGGCACCATGATGTAGCAAATTCACAAGCTTCAATTCAGATCCCCAGACAGCAAAAAGCGACCACCCAAGAAGGACCTCTTTCCAGTGCAGACCAAGCCACATCCAAATCTAATATATTTATTCAAACCATAATTTCAAAGCAACATTAATACTTTCTTTATTATTTCTTTCATTTACTTTTTCCTTTTTGATTTCCTTTCCTACTTGATAGTTAATAAATGAGTATCATTCCAATTTCAGTATAGAATAAATATATACATATATATATATTTTTTCCTCCAAGAAGGTAACACTTCCCGAAACGAGGCTTATTTTGATAAGCTATAGTTAGATGAGGGGATAAGGTCTCTGTGCAATGCTAGGCGGGAGGGAGAGAATATATTGTTATTTTTGTTATATTACTTTGTATGAATTAAACAAACAAAAGAAAATCCAAAGCGGAAAGCTATTGAAATTGCAATATCAAAAGCTAAAACACATAAAACAAAAGGAAAACAACTGCCATAGTCCTGACTAGGTACCGACATGTTCTCGTGTAGATATTCGTGAATTGAACATAAATAAAAACTGCTCCATTTTAACAAGTACTAACTGAAGGATGAAGAATAATTTTTAACGTTAAAGTATGATGATAACAACTGATATGTAATGTAAAGCATATTTATTCATATTACACAATAGACTTCAACATACAAAAAGGGAAAAAAACAAATCATGTTTAAGTATTTATTTCAGTTGAACGACATAGCGACTTTGAAATACGGATACACAATACATCTGATTGAAATAGTCAGTATAATCTTTGCTATAAACAAATTGGACAGGCACCTTCTGAATTGTATGTAAACTGTACTGACCACATATCAGGGAAATATTTGACAGTTTATAAGAAAGATGATTATAACCATTATCCTTTGACATTTTGTGAAGTAGAGGTACACGGAACTGAAGTTATTGGAAATACAGGTAATACGTATATATCAAGGCCAACAACTATTGATATTCTAAGTGGAGATCACATAACACATGAATCAAGGTCGACAACTCTTGATATTCCAAGTGGAGATCACATAACACATGAATCAAGGTCGACAACTCTTGATATTCTAGGTGGAGATCACATACCACACGAATCAAGGCCGACAACTATAATTGAAGATTACTTCACACATGACAGCAATTTCAGTTCAAGTACCAAGCTGAAGTATGATATACAAACAACAGGTACTCTAACCAATGTATCAATTTTTGTTTGTTTAAAAAATAAGCGGTTTCTTAAAACAATCTTGTAATAATGATTTTCTAGCCAAAACTTAAATCTTATAGCTGTAAAATTAAGGATCCAATAAAAAAAAGGACCTAAAAATGTTTACTTTTACAAATTGTGATAAGGATGGGGAGCTGTCTCATTGGCATTCATACTATCGTACTCATCGTATTAAATTATAAAGCTTCTATTGGTGTGTTTCTCTGTCCTGTATGTTCTTTTATTTATTTGTATTGTAATCCTGTCATGTAGTGTTGTCATTTTAATGTGATATTTAACATTACTATACAAGCAGGATGTTTGGCTAGCTACAAAACCAGATTCAAACCACCATGCATTTCTTCCTAAAATGTCCTGTATCAAGTCAGGAAAATGATCATTGTAATTATAATTTGTTTCTGTTCGTGTTGCATTTTCGTGTTGTGTTTCGGTTGTATCGTTGTTCTCCTCCTATTGCAGATGTGTTTCCCTCAGTTTAAGTTTGTAATCCGGATTTGTTTTTCCCTCAATTGATTTATGAATTTCGAACAGCGGTATACTATATAGCTACCGTTGCCTATATCTATATACAACAGGCGCTTTTGTTATCTAACAAAGCTAAATGCGACTTACACTTACAGAATTGATACCTTAGTATTTGTTGAAGACGTGAGTTGAACCCAATCATTGCAAGGTGTATTCGATTTCGATATTAGTTGACTATGATGGTCAGTTTTTGTTTGACGAAATTCGGTGGGTTTCGCAGGATTCCACCATTTTTTCAAAGTTGTCGCTATGATGAAGTTGACTTGGCGTGTTTAAAGTGATGTTAATCAGTATCAATCAGTCAGTAAATGAACTGTAGCCAATCATTTGTGTATTTATTTAATATGTAGTTATGTATTTAATGAAAATACAACGTACTGATAAAATAACCAAATAAGAAGATATGCTCACATTTTTACAACAATCAATGAACGGTTTCAAGTCTATCATTTGTAAAGAAATTTCCACAATAAGAATAAAAAACTAAAAGTGTAGAATACTTAAAATCCGGACAGTCTATGAAAATTTATGATTGAGTTGCCTATCCTCAAGAAATGCGAGGATAATCACAATTGTCTCCCGTTTCCTCACGAGTCTAAATGATTGAATATTTTTCTAAGATGAATGAATATCCAATGTGATTTTATCCTGCAATTCAACATTTAACGTAAACGGATGTTTTATTTATCTAATAAGTTGGAATGATACATTCATGTTTTTCTACTCATAGGGAACATAAACACTTGTCTATGCAAGTGCACAAACAGAAACAAGTACCAACAAGCATTTAACAGTTCTAAGGAAGAAAGACAATTCCTGTTAACCGAAAAAGTTGAAAGAATGAAAGAAGAACTGAGAATTGACCAATCAAAACTATCCAGGACGACAAGGAAGACATCTTGTGCAGCAGATGAACGCAGAACCTCCAAACATCTCGGAATCCTTGGCATAATTATACTTCTATCTGTTACGTTTTGCATTGCATTGAGTGACTTACTTGACGTCATAAGATATTTGAATAGACATCCTTCTTTTCGACAAAAGAACACAAATAGTTTATTGTAATGTGTGTTATAATTCAAATCGGAAAAATAGCTTTATTCGATAAAGAAAGAGCAATGTTGTTTGTTACTTAGATTCGATTATTTTCTTGGTATTGCGTATTATTGTTAATTGTCGTACATGAAGTTTAGTGATTGCAGTGGTCTCCCTAGTTCTGGAAGATAATGCTTATCTTGGACATTTTTAACAAAGCATTATTATATTATATTACAATTATCATAAGAAGTGAACGCTTTTGCAAAATCAAGTTTTCGTGTGTTGCTTATTAACATATAATGATGAAAAAAGGACCATCAACTCGTGCTATCAAATTGGTTTTGCTGTTCAAAATTCTATTAGCTTGTCAAAACCACTCGAACGTCTTCGTTCTTCTTAAATCCGATAGTTCATTGAATCTGTAAATGTGCTAATGATAACGTATTCCATACTGTGTAATATATACTGAGAGTTGATTCACATAGTGGGAGACGCGTACTTAGCGAGAATGCCGATGTGAGGACTCTCACTCTTTTTGCTGTTTATGCCATTATCTACTGTTTTGTTTTTCTGACTTAGTTTGCTTATTCCTTACTTTTTTGTTATCATATTCAAAAATTGGTAAACAACTGCTGATTTTAATCAGTTTGTTAACCTAACCTCTACCCATACAAACACAAACTTAAGAAATATTTTGTTTTTATTTTTTATGACTTTTTATGTTCACATATGATCTGCTTTGTTGGTTTGGTTGCCTTTTGATTAAATGAAATTGATTAAACATCTAAACTATGAAATAAAAAAAAAGTGTAGTATGATTGTCAATGAAATAACTGTCCACAAGAGTTCAAAATGACGCAGACATTACCAATTAGAGTTCACAGTACGGCCTTCACAATGAGTAAAGCCCATACCGCATTGTCAGCTATAAAAGGCCCCGATATGAAAATTTAAAACAAGCCAAACGTAAAAAAAAACCTAACGACCTTATTTGTATAAAAAGAATTAACGAAAAACAAATATGTAACACATTAAGAAACGACAACCACTGAATAACAGGCTGAGTGCATTTTTGTTTATTTTTTGTTTTCACGTATAGAACGGTTAAACATAAATTGCGAATGTAAAAAACTTAAAACAAAAAATTAAACCAACCCTTATCAATTTGTGATTGGATCGAATTTGTTTAGATTCATTGAGTAAGATCATTCACTTGTAAACTATACACAGACAGAAAAAATATTAAAGTCATTTCTAATAATTTAATTCTAAAACTCATTTTAAATCGGAGTAAACTACAAAAAAGACGTTGATGACGTCTCGGTCTCATGACAAATTTCTGTCTACGAACTGATTACATGTAACAAAATAACATCAGCCACTCAGAAGACGTGTTACATTCAAAATTAAATTATTGTTTAACAATTGGGACATTGATTTTAAAATCTTAGAAAGGAATGTATGAGCAAACTAAGGGATTTAAGAAATAAAAATGTTGTAAAATTAAAGGGTGACATATTTTAATTGTTGACTAATTATATGTTCATTTTCCTTACGGGGGGGGGGGGGTAAAACGAGAGACGATTGGTACCAAGGAGGCGTTATTCAGTAATTGAAAGCTGAAAGAAACTGACAACACAAGGGCAAAAATGGAAAGACGATGAAACGCCCAAAAATGTTAACAAAGCACTACAACGACAGTTACCGACTGGGAAAAACTAATCTCACCACAAACTTAGGGGATAAAGGGTGCTCTGGAATAAAAAAGACATCCGAAGTGTTTCTCATAAAAAGTGAAACTTCAATGTTGAGTCTCAGGGCTAAAATGAATATTGGACAAAAATAACAAATCTAGCTTCGTTATTTGTCGATTTACGTGTGATGAATTTTGAGATACAAAAGTTGTGCCAAATACGACTAAGGTTATCTATAATTGGGATAAGAAAATCCTTAGTTTTTCGAAATATTCAAAGTTTTGCAACAGGAAATTTATAAAAATGACCACATAATTGGTATTTATGTCAACACTGAAGTGCTGACTACTAAGATTGTGATATCCTCGGAGACGAAACGTCCACCAGCAGTGGCATCGACCCAGTGGTGGAATTATTATCAAAGGTACAGGGATTGTAATTTAGTACGCCAGTCACGCGTTTCGTCTACATAAGACTAATCAGTGACACTCAGCATTGACGACCCAAAATTCCAAAAACGGCTAGGTAATTTATTCCTGGGATATGACGAAACGTCCACCAGCAGGAGTAGTTAGTCAGTGACAGTTAACTTGTAGGCCGTTCGTTTGATATGTTGTTGGCTTTCGATTTTACCATTTCGTGGACTTTCCGTTTTCAATTTTCCTCGGAGTTGGTTATATTTGTTATTTTTTTTACATGAAGACAAGAAGACATTTTAAATAGTACGTTCTTGTACAGTTGTTTACTGTTTTAGCAGTGGGAATTTATACGTTTTGTTATGAAATAAATATAATTAACACACATTAAAATCTTTCAAATCGTCAAACAAATATCTTGGTAGTCGTTGTTCAACTGCTCGTATTTTTTTGTATATACTCATACGGTCCGAACATACGCGTATGGTCCGATAAAAATTGTTTCTGCATAACAAAATTCATCTTTTTAGGACTGCTTTCGATTATGTTGACTCAGTTGTTAATCTTAAGTTGTTGAACATTATTTTGATATATTGTCGCTATTTATCTGTTTAATATTGTAAAAGCAATAAAAAAAAAAACAGTTGAAAATTGAGGCTAAGTTGAAATATAAATACATCTTATTTTGCTAAACACTTTTGCTTGTAAGAATTTCTCTTTAATCTATAATTGTGTCTGCATAAAAGCAAACATATAAAATCGTTTGTATTCAAAGGGTAATAACTCATTATAGGACTAAATTCACGATTTTACCATTTTGGCGTATCATTGTCTATTACATTTTGTCAAAGATAATTTCTATGCACAGATTCTCTATTTTAAAATATTGTTTCCTAAATAATGCAAACAGGGTAAAAATCTTCTTTAAGACCAACAGGTTCTGTTAAAAAGGGGCGAATCATACCAGAGTGATAGTCAAACTCGTACATCGAAAATAAACTGACAACGCAATGGGTAAACAATAATAAAAAAAAAGACAGACAGACAAATAAAAGTCCACAATACACAACAAAGAAAACTAAAGACTAAGCAACACGAACCCCACCAAAAATTGGGGTGACCCCAGGTGCTCCAGGGATTCACTTTACGGTTTCTGATACTTGACGTAGATTTCATATCCTAGTTCTGTTGGTTAATTTAATTGGTGTACAATTCTGTTATAGGGTTTAAAATAAGAGCCAAAACTTATAAACTAGCCATATAATGAAATTTCAAGGACAATAATTTCAAAATGGGTTGTCTGATTTTCTGAATGTTCTGTTTAGCATGTTAAGGTGATATCTATAAATCTTGACCTGCTAAACAATTATATTTTTGTCGGATTTACTCTGAATACTTGAGTTTTTAAGATATTAGCCTCAAACTTTAAAATTTACTAATCAATGACATCCCAGATGCATGCCGTCCTGTATCTCTGTATTTCTTACTAGAAAGAGTATCATTTGCTGATCATTTTAACCTATGTTTTTTTTATGTTCAGTAACGTAACAGCGTAGATAGTAAGTAACGGATATATAATATAAAATTATATCTTAACCGTATAAACATGCTACGTACATGATTATATATAGGTTTACGACAGATAACAAGCAGAGGGACATAAGACAACGGACACTAAGTGATGACAAAAGTTTGGAAAATTTTGTAACTATCATCATAGCATATAATAAAAACACTACGGAGTCCATTTGCAAACAGACCAAATTTCTACTAAGAACACTTATACAACTCGAGTTATCTACCTTTATAAAAGAAACAAAAGTAATTGGATCCTAAAAAAGCAGGTTAGTACAGTGCCTTGTATTCTTAACAAAACGATTTGTAAGTGTTCCGCGGAACCCAGTGTCTCACCTACTTTTGCTGTAAATATGCAGGCTCAACAAACATGATGAGGGAACAAATCAATAAAAATATTCCGCTTGATACTATCTTTTGACTAAAAAGCTTCTGTCCAAACTTAAACTAGCAATATAATGAAATTTCAAGGACAGATTGTCTGATTTTTTTAGTGTTCTGTTTAGCATGTTTAGGTGATTATAGAAGAAGAAGAAGAAGAAGAAGAAGAAAATATATAACATACAAGAAGGTAATAGATCTTGTACGATGTGTCCTGTACGCCCACCATGCCAACCTCGTGCCTAGTGCAGAAAGCCTGATTAAATATTTATCTTTTAAGTTAAATTTTATCTTCATCAATTAACTCACAAACATCTATATCAAAATATCAAGATTCTCTACATTAAGAAGCCATATCAGCTTTTGGCTAGGAATCAAATGCTTAAAGTTTGGGCATAGTGAGTAAATAGTGGAATTCAATTAATTTCTCTTATCTTGTGATGATGTACATGAGAATAAAAAATGTTTTTTATCATCAACTGCATTTGAGGTGCACCTGAGACATTTTCTGTCTTGTCGGAGAGTACCCTGATAACGACTTTGTTCAATTCTTAGTCTGTGAGAAGAAATACGCAACCGAGTGAAATTTCTCCTCTGCTCAGGTGATTGTAATAAAGTTAGGTATCTTTCAAGACCAAAATGAGTCTTAAAAGTGCTATCGCTACAAAGCTTCCCATCAGCACAATTGTGTATTTGGTTTCTTCACTGTATTTCATAGTGCTCATACAAAAACTTTTTAATTAAAATTTTGAATCTATAGTTGCTTGCAAAGGTTAGACTGTCAACCCCATTAATCTTTTTTGCAAATAGTTTAAAGATCCATACCAAGAGGGAATTTTTGATTCAAATAATAGCTCCAAATTTCCGAACTATACAAAAGAATGGGTTTAATTGTATGATCAAAAACATGGAGGCTGTTTTTAATATTGGGATTCAGTGATAAAAAGTCCATTCGTAGCTTGTAGTATGCTTTCAATGCCTTATTGTACCATTCCTTCTGAGCAAAGGAAAAAGATCCTGATGCACTAAATGTTATACCTAAATATTTACAATGTTGAACACAATCTATCAACATGTCATTAAAATAAAAATTATGTTTTATATGCCTGCCTGCTTTGTTAAATACCATCACTTTAGTTTTTTTTTAAGAATAATTTTCATACACCAATCTTTACAATAGTTATTCAATTGATCAAATTTACACTGAAGCCCCTTTTCTGAGGAAGAAAAAATGACAATATCGTCAGTATATAATAAACAATGAACTGGCTTTGAGTTAACCAAGACTGGATCAGGTGACTTTTCTAGATAATCAGGGAGATCATTTATAAATATTTTAAACAAATTAGGACTCAAAATTTCTCCCTGTTTCACTCCCACCTTAGTTGGAAAAAGGTCTGTAACTGTATTCTTTAATCGAATACAGGATTTACTCTGGGCATACATACTCTTAATTATATTATAAAAATTTGTACCCAGCCCAATGTTTAATAACTTGAGTTTTATACCTGGGTGAATGACCGTGTCAAAAGCCTTCTGGAAATCAACAAAACAGGCAAACACTCTACCTTCTTTAGTATGACAGTACTTATCAATAATGGTCTTAAGTATGAACATATGGTCAGATGGTCGCGCTTTCCTTGTGAAGCCAATTTGGCTATCTTTAATGATCTGATATTTATCTAAAAATTTGCAAAGACGGGTGTCAATAATTTTATTAAAAAGCTTCACCAAAGCATCAGTAATAGTTATTCCTCTATAATTTTTAGGATCAGATGCGTCATTCCCTTTATGAATTGGGAATATGTAGCCAATAGTCCAGGGGCCAGTAACAAGAAGCATTATTATGTCTTACGGACGTCTAAAGGGCGTCTTAAGATTTAAGAATGTAACAAGACCCAACCTCAGACCTATCTTAGAATGATTGACAGCCCTTAATGTTTTGAAAAAGTGCATGATTTAAGAACGATTCTTACGCCTACCTTAAAGCAATCTTACTAATTCCGGTAACACAAAATCATTCTAAAATTTTGGTCAGGTATTAAGTGTTCTTAAATCAAACTTAGCAACTTATGGGTGTACCAAGAACAATTCGCAATAGCTTCACTTGATATTTTTTGTAAGAGTGGTCCCGACTACTCTTAGTTGTACATTCACTTGTTAATAATAGAACAAGTTGCTTAAAAAAGTTTATACGTGAACCTTAGAACTTTATTATTCTAATTATTACTTCTTCGAATAAGAAATTAAATATCAGTGTTTTCTTGGTCATGTGTGTGGAGGATGGTAGTTTCTCTTTATTGTAAATCAATACAATTTCAGCTTGTTGAGAGAAGTGTTAAATATAAAGCAAGGAGAAATTTGTGACCTTTTTCAATTTTAAATCAAGAGTTCCAAATCGTGAAGTTTAAATCACCACTTCTTAAATTTTACGGAAGCCATTATGAGTTGGTTGACCAATATGGAATATCCGTTATACAGATGATATCAAATATGTTCATTATGTCGTAACTACACTACAGTCCCATTCCTATTTCACGAATGTGACCTAACGAATTAGAATATTTACCAGCTTTGTAACATAATGAACACCAAGATGGGCGCCACACGTGGAGCAGAATCTGCTTACCCTTCCGGATCATCGGAAATCATCCCCAGTTTTTAGCGGGTTTCGTGTTGCTGTTCTATATCTATTTTTGACATTTTTGCCTATTATGTCTGTTTTGTTCACGCATCGTTATCAATATAATGACGTTTGATAAGAATGTCATACAAGTGAGAGGTTCAGCTCTTTAAAGCAGGTTTAATCCATCCTTTTTTTTTTGCAGTTTGAAAATGCCTGTTACAAGTCAAGAATATGACAAGTGTCGCCAATTTGTGTGATGTGTTTTATTGATTTTGCCGATTGGTTAGGGACTTTCCATTTTGAATTTTCCTTGGAGGTCAGTACTGTTGTGAAAAAACATTGTTATAAAGTGAAAAATATAGGAAGATGTGGTATGAGTGTCAATGAGCCAACTCTCCATCCAAATATTTTTTTTTAAAAGTAAACCATTATAGTTGTGAGTTGACCGAACTGAAAGTATGATAGAAAGATAAACCTACGTCTTTTTTACAAGATTTAAATCCTACCATTGGCATGGTGAATAATAGGGCACTCAAAAGAAAAAGTACTGATGGATTGTCCTGAGACAAGCATAGTTTTTATTAAAAGAATTATGGTCTATAATCAGTTGAATTCATTTCATCTTTGAAGCGGTGCAATTTTTTTTACTTCAATTGGACTTGATCAAAAAATGGGAGTAATGAATAATGGTGGTATGAGGCCAGAATTGTTTTCCTTAGGTTTAATGGGTAGTTGATTATTTTGCGCATTTTATCGTTCATTAAAACGGTTTTATGATTCATTTAAGGTGATTCTAATTTCTATACGCGGAACCAAAAACGGAGACGCTAGAAAATTATTAAGAACTCGTAACTTGAAAACTATTACGATGCAACTTAAGGAGGAAATAAGACCGATCTACGAACAACCTGAGGGAGCTTTGATTTACACTCTTTGAATGATCTTAGAATTATCTTATCTTCCCCTTAATTCAATACTTACGACCTCTCTTAATAAAATTTCTTGTTACCGGCCCCAGGGTTTTGGGTATTTTCCATAAGAGAGGCAATTATTAAAAAGTTTTAGTAAACAAGGTAACAAAGAGGTTTGACCATATTTTAGCATACTGTTAGAGATGTTATCCAACCCTGCTGCTTTCTTATTTTTTAAAGATGACAAATTAGTAGATATTTCGGTTTCAGAGATCCTACTATCAAGTTGATTAAAGCACTTTCTTTTTTCAAGAATATTTAGCTTATCCTCTAAAAATTGCAGTCGTTCTTTAAACTTATCTTTTGGTTCGGTCAAATTTTTAAAATGATTCAACCAATCAAATGGTGCGACTAATGCACTTGTATCATCCTTTTCCTTACCCTGAAGTTCATCAATCAATTGCGAGTACTGCTTAGGGTTTTTCTCGTGCAGTGTTTCTATCTGCTTCAACAAAGACTGCTTGTACTCCCTGTATTTGTGTTTCCGTGCCTTAGTATATAATCGCTGTAGTTTATAAAAGTGACCTTTAACAGCAGGATCTCTGGGAAATTGAGAATAAATTTTCCCATAACTAAATAGTTTTTTTCGCAAATATGCAAGATTACAGTCGAACCACTTTTGGTGTTGAACCCCCTGATCCGTTTGGGCTTTACGCCTTTTAAGGGAAATATTGGCAGCAGTTTTAATAATGTCTGTCAACTCAAGCGATGCGCTATCAATTGCATTTTGGGAATCGATGGGGATATAGTTTAAGGATTTTTTCAAGTCGCAGCTGAATTTCTGCCGTAAAAAGGACTTCTTGAAAAAGAGCTGGTGAGTCATCTGACCATATGAAACCTGGTGACATTTATGAGTTTTAACACTATCACAATCAGTTTTTAAACAATATTTTGCAGACAATGACCATTCTAACAAACAATGGCAGTCTGATAGTGTTGGTATACAATTAAATATCCTCATATACAAAAATTTGATTTACAAATGTAGGATACTCTCCGACACTAAAACATAATCAACTGTACTAGCACCATTAGGTGTATAACATGTTAGACCACCAAAGGTGTCACCAAGACCTCGACCATTTAGAATCCTTGTTTGGTTACTAATACACAAGTCAAGCAGGTCCCTGCCCCTTGAGTCAAGTTTATCATCTTTGCTCCTTCTTTCAAGAATTTGTTTATCGCTGAAATAGGACTGATATAATGCAGAAAGATTATTACTGTCATCTATGATGAAATCTGTATCAGCAGCCACTCTGGCATTAAAGTCCCCACACAATAATATATTACCCTATTTTTGGTAGGAAGCAATATCTTTTTCAAAACGTGTAAGAATATCATGGTCAAGTCCTTTGGAATATGATGACCCTTCTGGTGGGTTATACACAACACATATACAATTATCTTTGTCAAATCCAAAGAATTGTTTTTCTAATTTCACCCACTGAAAATCTGGGATAGATGATTTTAGAATTTTCACATGCTGCTTTAGTGAAGGCTTGCGTAGTATTGCAAGCTCTCCAAAATGCCTGTTGTTATATTTAGTTACAGGTCTACAAATAAGATGACAATGGAATGACCCTATATTAGTTATATTAGAATCATACCCCAAGTGGCTTTCAGCGAGGAACATTAGATTTAGATTTTCTATATGTTTCAAAAAAAGGGGGTCTTGAATCTTGTTTTTTTTTGGTCTTTTTAGACCACCCACGTACCAGAAGCCCATTTTAATGGAAGATAAATTATCACAAGTCATTTTACATAATAAAAGAGTGTCTTTAATTCTATCTTATAAATTTTTGAATTGTATATATAAATATATATATTGAATAACTTGTTTTAATGATTTTAGATATTAATAAAGAATTTGAATATGAGATACTGGCTATACTAACTCAATATCTTTATACTACAAAATTTTAGGGTTTTAGCTACATGTGATTGTGATATATATGAAAGTTATAATACTGAAAATATTTTCACAACTGATAGAACAATGTTTTATCATAAACACACAGATATTTATGCATATAATATAATATATATATATACAAGTTGTAGCTAGCATACTACATATGCATACACACACAAATGTATTCATAGCTAAGTGTTACATACATTGACATAGTTGCAGCAAGGTACGATGTAAAATAACCACAAAACAAAACAAATACAAAATATTAAATAAACAGCAACATTACCCTGATATATTATTGAATATTTAGAAATTATGTGCATGTGAGCTTGCTGTTGTGATGTATATATAAGTGCCCCCTCAAATAAACAAGAGACAAGAGGAAACAATCTCTAATAGTTCCCCTGTGAATATTTTGTATATTAAAATAATGAGAGAGAGAAAAAAAGCAAACGAACTATCTGACTGATATTTGAAGCACAGCTTATTCCCAGTTTTTAATATATTATTGTGCCCCTACCTTTATCTCTTGGCCCCTTGGATAGGGACCGCCCTCTTTGCTGGGTAGGCATAGGAATATCAAGGGCTAAATGTATTGCTTTTTTAATATTACTGGCCAAAATAGACACCCCTTTTGTAGATAAGTGGAATTTATCATCAGCTAATAAATCATTGATGGGATTTTCCTGTAACAGCATATTACTATGTTCACAATATGTCACACTCGTGACTTCATTACCAATAACTGACTGTTTAACTAAGGCATTTATGATTTGGCCATTTGTAAAAAAACCAATATCATCTTTTCTTGGGGTAGTTAAAGAAACGACAATTTTAGCAAGTGACCATTTATCATGAATGAAAGATATTAATTGATCAAGTTCATCAATACATTGCTGTGGAGTAGGATGTTTCAGGTCATTTGTTAACGAGTGCAGTACAAACAAATCGGGTCTGTCTTCATGTGAAGTGGCATAAGCTACTGTTTCTTTTAATGTATATTTCACTACCTTTTCTACAGTAGCTGCAGTAGTCAGCTTAGCCTCGCTAATGGCTTTAATGTTTGATGTTCCTAGAAAAAGAACTTTGGGTTTGCTCTGTGTGTCAGTCCTATGTTGCTGTTGAGTAGTTGCTGCCTTATTACTAGGTGTCTCCTTGACCATGTTAGCATCAAGCTGGGCAGCAATATGATTTTTAACTTCATCCTGGGCTGTGTCAGATTTGTTTTCAGTTTTCGGATATTTTTTGTTAATTGCTGTATTTCCTCACCTTTCGCCTTTACTTTTTCGGTGTACTGATTGAATACATATTTGGAAGTTTCACAATATTGCTTTAATTGCTTCCTTGTTTCATCAAGCAGTGATTGTAAACTTGTGATGTTTACTTCATTATTTGATTTTTCTATTTGAATGTTACCATCCTGAATTTTTAGTTGGTTCTCTAGATGTAATAGCCTATCTCGAAGTGTCGAGATATTGTCTTTTAAAGGGAGGTAACCTCAGATTGGTCTTTATCTCTAGGGTAAGCCTTTATTATGATAGTTAGAGTTTCACAAGAAGTGGTGATTGCTGTGATCAATTTGGTGTAATCATTTGATTGTTGGCTTGCTGTTTGCGTGATCGCCTCAGTTATTGTTTTTTCAATACGAGAAACGTGGTCCTCTAAATTTGTGTTTTCAGACTTGCTACATGTTACGGTAGGTGTATTTGTGCGCTCATGCACATCCTGGTGTACGGTGGATTTGATAGATGTTATGGAATCATCAAGCTTAGATGAAATTGTGTTGTCGTTTACATCTTTTAAGGTTTGATCAAGGTCAAACTGTTCCTCAACTGTAGCATGTGTCGTGTGTGTAGCATTATCAATCACCTTGGCTAAAATTTGTGTCAGGACAGGAAAGTGAGAATGAACAAAGGTCATAATCTTAGATCCCTGAACCCTTAGGGCGAGTTTATTTATCTACTAGGGTAAGTACCGGAGTAACTCGAGTGAAAATTAAACGCATAGAGTACGCACTCGAGTGACGTCATCGACTAACTCTCTTCAACCCACCGCTGGACCACGATCCCTCGAGTTCCAAGATGGCGTCCGAAGAAGAAAACATGTAAGATGCAGTTGTTAAAATCTGCATAGTATGCTAATATCTTTGCAGATTATCGATTTTACTCGATAAAAATCAAATACGTGTGAAGTGGAATATTTATTATTTTTAACTTCATCATGCAATCCCTGATCACGTATTTCCACTATCTTCTGATCGGATGTAAAAAGTATTTATTGAAATATTTGTTTATATTACTATATAACTGCACAAGATGATAAACACACATTTTTTATTTTGCCCCCCAGTGCATTAGAAATACTGTTTTGGATAAAATCTATTATCATATCAGTGTGATTTTTTTTAAATCAAAAATGAGACAGTGTGTTCCTGTAACGGTTTTATGACCCCTGTCACCTACGAATTCACACTGCTCGAACTTTACATACTGTAATACACACATTATGTAATGCTATGAAATCACTGTTTTACTCTTAGATAAAATAAAATTGGTGATGAGGCAAACAAAAAGTATGAAGGTTGGGAACTAGTAGTAAGTGTATTAAGACATGGGGTTCAAAAGGGATGACTGAATTAGGAACTGCTACCCCTTTTCTTCTATCCCTTCTCCGATAATGGCCCAAAGGCTCTGTCATGACCTGCTGTGGGACATTTTTTGTCGCTAGACCCCTTGCCCATGATTTACGTTTTGCTAAATTCCGGAATTCCCGAAACATTGTACAAGAAAAGAAAGTACTAAGGTACAATCTGCTGTTCTTTCTTAAAACAATCCAGAAAAAAAGTTTTATCGTTTTTTTTATCTTGTAGGATTATGGTACAATTGACTAATCCTGAAGGGGATATAGAAAGCTGCAGGATGTCAAAAGAATTAGTGCAGATGCTGAAACACCCCTGAATGTGGTATGTATAATGCATGTTAAGCACTATATTAAGCACACTTGAATAAATATTTTTTCCCTTCAAATTTAACATTATTATGTATGCAGGAAAACTGACTTCATATTTTTTTGTCAACTACTTGTTCACACAATTTATTCACTAAATTTTGGATTTTTTTTTTAAATAATTTTTTTTTAACATAGACCAACCTTTTTCCAAATTAAATGGACACTCAAAATGTAATAAGAATTAAAAAAAAAAATAGAGCTAACATGTCTTAGATCAAGACAAGAACCATTTGACTTCCAAGAGGTCAATTGAGACCAAATGCAATAAGGGTAAACACAGACAGAACATCTATTTTTTTACCCCTCCCTTTTTTTCCTAAATCAAATGTTGTGTGGCCAAAAGGGTAAGACACCATAGAACTGATTACAGAAGACAATAACAATAAAACTCCTAAGACAAAAGTTGTCTGAAATTGTAATTATTAACTATGTTAAGATCTCCAGAAATTACATGGCCAGCAGGATTATAACATGCAGAAATGTGCAAAACCAAAGCAAAAGTGCTGCCCTCAGGCTCTTATAATAAAATTGTAAGGTTAACATGAAAGACATGTACATTTTTTATGTTTGTCTTTTGTCTATTTTTAGATGCTACTGTAAAGCAGCAGGTATTAGAGGCGGTTTTTGAAGGGGAAAACAACATACCAGATGAGAAAATACCAGAGGCGAAAATATCAGATGAGAATGAACGTAGTGCTGCAAGTGGTGCAAGTTGTAATAGTAGTAGTATTGGAAAGGTAAATAAATACTCGCAAAAGAGTGTGTTTTCTACAAATATGTTTAATTTTATTCATCAGCATTGGAAACTTAACATGCTTAATGAAACAGTATGATAGTCAGTTTTGATATTAGTAAAAAATTAAGATAAATAGTACTGACAATATTGTCTTTTCCATCCCCCTTAGGTTATTTCATCAGTCATATTGTACAAAACAATGTTGTACACAATAAATAAGAGGCAAACAACTTTTAATTTTGGTACAGATAATTTTTTTATTTTAAAGTTTCCAATTAACACTATTTTTGTATGCCCCGCAGCTAAAGGAAGGGTGCATCAAGTTTATTATGTCAGTATGTACGCCCGTCCGTCTGTTTGAATGTACCTCCCATAATTTGTTTCCTTTCTTCAACTTTAGTTTGCCTCGACCAAATGTTATGAAACTTTTACACAATGCTTATTACCACAAAACACAGTACAATTTGAAATTTGGGTGGCATCATTTTTACTGTCCATGAGTTATGCCCCTTATATTATATGCAAGCAGGGGCATCATCTGTGTCCCATGGTCACATTCTTTATTCATTTGTACCTTTTTTTAATTTTTAGGAGAAAAAGTTACATGACCCAAATTTGTTGGCCAATTATGCAGACAAAGTAATGATGGACAAAAATTGTGATGTTTTTTCTGCAAAAATTTTATCGAAATATTTCACCATCTTCAGAGACTGACATTTCAGTGTTATCATTAGATAGCAATGAAATAGAACCTTTTGTCCAAAAGGGGTACTCATACTCAAGGGATAGCGAGGAATCCACTAAATGTTTTCCATCAGAGGACATATCTCCTATTTCTTCGTCAATGGGGGAATTAAATGTCAATGGCATTCAAATATCTAGCACAACATTTGTTTCTCAAATAGAATTCTTAGAAGTTGTATCAAAAAAACTTGCCTGTAAAAAAGTCAAAATTATGACAAAAAGAAGGAGACATAGAAGAAGAAACTTCTACCGCAGAAGATAGATTGACACAATTATTTTGATATTTCAGGTTCACAACTGGACACAGTCGGAAGAAGTTCTGTTGATTACTTTGAGAAGTGATATAGAGTCGAAATTTGTTGGTGCCAAGGCTCATGAAACACTATGGAATGAAATTCAAAAGAAAATGGAAAAACAAGGGGTAAAAATTTCTGTTGCTCAAATAATAAACAAATGGAAAAATATGAAAAAACGTTACAAGGAGGTTATTGACGCAAACAATAAAACTGGAAACAATGCTGTTAGTTGGAAGCACTATGACAAGTTTAATGAATTGTATGGGAACAAAGCTTCCACAAAACTGCAAGCATCTTATGATTCAGGTCTTCAAGGGGCATCAGCTCAATTACATGCTAAACCTAACGAGGGAGAAAACAATATTGCTAAACCATCCTGTTCTGGAAAAAATTCTGTTGGAAAGTCTGCCAAAAAAAGAAAACGGGGTGATCTGTATGACATTATTGAAAAAATTAATGATAATGCACAGGATTCATTAATTGAAATAAAGAATCATAATGAGAAACAGCTTCAAAAACTTGATAGATTTCTGGATCTCTATGAAAAGTCAATTTCTGGTAAAGGTAAAAATGATGAGACTGATTAGGGCAGAAATAAATTGAATTATTTTGACATTGAGGGTTCTCATTTTATTTTTCCTGTCGAAAGCAAAGGAGCTGTGATTTTAAATTGTTTCTTCTATCATAGCTAAGCTATATATGTTTTAGTGAGATTATTTTTGGTTAAAAATATAGATTTATGGATTAAATCGAAAATTATATATTTGCTTTTTGAAATGTTTTTCCTGTTTTTTTTTGTATTATTCTTGATAAAAAATCAGGGTATGTGTCGGATAGAATTTATTTAGTTTTATTTTATGTTTTGCTCTTTGTCTCGCCTGTAACGAAAAATCATGAAGGCGACATAACGACGATAGATAATCAAAAAATCTACTGTGATGTTAAAGTTTTATACTTTCAAAAAGTGTTTTCGTTAAACATTGTTGGATATTCACAAAACTTTTCCTATATTAAGAATGGTGTCCAAATTCAAATTTAAAAAAAAATAAAATCACAATTTTCTGAAATTTAGCAGATAACTGGACAACGTGCTTTTTTGCTACAAAATTCTTTGTTAACCCTTAAATTAAAGTTTTATAAACTGCCATAAAATTGTCAAAGTAATGCTGGCATCTTTTTAAAATTGGCACACAATATTATTACCAGAAAGATTGTCTCTGGATATTTCTTTTAATATGTTTATTTGGTACTTTTCAGATATCTGGACTTTTTTTTTGCGATTATTTTAATGTTAACTATGCTTAAGTTTTGTAAACTTTGATAAATTTGTTTAACCAAATTCAGATCCTCACAGATATATATGGGCTGGGTTAATTTTTGATTTGCAGGTGAGATGAGGTTGTGCAGAAATTGTTGATAAAATCAGGATATTTAAGTTTTGTTATAATTTTTACTTTTGTTTTAGATATGTTTATGTACTGTTAAAATGTGTTTTTTTTCCATTTTGTTGATTAAACATTTCCATGATTACTGTGTTATTCTTGAAAATTATAAGATATATATATATATAAATATATAATCCATGTAAGTTGCATAAATGATCAGTATGAAATGTCTAAGAGACAACAACACAACCAAAATGTACAAGACCTAAGGCCACCAATGGTTACGCCTCTTTCAATTAATTTTTTATAGTGAGTCTTTTTTATGTTGTAATGTTACACTACTGTCTCAGGTTATGATGAAAGATGGTGCCTGTTAAAACATTCAAAACCTGCTGCATATTATATGCACCTGCCCTAAGAAAGGAGCCTTATGTCAATGGTTGTCGTTTGTTGGTGTGTTTCATACATGTTTTTAGCTCACCTGGCCTAAAATGCCATGTGAGCTTTTCTCATCACTTGGCGTCCGTCAACATTTCACTTAAAGGACTTCTTCTCTGAAACCACTGGGCCAATTTGAACCAAACTTGGCAGCAATGGTCCTTGGGTGGTCCTCTTTCAGATTTGTGTTCGATGACCCAGTTTGTCATTCGAGATGGCCGCCAATGCCAAACTTAGTTTAACATAGGACCCTATGGGAAAATCACAAAAAAATCTAATTGCTGACACGATTTGAACCAAACTTGGCAGCTATGGTCCTTGGGTGGTTCTGAACCAAACCTATAGGAGTGTAAATGTTTCTTTTTTTAAGGATGTTATCCGATGATACCTCATGGGAATACAGGTGAGCGATACAGGCTCCAGGGAGCCTCTGGTTTGTTTCTGGTTTTCAATACTAGTATATAAATTAGACCGTAGGTTTTCCCCGTTTGAATTGTTTAACACTTGTCATTTTTGGGCCCTTTTAGCTTGCTTGGTGTAAGCCAAGGCTCCATGTTGAAGGCCGTACTGTAATTGCTTTACTTAACTACATTGTGTCTTGGATGGATAGTGGTCTCATTGGCACTCGTACCACATCTTATTTATATTAGTATAAACTTGGAAAAATAAAAACATCTTCAGTTGACAACAAATACTTGCTTATAAGTTCTGTTGTGCAAAAAAGATACTTTAGACTCCTCTGGCCATCTGTCATTTTACTATGTTTTCTGCACCATAACTCAAGTTTTCTTTGATTGATTTTTATGAAACCTGCACAGATGGACGACCATGGAAGCTAAATTAAAAAGAACACAGAAATGTATTGACTTGTAGGTCAGAGGTCATTTGGTTTATTAAAAAGAAGATATGGTGGTAATACAGGTACTACAAATACCCTCTCCAAATTTCTATCCACAGAGGTCACCATTTCTAAAATGAGATAAAAATTAAAGATGTTTTTACAGAATAAACTTTAAAAAAAAAAAAGAAGTTTGCCTGGATGGATTTTCATTATAAATGCACAGAAAAAAGCTTCAGTCACAAAAGGGATATCTACTATTATTATTATGTTTGTCAAACATCAAGGTCACATTTTATAGAGACAGTTCTTGAGCGCTTGTCTTCTTTTTGAAAATTAATTTTCAAAAATGATCGTACAGAATCAAAAACACTTTCTAATGCCATTCTGAATGAACTCTACATTTTAAACCCATATTGTCTCACAGAAAACTTATGCTAGTGTTCTCATAAGATTTTCCCTTACTCTAACTCCAGCATTATCATTTCTGAAAATATTTTGAAATCCATTGGGGTGACCATCTTGATTGTCATCAATAAATTGTTCAATGTCCTCGTGGTTAATTATTGTCAAATTATGAAGTATACATCCACATACAATAATGCCAACAATTGCTGAAGGTTCATGTGACGTAACTTCTCGGAGACGCCTAAAGCGACCCTTTAAAAGGCCAAATGCCCTTTCAACTACTTGTCTTGCAGATGAAATAACCTTGTTGAACTTCTTTTGCAAGTTTGAAAAGTGTCCATTATCTTTAAATGGAGGTATTAAATAGGGTTTAACTGGATATGCACTGTCAGCAATCAGGAATTTGTTGCAACCAAATATTCTCCCATTTTCTGCCCTGTCTGATAATGAGGAGTTTCTAAAAACTCGGGCATCATGTGTACAGCCTGGCCATCCTGCGTATACATCACGGAACATAAGATTATGATCCACAACAGCCTGAAAATAGGAATGAGAATTGAATAAGACTAGGTAATACGTTCAGTTGATGTGTGCCACATTCGTTTATCACAATACATTAAAACCTAAAAACGCCGTGTGAATTGCAAATTGTTATACGAGAAAAAATACTTTTCTCCAAACAAAGTTGAGTCCCAGTTCGGACAAATTCATGACAGCTTCTGAATTTTTCATCACATTGTAAACACTAATACATGCAGTAAGATTTGAAAAAAATATGGGGTTAAGTTAAATTATGTTTCAGTCACCTTAAATAATTTTCATTGGTATTCAAATTTGCACATCACCTAATCGAAATTCTAGGTAAATGGTAAAATCTAACATGATGCACATATATGATATTACCTGCAACTGCATGGACGGAAAGCCTTTTCGATTGATGTAGTCTGAATCCCCCTTTGGACATGATGCTAGGCGAATATGACTGCCGTCCATTGCACCAATGATTCCCACCATTCCACTTTTCAGCTGAAATTCTCTACTTATGCTATCCTGTTCTTGGAGATTTGGCCACTTGATCAACTGAAGAGAGAGATAAAAAGAATTTTATTTTATAATATTTATGTAATACTAGTAGCATATATAACTATTTAATTTTTGAACTTATACAATCTTTAACCCTAATACCACATTTATCTGTTTGTGAAAGGGAGTGGTATGTTGCCACCGGTCCCAGAAAAGTCATTGATTGTAAACGGTAGATGTCCTAAGTGCTTGGAATTGGCTCCCTATTTCGATATATTTGGTTATGAGTCCTTCTTTTATAAAAGCTTTTTTTTGGTTCTCTATTTTCCTAACTATTTGGTCCAGATGCTTCCGATTGATAGGTAACTCCTTGAAATACGTATGTGGTATTTTATATTTTCAAAAAAAAAAAAATATCCCTTTTAATCTATAGTCTGTTTTCGGATGGCGGGGATTAGCAGCTGAACAACCGTGTGTTGCATCCTCTAAAACTCGGGGAGATAGAATAGAATAAGCAAATGATAATGCTGAAAGTAAAATGATGTTTTTTTAACATTTTTCTTGAAGTTTGAAGCTTTCTACAGAGCCATCGATATAAATTGTATTTTTGATAAAGAAATTTATATAAGCACTGTACATTTAATTTGGTTAGACAATAATATAGATCTACTTATTATGACTAGCTATACTTAGTCTGTAGTTAGACTGATAACTTACGTAACAGAGATTATTTAATATAGCATTTACAACTGTCTTGATTACGTTAAAAACTGAAGCCTTGCATACACCAAAATAGTGTCCAATTTCACGATGTGACTCCATATTTGCCATATAACATAAAAATATAAGAAGTTTTTTGTCTGGTGCCTTCCCTCTCTCAATATCTTGTACGAGATCGTTTTTTAAAACATCTAATATTTGTTCGAATGTTTCTGCGCTGATCCTAAAATGAGATTGAAAATCAACAGGAGCAAATGTTGGAATAACTGTTTCTGCGTAGCATGTAATCCGTGGAACATGGGGTCTACGGAGCAATGCTGCTATTGTTATAGCTAAATTATTCAGTTGCGTGTGTCTAGCCATTGCTAGATTTTCTAGGCCCGTCATATTCTGTATGAACATGAAACATTGCATGTTGTTGTCAACTTCGTCCTCCATGTTGAGAGTTACTCTAGTATCGAGTTTTCCGTTCACGTAAAAGACTGCGCGCGCACAGACATTAACATAACCAGAGTAAGTATAGAGTAGATAAATAAACTCGCCCTAAATTGTCCCGGTTGTAACGAAGAATGTTATGTTGAACTGTAATGGTTGTTCCTTATCCAATATTTCGATGACTATTGAATTATTGTTATTGTTAGGGTCGGACCAAGTTGTCGGTACATTATACTTTTTAATGTCAAATTTATCATTATTTCCCATGTGATCATAATAGAATAAATCAAGGGTTTTAATCCATGGGTGGATGCGTTCTACTTTTGTGAAGAAGGTGATCATTCTGGCTTCTCTTTCGTATAGGAAAATATCTATATCTTCAAATAAGCACTTCTTTGCTTTACCCGTTCGTTTGTGAAGGATCTTTGGAAACATTTGCACTGGCTAATCTTTATAAACTTTGTCCATACTAAAGTCTATTATATCTTGTAGCTCGGGCCTCCTTCGACAGTGTTTTGATCAAGACCCGCCATTTTGTCTGTTTCATCACACGTGTTTTGCATTTGGCGTAAAAATACTGGTGCGAGAATTATGTTACGATTGTAATAGCATAAACTTACAACTCCACAGATGGAATTTAATCACTTTTGTCCTGTTATTTGTTGTTTACACGGCTATAAAGGAATGATTATATTAAACGTGACCTACTAAACAATTATATATTTGTTTGATTTAATCTAAATACTTGAGTTTTTGAGATATTAGCCTCAAACTTTGGAATTTACTAATCAATGACATCCCAGAGGCATGCCGTCCTGTATCTCTGTATTTCTTACTAGAAAGAGTATGATCTGCTTGTCATTTTAACCTTTATATGTTTGTTTTATGTTCAGTAACGTAACAGCGTAGATAGTTAGTAACGGAGATATCATCTTAACCGTATGAATAGCTACGTACGTACATGATTATATATAGGTTGACGATAGATAACAAGCAGACGGACATAATACAACGGACACTAAGTGTGACAAAAGTTTGGAAAACTTTGTATTTATCATCATAGCATATAATAAAAACACTACAAAGTCCATTTGCAAACGGACCAAATTTCTACTTAGAGCACTAATACAACTACAGTTATCTACCTTTATAAAAGAAACGAAAGTAGGAAGTAATCATCAGTTTCATCATATAATTCGATATAAACCTGTCTTAAAGGGATTATTGGATCCTGGAAAAGTACAATAAACAATCTACAAGTAAGTAGATCAGTCATAAACAGTTTATTATGTAGTCTATCTATATTAATACTGAACTCGTTCTATTTGAGCAGTCAAAATATGCGTTGACTGTATATTTCTATGTCATATACAGTCACTGACCTGATATCACTTTTCCTCGTGAATATTAAATAGAAATTGCCGTAATCATATTAAATTATTCATACGACTTACTCAACCTGTTCTCGTTTCTAATGTATACAAAGACTCAAACTTATTTCTTTTGAAATTTTTAGAGGAGAAAAAAACAACATACTTCACTTGTTTATAAATAGTTTTGGTTTGTTAACTATATAAATCATAATGTTTTATGCTTGTTGTTGATATTTTAGTACTTTCTCAAACAAATTTGTTCACCATCGATTGCGGATTTCAACAGGTAATGGACATTTCATTGTGTTGTATATTTATTTTATGATATGAGGCCTTTTTATAAAAAGGGGGAAGTTTCCTAATATTAACATGATCATGATTAAAATCAAATAATAACATTAACACATTTAACAACAATTAAACATATTTTTAAGATTGCAGTTTAAAGACAATAATAGTGCAATTCGGACCGAAACGGGTAAAAAGCTCGACAGGACCTCGAATTTCCCCGTTTCTAAGCCTCATCCATATATCGTTGATATGTCAAATCAATGTACTATTATTGTCTACTAGTATATATTATATATAAGTTCATGCATGTCTTTAAGGAACTCATACTTTTACATCTGGACTTTTGTTTTGCATGAGTTTAATTATTTCGACGTTTTATATATATACTCTGTATTATCAAATCATTACTCAGGGGAGGGAGAATACAAGAGAAATTAAAGTTATAGTTTTATATACTGATGTTTCTTTAAGTATATTTGTGCTATTTAATTTAAGGTTACAAGAGCGCAATTATTTGTTTACATTTTACCGGCAAGTTTGTTACTCAGAATAGAATCCTATACAGCTTCTGATTGGATGATACAGGATTGGAATTACTTTTAATCGAAAGCTTATCCAATTAGGTGTTAAAGCTGCAGAAAATCATATTCACATTTTACGAAGTATAGAAAATTCTTCCATTTCTTCACGTCGGAGCCATTAAAAATATGCCTTTTTCATTAAGCGAAAAAAATAGACGATCTTTTTCAACTGCATTTTAAGTCAATTTGAGCCATGCCCCTATATATATTTTGGTTGTAATGAAACACTGGCATTTCTAGTAACAGGAACTGCTACCCGTTTTTCCCTAGTTTGTGTAGTCTTCGAGAAAATAAAATACGGAACCCCAGTGATGCCCTATGGAAAATGCATTACGAATAATTCGGCTCCTTAAAGTGGCAGAGTCTCTGAGGTCTGAGTTCATACAGTCTTCTGTGTTTTAAATATTTTCCAATAAAAAAGCTACATTTATTGAGAATTTATTATGTGGATACTTTTTTTTTATTATAAAAAATCATGAAAAAAGCTGATAAAATAGTTGTATATCATATGCATCCTAAACAAAATTGCATATCGATTTTTTTTTAATCGTCTACAATATGGATATTTAAAAAATTTAGAAAGAAGATTTTTGAGACTCATATCAGAGGAAGAAAGTAGAATAAAATTGGTTAAACATTTACTATAAAGGGCAATAAATCCTAAAGGGGTCAACTGACCATTTCGGTCGTGTTGACTTATTTGTAAATCTTATTTTGCTTAACACTATTGCTGTTTACAGTTTATCTCTGTCTATAATATTATTCAAGATAATAACCAAAAACAGCAAAATTTCCTTAAAATTACCAGTTCAGGGGCAGCAACCCCGCAACGGGTTATTCGATTCATCTGAAATTTTCAGGCAGATAGATATTGACCTGATAAACAATTAAACCCCATGGCAGATTTGCTCTAAATTTGATTTGGTTTTTGAGTTATAAGCCCATAACTGTATTTTACCCCTATGTTCTATTTTTAGCCATGGCGGCCATCTTGGTTGGTTGACCGGGTCACCGGACACAATTTTTAAACAAGATACCCCAATGATGATTGTGGCCTAGTTTGGTTTAATTTGGCCATTGGCAAGTAGTTTTAGAGGAGAAGATTTTTGTAAAAGTTCACGACGACAACAGACGCCGGACGCAAAGTGATGGGAAAAGCTTACTTGGCCCTTCGGGCCAGGTGAGCTAAAAAAGCAGAAGAACACCATTGGATCTTTAATACAGCGAGTAAATCCCGAACCCGGAGGGGGGCATTAACTTTCATGTTTGCCTAAATGTGTACTAGTTCAGTTAAAATGGAGGTCACACTAAGCTCTAAAACAAATAAATTAACTAAATTTAAAAAAAAATAAAATGGGACAGGCGCTTTATGCATCGTGGTTAAATATTCTCAACAGATCTTAACCCTCCCTCTCCACCTCTAGTCAATGAAGGCTAAACAAACACACGACATTAGGCACAGTTACACTCAGCTTTAAAGACATCTCAGTCAGATTCTAGAAAAGACAATATAATAAACTATTTACCACGAAGAGAAATCCGTAGTTGATCCAATACGTATGTTAGTTGTATTTATAAAGTATCTTTCTTATAGTATTAAGCACTTGACATGCTTTTACAACGTGTACTATGTCTTCATATTTGGATTTTTGATATAAAACAACTGACATGCTGGTTTTGTTAGTAAAAACTGTAAACTAGCGTTACTTTGATTGTAAAATTATTCTTGCAATTGTTCTGGTATTCAAATCTTTTAAATTCCATTTTTCCTGGTTTCAAATTTTTAAGGCAGTCTTTTATGGTTTTATTGATGACATCAGATTCTGCAAGGCTTCATAGACCCAGTAACGATCATTTTGATAAAATAGACGCAACAAAAATCAGTAGTAAAAGTCAAAGCCACATACTTCAGTAAGATGCTGACCTGGTGAAATGACTTTACGTCTCTTTGCAACTCTGTAGCGACGTCTTTTTGCTATTTTGGATCTTTGCGAACCAATCCATTTAATCAGTTCTTTCCTATGCCCGATTTAAACACTTGTGGACTCGTGTGGCGAGTGACCCTTTTTTTCTTTAGAAAACATGCCATTCCCCCGGTGTGTGTTTTATCTATTTTTGTTTACCTTGGTAAACCTTTGTTACTTCTAATTTGATCTTAAACATTGTAGAAAACAAGAGAATATAAAACAGATTTCATGTAGTGTATAACAATAACCTTCAAAATCTGTCAAATAATAAAATGATATAGTCGTAATAGTTAAGATCCCGATGTGATTTTTTGAACAAACATTTCCATACAGTCATGCTATTGGTTACCTAGTCACCTCAAATGTGTAAGAAAAAAAATACGAATGGATATGTCTTTGTCTGTAACCTCTAGCTAGCTTTTTTTGCTGTTTTAAGGTCTTGGATTACCAGAACAATTGCCTGGTCCGATTATTAACAAGTTGCGCCCTATTCCTGATTCGGACGTTTTACTGAGTGTTGATGCATGTGGCTAGTAACAAATCAGGTCTTATTCTATTTGCAATACATGCATATCACACTGATTGTTTTAACCTTGGTGTGAATCATTTGAAAATATTTCTGTGACTTATTTTTGTATATCGGTAAACTACTGTTATTTCCTATTTGATCTTAACAAACGATGTCATTTTCCAACATGAAACCTCGAAAGCCGTAAATTAAAGATTTATTAAATACGTTTTTCTTGTAGAACTATTGACTTAAAAGAAAACTGAGGAGTTAAATAACGTTTTTATACGACCGCAAATTTAAAAAAAAATTTCGTCGTATATTGCTATCACGTTGGCGTCGTCGTCGTCGTCGTCGTCGTCGTCGTCCGAATACTTTTAGTTTTCGCACTCTAACTTTAGTAAAAGTGAATAGAAATCTATGAAATTTTAACACACGGTTTATGACCATAAAAGGAAGGCTGGTATTGATTTTGGGAGTTTTGGTCCCAACATTTTAGGAATTAGGGCCCAAAAAGGGCCCAAATAAGCATTTTCTTGGTTTTCGCACTATAACTTTAGTTAAAGTCAATAGAAATCTATGAAATTTTGACACAAAGTTTATGACCACAAAAGAAAGGTTGGGATTGATTTTGGGAGTTTTGGTTTCAACAGTGTAGGAATTAGGGGCCAAAAAAGGGCCCAAATAAGCATTATTCTTGGTTTTCGCACAATAACTTTAGTTAAAGTAAATAGAAATCAATGAAATTTAAACACAATGTTTATGACCACAAAAGGAAGGTTGGTATTGATTTTGGGAGTTTCGGTCCCAACAGTTTAGGAATTAGGGGCCAAAAAGGGACCCAAATAAGCATTTTTCTTGGTTTTCGCACCATAGCGTTAGTATAAGTAAATAGAAATCTATGAAATTTAAACACAAGGTTTATGACTATGAAAGGAAGGTTGGTATTGATTTTGGGAGTTTTGGTCCCAACAGTTAAGGTAAAAGAGGCCCAAAGGGTCCAAAATTAAACTTTGTTTGATTTCATCAAAATTGAATAATTGGGGTTCTTTAATATGCCAAATCTAACTGTGTAAGTAGATTCTTAATTTTTGGTCCCGTTTTTAAATTGGTCTACATGAAGGTCCAAAGGGTCCAAAATTAAACTAAGTTTGATTTTAACAAAAATTGAAACCTTGGGGTTCTTTGATATGCTGAATCTAAAAATGGACTTAGATTTTTGATTATTGGCCCAGTTTTCAAGTTGGCCCAAATCGAGGTCCAAAATTAAACATTGTTTGATTTCATCAAAAATTGAATAAATGGGGTTCTTTGATATGCCAAATCTAACTGTGTATGTAGATTCTTAATTTTTGGTCCAGTTTTAAAATTGGTCTAAATTAAAGTGCAAAGGGTCCAAAATTAAACTAAGTTTGATTTTAACAAAAATTAAATTCTTGGGCCTCTTTGAAATGCTGAATCTAAACATGTACTTAGATTTTTTATTATGGGCCCAGTTTTCAAGTTGGTCCAAATCAGGATCTAAAATTATTATATTAAGTATTGTGCAATAGCAAGTTTTTCAATTGCACAGTATTGTACAATGGCAAGAAATATCTAATTTCACAATATTGTGAAATAGCAAATTTTTTTTTAATTAAGAGTTATCTTTCTTTGTCCTGTATAGTAAGCAAGAAATATCTGCAAGAATTTTTTTTAATTGGAGTTATCTTTCTTTGTCCAGAATCAACTTAAATCTTTGTTATATACAATATACAATGTATATTCACTTTTTACTACCAACTGATAAATTTAAATAATCTTTACCATTCAGTGATAACAAGCAGTTTTTTTACATCTTAATATTTTATGATGTATTTAAATGAGTAGTAATTGTTGCAAACTCCATTAGAATATTTTAATTGAAATTAGTTTTGGAATAAGGGGGGGGGGGGGGGGATGTGATTAAAAAAAAAATTGGGGGGGGGGGGGTTCAATTTTTCTCATTTGAAATTTCATAAATAAAAAGAAAATTTCTTCAAACATTTTTTTGAGAGGATTAATATTCAACAGCATAGTGAATTGCTCTAAGAGAAAACAAAATTTTTAAGTTCATTTAAATACATTCATTCTGTGTCAGAAACCTATGCTGTGTCAACTATTTAATCACAATCCAAATTTAGAGCGGAATCCAGCTTGAATGTTGTGTCCATACTTGCCCCAACTGTTCAGGGTTCAACCTCTGCGGTCGTATAAAGCTACGCCCTGCGGAGCATCTGGTTGATCATTGAACTAATATTTTGATTTTAGATATTTTCTCGTTTCACGACTTTTCTCTTTTGATTTAATGTCATCAAAACACCAAAATTTATAGAAAACTTGATTGATGGTCAATATATTCTTTATACGAAAATATTGGGTATTTCAGAGCACCATATTTTTTATCTGCGGTATCTTTAGAATATTTTAGAAGCTTGAGTTTCAAGGTAACCAAATCTTGAACACAGGTTAAATAAGGGGAGAAATTTGATAGCTTAACTTTCAGTAATGGTTATTCTCTTATATGCAATGAAATGTTATGTGACATTTTTTCTATAGTACTGGACAGGATAAAACTTTACTTAGGCCAATAATTTCTTTATTTGAAACAAAGATGAATTCTGCACATTTTTTTCAAATGTTTAAATTTAACAAAGACTAATAGGGGACCAACATTGGTGGTATTACTCTAAAAGAGAAGAAAACAGCCGAAGGCCACCAATGGTTCGAGGTTATTATTTTGTGTAATAAAATCACTGATTGCTATGTTTTTAATTTTTTCTTGTTCTTTTAGGTATTTTGTGTACCTCAATCTAGTATTGCTGTTCTGTTTTAAGATGGCAACATTCCTGTCACAAGAAGATATAAATTTTCTACGATTAGCTGGTTTGTTGATAAGAGTCGCACCACGTGCTGTAAGACGAAAGTTTGACTTTGAATTCCATCCAGAACAGCTACAACAATTTTTGAGAGAAAAGCGAGGCAAGATAGATGACCTACATTTGTAAGACGTAACAAGAGAGTAATTACATTGGCACAGTATGATTTATTATATCCTAGAGGTAAACGTCTTTATCATTTCAGACTAAGTTGTATATCAGGAAAATCTGCCAAAACATGTATTATGAAAATATATATGTTACCTTATAAGTATAATAAAATGATTCAATTAAGAAACATATTTTAATATACCTGTGTAACCATATTTTCATTGGACATACTTACACTACTTTATGTATAAGAAATCACTGTTATTATTTGAAACAACATTTTTCATTGTTTGCGTCAGTTTTCATTAAAACCTTAACCGTAGACTTAATTGTAGACAGATGGTATTTAGAACTTTTATGACCGGCATAATTATACCTCAGAATAAAATGTGATACGACCTGACCATTTTGTTTTGTAGCATGTTTGAATACCAGCAACGTCTTTTCGTCATTTTGAAAATAATTCCTTAACCTCGTATATGAAACGATAACGGAATATTTGACGGGTTTGTGAATGGTCTGACGCAAGGTTTTATTTCTAGTCCCATTCAAAATTTATGACAGCTTTTAATAAAAATAGAATCTTCATTTCCCACCATTCACCCCTATTGACCACATTGCTGAATATATACATAGTTTGTTGTGATGTTTATTTGCTCTTTTCATTAGGCTCTACAGGAGTATTATCATACATGTTTGATGTATCATTAATGGCATGTTTACTCAGACATTTCACAGATCTAGACATCCAAGAAAGTCTTCCAGTGAAAATAAACCATTCTGTTGCTGCAGATATTTCCAGGATAAAATTTTACAGAAACTCCATTGTTCATTCTGACAGCGGTAAAGTCGACGAAGACAAGTTCTTGGAGATTTGGAACTGTGTGACTGAGGTAATTTCTCCAATAACTAAATGTAAATAGTAAAAAAATGTAACATTTTACCATCTCGATGGCTGATGACATTGAAGAGTCTTTAAAATATACATGTTATTAATATATGTAGGTTCTACCACTGCATCAAGTGTGATACTATATTTATCCACTCGAGAAGTAAAATGTTTAAAATTTAACTGTCTTTAGTGGATAAATATCGTATAACACTAGATTTGGTGGTGAAATTTGTTTCTCTAACAATTTTCAAATCACAAGCAGGCAAAATTTCTTTCTTTTCGATTGATCAGCAAAAAGATGTGCTCTTTCTACATGACGTCATCAGGCATGGTCGCCTTTTTTCATGCCGTCACGATAAAAAAAATAGAAGAATGTAAGAACATTTGACGTCATATCGGATTTTAACCAATGAAGAACTGAGATGAAACGAACCACACGTTGATTATTTTTTTTCAATGGGTGCAGACAGGGATAAATTGACGGAGAATTAGAAAAAATATATTTATACACTTGAATAAGTAAAAATGTGATAGACATACACCTTAAAGTTGTATAGTTGTTAAAAGAAAATAATCTTAATTTATACCTTTCAGTTTCACAGAGTAACTTCAACAAGTATGAAAATTTATGTTGTTCTGCATTGAAAGCTGTACAATTATTCTTTTTTTAATTTGATATATAAGATGATGTCAAAGACATGTGTGTGTTGGGATTAGATGTAGGTTAATTCATTTCAAGTGAAAAATAATTGATAACCTCTTGCTTTTGAAAATTATCTAAGGAGTTGTTTATTATCAAGGCAGTGCTATTTGGTGAAAGTGAAGTTTCATTACTGTAAACCAACTTATTTTCGCGACTTTCGCGAGTAGAAAAATAACGCAAATATAAATCGTCGCGAATATGTCAATCTTTGATCTTTCCTAAATAAACTTCATCAAGTTTATCAGATAATCGCGAAATTAAATAGCCGCGAAGTGGTCAAGAAAGGATAAAACGCGAAATAAAGTATCCGCGAAAATAAGTTGGTTTACAGTATTGAATTGATGGTTAACAACATGTATTTCTAAAATATCTCACAATTATAACGTACCGTACTGGTCTTTCATTGTAACTATCGTTCATTGAAGCGGTGTCTTTTTGTTGTGGTTATTTTTTTTGAGATTTCCTGTTCTGTAGCTTTTCAGTAGAACTTGAATATGATGTCTTTGTTGCTTTGTCGTCTACGGAAAGACAGGTGTTTTTTTGTTATCGTTGGAGGATCATGTACCTAAAAGTAATATTATTATTTACTCTTTATAATCTTGAATGTGTAACGTTGTATGTTTCATTGTTTACATAAAGTACTATTTTGTGTTACAGGCAATACTCAGGCTAGCACCAGAAATGAAGCAAGAGATTGATGCGTTGATAAGTTCATCGTTAACTAATGTCACTGATATCATAGATTGTATACGGCTTGAGAAACAGTTAAAAAAAACAAATCAGCATATGGTAACAATCAACAAGAAATTAGAGACGCTAGAAATAGAAAAAAATAATATAACAGGTATTTCTGATCTAAAAGGAAAATGTCCCTTTGTGGTCCCTAATTTCTAGCTTGGAAATCAAATTTCCATGGTTATCAACTATCTAAATACATATTTTTATTCCTGCATAACTTATCAATAATATTGATAGTGAAATTAAACACAAAGTTATTATTGTTTCTGAAATAATCGTTGGTGGTTTTTTTTTACATCACAATTAAACAAATTGATAGTGTTAAGTAGGGGCATCATATATGTGCCATAGACGCGTTCCTTATATATGTTTATTTTTTTTGGAAAAAGGGGTTGAGTTAAATAAATTGGGGAGAGGGGGGGGGGGGGGTAAACATCCTTTTTCTCAAAATTTAAGAAATTCAAAAGAAAAGGGGGATGTAAAAAATAATTCCGAAGTCATTTAATTTTTATAAAAGAAAAGAAAAATTGGGTTTCACAACGTATTTTGAAAGTTTGGTATATATAGTCTGAAAACTGATTTAATAAGTATTGCACAACAGCAAGACATCTTTAATTGAAAATAAAGTCAAATCTTATATTAAATTTCGTGTTCTTTGACAACATTTATTCTGTGTGAGAAGCCTATAATGTGTAAAAAAATTAAATCAAATCCAGAACTGCATCATGCTTGAATATTGTGTTTATTTTTCCCCCAACTGTTCGAGGTTGGACATTTGCTGTCATATCCAGATGCGCTTGACAAAGTAGTTTTAGTATATTCTGCGTCTTTAGGACAAGGAAGAGTTTAGCTGATTATGAAGCTTTTATTTTAAAAGAGCATTGATTTTATTGAGAGAGGGTATAAGAAAGAAAGAACTGAAAGTATTTCTATACAAGATTTACGATTGACTTCATATCTATTTTGGCAGTATTTCAGTTTCCCATAGCACTAGTGAAAATGTAACTAATTCATAAATCATATGTTGTGTGTTTCATTATGAAATGCTTTATCCATTTTTTGTTTTTGAACACCATACTTTTAGTGAGTTCTGAATTATGAAATATGTTTTTGAATAGGAGAAACTTACCACTTACCATGATTTGAGTTTGTTTCTAGGTTCTGGCAATTAAGTTATTTTGCATCTCCATTTTTGTCTCTTATACCTTGCTACGATTAATCTTTTATCATTCACTGAAACATGATTGAATACATATCTGTCTGTCTAAAACTAATTTTGTTTACAGAAATACAACAACGAACTTTGAAAGAATGGAGAAATAATGGCAAAAAATACATTCCTACCTCAGCAACAATGTTTATACTAGAATCATTAAACAAAACGACGGGTGTTATTATTACTGGATCTCCAGGCTGTGGAAAATCTGCAGTCGCTCATCATGTAGCATTGGAATTAGAAAAGGAGAAATACGATATAATTCCTTGTGATGATCCTTCAGGAATCATTAAGCATTTTACAAAAGATAAATTCCAAGTTTTTGTAATTGATGACGTTTGTGGTAAATTCTCTCTTAATCAACAAAAAGCAGAATCATGGGAGCAAAAAGATTGCAAATTAAGTATGCTAATTGAGTCTTGTAATCTGAATGACGACGATGACGAAAATGATAGCAAATCAGTGCATAAGTTTATCATTACGTGCAGGGAAAATATATATGTTCACGAGACATTCCCAAAACTTACTTGTTTTTCACTTGTACAATGCAGCTTTAGTACCGAATACAAAATTACTCCAGAAGAAAGGAGGACTATTGCAATGTCGTATGTACCTGAGAATATAGTGAACGACATAGAAAATATTTGTCTGTACGATTTTTTCCCTCTTTTATGTTCTCTGTACTGTACAAACCTTAATCAAGATCATAGATTCTTTACCCATCCTGTTGAAATAATTGGAAATGAAATCATAAAAATGAAAAAACAATCTACATCATCTTTTCTCTGTATTTCTCTCCTTGTTCTTAGAAATAATAAATTTTGTATAGACGAATTAAGATCCGAGGATGTGCAACAGCTAGTTAATGCTATATGCTGGGAATGTAAAATCGAACCTGTATCCATTGTAACGATATTTAACAGTTTTGAGTGTCTTAAAGGTGTCTATATTACAGAATCGGATGACTTCTACACAGCAATCCACGACAAAATGTTTGACATCATATCAGCAGCTATTGCACCATTTATAATAAAATGTTTAATAGACCACGTTGATATTGCATTCCTGGCAAATCGTGCGTACATTTCATCATTTACTCAAAATAGTGTTCCTTTTGTTATTCAAATACCACAAGAGTTCGAAAGCCAATTTCTACAACGACAAATAAAAGATGCAATGAAGGGCAAATACTGGGAAGTATTTGGAAGCATTCAAACAGAAAATGAGGCATATAGAAAACTACTTCTATCGTTTCTGAAAGAACAAGACACATGTCAGCAAATTTCGTTTGATTTCGATGAAGATGGGAATACGCTTTTGTATGTATCACCTCATTTGGGATACATTGATTTTGTAGAACATTTTGTAGTAAATTATCCGTATCACATAAAGGTTAAAGACAATGAGGGTAGGTCTCCCTTTTATGTCGCATGTGAAAAGGGTCAAATTGCAGTCGTTAGATATTTAATGAAATATAATGAGAACATTGATACAAAAAATATGGATAACACAACAGCATTATCGGCAACCTGCCTTAATGGTCACACTGAGGTTGCTCAACTTTTATTAGACAACAAAGCAGATATCAACAGTAGAGATACTTATGGACAAACTGCTTTACATTCAGCCTGCCAAAATGGACACGCAGAAACTGTGAAAATATTGATGGAATTTGGCATGAATGTCAATCAGAAAGATAAAAATGGTAGAACACCACTGTATGTTGCCTGTAAACATGGTTGTTATGATACAGTGAAATACCTACTTGATTTAAACGACCAAGCATTAATAAGTCGTGTAGATACAACAATAAAAAACGACAAAGGATTTTCAGTTTTACATATAGCATGTTTCGAAGGACATTTAGAGGTAGTAAAGTTATTGATTGACGTTGGTATGAATCTTAATGATACAACAAATGCAGGTTCTACACCACTTCACATGGCTTGTCAGAATGGTCATTATGAAACAGTGAAATTCTTACTTGACTTAAATCGCCAAGTATTAAATAGTCGTGTCGATACTACCATTAAACAGAAAGATGGATGGTCAGTTTTACATATAGCATGTTTCAAAGGACATTTAGAGGTAGTAAAGTTATTGATTGACGTTGGTATGAATCTTAATGATACAACAAATGCAGGTTCTACACCACTTCACATGGCTTGTAAGAATGGTCATTATGAAACAGTGAAATTCTTACTTGACTTAAATCGCCAAGTATTAAATAGTCGTGTCGATACTACCATTAAACAGAAAGATGGATGGTCAGTTTTACATAGAGCATGTTTCAAAGGACATTTAGAGGTAGTAAAGTTATTGATTGACGTTGGTATGAATCTTAATGACATATTAACAATCGATTTTACACCACTACACATGGCTTGTCAGAATGGTCATTATGAAACAGTGAAATACTTACTTGATTTAAACGGCCAAACATTAAATAGTCGTGTTGATACTTCCATAAAAGAGGAAGATGGATGGTCAGTTTTACATATAGCATGTTTAAATGGACATTTAGAGATAGTAAAGTTATTGATTGACGTTGGTATGAATCTGAATGATACAACAAAAATCAATTCTACACCACTACACATGGCTTGTCAGGATGGTCATTATGAAACAGTGAAATACTTACTTGACTTAAACTGCCAAGTATTAAATAGTCGTGTCGATACTACCATTAAAGAGACAGATGGATGGTCAGTTTTACATATAGCATGTTTCCAAGGACATTTAGAGGTAGTAAAGTTATTGATTGACGTTGGTATGAATCTTAATGACACAAAAAATGCAGTATATACACCACTATCCATGGCTTGTCAGAATGGTCAATTTGACATAGTGAAATACTTACTTGATTTAAACGGCAAGTATTAAATAGTCGTGTCGATACTACCATAAAAACCACGAATGGATGGTTAGCTTTACATATAGCTTGTTATAAAGGACACACAGAAGTGGTAAAATTATTGATCCATGTTTGTATGAATTTAAATGAAACATCAAATGACGGTTCTACACCACTATTTTTAGCGTGCAAGAGAGGTAATTTTGAAACAGTTAAATATTTACTTGATTTAAACGGTCAAACACCAAATTTTCGTGTTGATACTACCATTAAAAAAACGAATGGATGTTCGGCCTTACATGCAGCTTGTGTAAATGGACATGCAAACATACTAAAGTTATTGATAGATGACGGTATGAATATAAATGAAAGAGACCATTCTGGAACAACAGCTGTTCACTTAGCTTGTATAAATGGACATTGTGGTATTGTAAAGATATTAAAGGATAATGGTGCAGAATTACAAATATTTGATAATGACAGACTTACGCCATTTATGTGTGCTAAATACAGAGGTTATTCCGATATTTTGAAACTTTTGAAAGAGTAGATTTAAAAACATTGAAGAGCATAATAAGGATTTATAAACATTATAATCGAGACCCTTTATATTAAGCAACATTTTTGGGATTGGTTTGTGTACTGTATATTTCTGAAAAGGTTTTGAAACGTCTGACTTTATACGATCAAGATGTCTTAATATGTTCAATATGCATATCGTGTTAGTAATCGGGTAAATTTACGCAAATATTTGAGAATTTGTGCAATTGATTAAAATACATTCATAGCTATAAAATAAATAAGGAAAACATATGGATGTTTTTCAACTTGTTAGTAAGTTAAAGATGTGAGATTTAATCTATTTGTTAATATGTTTTTGTGATTTTTTTATGAGTAGTAGGATAACTATGTCTAGTATATGAGTTCCTTTCAACGTCGACATGTCCGTCAGACGCGTTCACCTGATCTCGGGTTTTTTCATGAATCAGTGATGAAGGTTAACGTTGCATGATTAGGTTTGTTTGTAAAATCCGATAATACTATTTCCACAATATGTGGTGTATTGAATAATTTTAAGGGTGTCGTGACCTCATTTTCATGGTCTATAATCTTACCTTGACCTTAATTTTATTGGTCATTGGTCAATGTTAAGTTTATGTTTTTTCAATTACCATAAGCAATAAGTTCACAATATTTAGTTCATGAAATAATTCTAAGGTGTACCTAGCTTGTAAGGGAGGTCATTATGACACAGTGAAATTCCTTCTTGATTTAAACAATAAAATTTTGGATAGTCGTGTTGATACTACCAAAAGAGATATAAATGGATGGTCAGCTTTACATGTAGCTTGTCATAAAGGACATACAGAAGTGGTAAAACAATTGATTGGTGTTTGTAAGAATTTAAATGAAACTTCATATACCGGTTCTACACCACTTTGTTTTAGCATGACAGAAAGGGCATTTTGAAACAGTTAAATATTTACTAGATTTAAACGGTTAAACATATTAAATAGTCGTGTAGATACAACAAAAAACGCGAAATCGGATTTTCCGCTTTACACTCAGCTTGTATGAATGGACATCTAGATGTAGTAAAGTTATTTGTCAATGTTGGTGTGGACCTCAATGATATATCAACAATAGGTTGAACTCCTCTTATATATGCTTGTGAGGAAGGTCATTATGAAATAGTTATTTTTTTTACTTGAATTAAACGGTCAAACAATAAATAGTCGTGTAGATACAACAATAATAGACAAAAACAGATTTACAGCTTTGCACAGCGCTTGTATAAAAGGACATCTAGATGTGGTTAAGTTATTGGTCAATGTTGGTATGGACCTCAATGATATATCAACAATAGGTTGAACTCCTCTTATATATGCTTGTGAGGAAGGTCATTATGAAATAGTTAATTTTTTTACTTGAATTATACGGTCAAACAATAAATAGTCGTGTAGATACAACAATAATAGACAAAAACAGATTTACAGCTTTACACAGCGCTTGTATAAAGGGACATCTAGATATGGTTAAGTTATTGGTCAATGTTGGTGTGAACCTTAATAGCACATCATGTGCAGGTTATACATCGCTCTATCACGCTTATCAGGAAGGTCTTTGTGAAATAGTGAAACAGTTACTCGATTTAAACGGTCAAACGATAAATAGGCTTGTTGATACTACTAACGGATACTTGTCAACTTTACTTGTAGCTTGTTTCGACGGAGAGACAAAATTGGTAAAATTATTGATTGAAGCTGGTATTAATATAAATGACACATCAATTTACGATTCTACAGCACTATTTTGAGCTTGTCAGCAAGGTAATTTTGAAACGGTGAAATTCCTTCTTGATTTTAACAACCGAACATTACATAGTAGTAAAGATACTATCAAAAGAGATGTGGATGAATGGTCAGCTAAACATGTAGCTTGTCATATAGGACACACAGAAGTGGTAAAATTATTGATCGATGTTGGTATGAATTTAAATGACACATCAAATCACGGTTCTACACCACTATGTTTAGCGTGCCAGAAAGGTCATGTTGAAACAGGGTATTATTTACTTGATTTTAACGACAGCATATTAAATAGTCATGTCGATACATAGAAAAAAACGCAAAGATGGATGGTCAGCTTTACACGCAGCTTGTATCAATGAACATCTTGATGTAGTAAAGTTTTCAATGTTGGTGTGGACCTTAATGGTACATAAGAAAAAGGTCATACTCCTCTTATTCAAGCTTGTGAGGAAAGTCATAATGAAATAGTTAAATTTTCACTTGATTTAAACGGCCAAACAATAAATAGTCGTGTTGATACAACAATATCAGTCAAAAGCGGGTGTACAGCTTTACACAGAGCTTGTATCAGTGGACATCTAGATGAACTTAAGTTATTGGTAAATGTTGGTGTGAACCTTTATAGCGAATGTGTGCTAAACACAATTTTTTTCCCATATAATGGGACTTTTAATAGGACAGTTTGAACAACATTACGAAGAGTAAGATAAAGAGTGTATTAACCTTGTTATTATGACCAATTAAGCAATATTTATCAATTATTGACTTTTAACGTGGTCATTACTTTATATTTGGATCTGTTTAGGTTATATTGACCAAGGACGAAGTATAACTTATTGAAGGAGTGAAAGTCTTTGATTTATTTTTACCACACACATAAATATTGTATTAGGAAAATGGCCTTCAATGCTTTTTCTGTGTATTTTTGAATTGTGTTTTACCAGAATGTTTACATGCTATTGAAAATATACAATATTTTTTTACAATTTCAGCTAACAATGGAGTCGAAGGGGACTTTCGGCTTGCAATCCGTCTGTCTATCTGTCTATTGTCTGTCTGTTCATCCGTTAGTCGGGCAAATCAGTTGTACACACTTTTCTTCATTCTTGAAGATTTTGATTTGATATTTGATATATAGTTTCATCATGAAAAGTTACAGATCAAGGGCGATTTTTGTTCCGGTTTTATTATTGTGCACAGGGTTATGGTCATTCGACTAACAAAATTCGCTACAACAAGAATATAGAAAGATGTGGTGTGAGTTCCAATGAGACAACTCTCCATCCAAATAACAATTTATAAAAGTAAACCATCATAGGCCAATGTACGGCCTTATCAGCTTTCAATACTGTTTTTCGTCATGCTTGAAGATATTAACTTGATATTTGTAATGTAGTTTACACCATGACAAGTTACAGATCAAGCTTGCCCTTTAGCAAAAATATTTGCTAGTTAGCTAACAATGGATGTCAAGTTAATTTCCGAAATATAGAAAAGAAACTTAAGTTGAAAATCAGATGCAAGACTTACAAAACGTGTGAAATTAAAAGTTTTAATGATTGTTTTTGATTTTTGTTTTACAGGTTTTTAAATATTCAACGAAAGTCACAGCATATGAGACATACGGATTACTTTCTTGCGCCGGCGGCGAAAACTATTTGTTGAAAACCTTTTATTTCAGAAGGCAGATCAGCAGAATGCCTCATACCTTGTAAACGCATACCTTAAATTATGAAATTGCTGTCTGTCATATGTCCTTTTTCATTGATATCATTTTAATGGTCCAGCAACTGCTTGAAAAAAAAACTTGTTTGGCATATGAGTTTCTGATTTATAAGGAATAATTGGACAACTATATCTAGTATCAGGATTCCTTACAATGTCAACATATAAAAAAAAGGATGTTAACTGTACGATTACCAATGAGACAACCCACACACCAGACGAAATCATTCAACACATATATTTCAAACTATAGGTCAGCGTACAAACCTTCAACAATAAGCATATCCAATATCGCATAGTGAGCTAAAAAACAAATGTAAAAACAATCAAACGAAAAAGATAACGGTCTAATGCATGTATAAATAATGACAGAAAACAAAATATTTAGCACAACAACCTATGATAATCATTGAATGACACAGGCTCCTGACTTTGAAAATACACATATAATTGTAGAGATTAACTATGTTAGTGGGCGCCAATTCTCCCCCTGATTCTAGAACAATAGTGAAACGGACCAACGCAAGAACTGTAAAATATAAAAAAACACCAAGATCAACAGCAACAATCAACAATCATTCAAGTACATGCTCCTCATTTTGGACAGGCACATGCAGAATTGTGCGGCCAATTTGTGCTTGTCCCCTGCACTTGAACATGTATATTTAGTTGTGGAGGATGGTATTCAGATTTCAACACTTTTCATTATATCATATCGATACTAACAATAACGACACGAAAGATCACACAATTGCAAATAGTACATGAAAAGCAAACTTTATAATGTGTATGAAGCCAAAAGAAAATTAAAAAAAAAACCAGTTTAATACTTACAAATAACAATGTGTATTGTTCAGAAAAAAAACTTGTCAATCTAATTGATGTTAATATGATAGAAAATAATGTGTTTATATTTAACTGCCGATTACTTATCCGTAATTGAGATGTAAAACGGAAATTTGTCCGTCATTTTCAGTCTTTTAGTCAATGTTTAGACTTTCTTCACTGAGGTTAATTCGGTACTGTTGAGATGATTCGCTTGCAAAACGTTTAGATGTGTTCAGATTGTTCATTTTTTTTTATTTTAGAATATAAACGTAATGAATTGTCGGAAAAAGTTCTGAAACGTACTGAAAAAACTTTAATCAAATGGTCTGCATAGTTATAAGTTCACCGTGATGAACAAGTCTGAAAATTGACCAAGATACTGAATACGACTGAATAATTTATTGGTTTGACTTCTCAGATTGTGTTAAGATCTAAATGAACACTTAAAACTAAAATTTCATATACAAAATGCATGTATTTCAAGCCGATATCATACGAATCTGTCATCAACGGATGACTTTGCTGAAAGACATTAACAATAGAAACCAAGGAAATAACAAAGACTTAAAACCCAAAGGAAAGTTACATCAACATTTCAACAGTTATACACAAAATGTAAATAAAAAAAAGAAACAAAACAAAGAATCGGAAGTAAAATCAGGTGTTCCGGAAGTGTAAGAATTTCCTGCACCGTATACGTCACCCGATGTGTTATTTCTTTGTTCAGTTCGGTAATGATGGAAGGTTTTTATGAATGATGAAGAATATCAGATATGATATCTGACACACTTTTGTCATAATGGCCAATCAGCTCATGATGGCGACCATAATTTTTTTGAGTGATGACCTTAATTTGATAGATTCAACTTTTGAGAAAGCAGTATTCCTCATTCAACAAAATTAACGTACTTTGAGCTAGCTCTAGAGTTACGTATCAATTGAGACACATGTACTCCATATACTGGTGCCGCTGAACCTGTTTAACTTACCTGATAAAGTTAATAGTTTTGATTCTTTCCTTGAACTGTTGACAACTGACTTTAACTTTAACTGACCAATACATTCAGCCTAAGGGTATATTATGATATTGTGTATTTCACCATTATTTCAATATAATGCCACTTAGTTGACCCGCTCTTTAAGGAAGCTGGCTTGTCATGTTTTAGATTTTTTGTTAGATTTTCGGAATCTTCTAGTTTTATCCATTTAGATGCCTTGCAGAAAATTGCCCGGTGACCCCCATTTTCTTTTTGTAGTGATACTTGTCAATGATGAAGCTATGAAAAGTCAAGAGAGAATATTTTCCCGCCAAAATTTCAATGGCTAATATCTCGAAAACAGGCACGGTGACATATATATATATTTTAATATTTGGATTCCTTTTTTACGACATTGAAAACCATACACGTGCTTTGGCTTTATTCGTCACAAAAAGGTTTGTCACAGGCTAACTAATTTAAATTATGAATAACACATCGACCAGTTTTAGAAATTGACGAGACTGTGCATGATATATCATATGTTTTTTTTTAACATATTTGTTATTCCAAAATTTATAACTACCAAAAAAACACAATACTAAAATAGCTTTTAATAAGAAAACTCTGTGTCAACTGTAGACAATTTTTGGAGTTATATCATGTATATATCTTTGAAAGGCATGAAAGGGGTAGCATGAACATCTTTAAAAGACTGTCTAAGTAAATTTTAACTATGGGATATAATGCCTTGGTATTTGTCAAAATATTTCTTGTATCAAAAGTTTAGTTCATTGTAGTAATCCTTTTTACAATAGTTAATACTTTGATATACAGGTCTTGAATGGCATATATACTTGTATTAACAGTTACACTCATGTGAAACAAAGTCTTGTCTAATTTCAAACAAAAAGGTATACAGTTGTAATAATGTATTCATGATATTCAAAAGGAGACTAAATAGAAAAGCAACTTCCGTAACAGTTCAACGTCAAACCCTATCATATTCTACATTTATCTGTGTCTATCTGAAGTCAGAGGTTTGTAGTTCAGTTGATGCTATTGGTTGCTTTTTTAAATATTTGATTCATTTTTATTTGTTGGTCATAAATCAAACTGTCAGTTTGTTTGCTTGAACAGATTGAATTTATTTGTATTCTAATCCGTAGGATACTTTTATAGTTGACTTAACTACAGCTGTGTGGTATTTGTTATTATATTGAATTAGCTCAATTTGAACTAACTTGGATAAAATGTTAAGAAAAAAAGAACTTTTAAGAAAGTTCGAAAAAGGGGGAGTCAAAAATCTTAACAAAACGAAACGTTCGAATATATAGTCCAACAGAACGAGTAGAAATTAACTGGCCTATTTTTCTCTTGTTGCCATTATTCTACAACCAACAAGAAAGAAAGGTTGAAACCTGATAGAGTAGCTAATAAAGCTTTACACTTGTACGAGAGAAGATAAAAAAAATTTACAGAAACTTGAACAAATTTAGATGGTTAACATGAAATTAATTTATTTAATTGATCCATAAGTTTCTTTATTTTATGTTGATATGAAACAATATTTTATTTTAAATTCATTAGGTACTATCGAACCAAACCTTTGAGCAGACAAATGCAAAAAACGCATTCGTTGCTATGATATTTGGTCACCTAAACGTTACCATATTAAAAAAGGGTTGACATATAACAGTAAGACGCTTTCGTAGGAATATACGTTGATTGATAGAGATATTTTGGTAAATGACCCACGACCTTGTTTTAAGATGTTCATTAAAAGATTTAATCCAACTTTTCTAAGAATTTCTAACGTTCATAGATTCTAAATAACTTATTACTCAAAGATATCGAAACATTCAAGATTCTTGTTATTTTATGTATTTGGAACAGACGTAGTTAGAACTTTACAAATTGTAAATATATTCATATCAAGAAATATACATAGATGTATGCGATATATCATTCATTGTTATTTCTATTGTTGAAACATTGTGCTCAGCCAAGAAACTCAAAAATAATTTACGAGAAGCTTAGAAATAACTTTTGACACGATCTCACCAAATTAAGAATTATCTCTTGGATGCGTATGGAACGCCACAGCTGTCTTATGCGGAACTCTGATATTACTTTATGTTGATTTATTATTACTTAATGATATTTTGTCTTTTCTTAATATTGTTTTGACATTACGTAATGATTTTTAAATATGAATTAATATGGAATTATCATTACTTAATGATATTTCGATGTTACAGTACATGGTTTCGTATTTACCTGATATAGTTTTGTCTCGTTGTGGTTTCACCATTTCTTAATATGGTTGTTTCATTAGTCAATGTGGTTTTAACATTACTTGATGTGTATGTGACTTAATGTGATGTAGTTGTTTCATTACATGATATGGTTTTGAGAAATTATAAAAAAAAGAATCGATCATCCTTAGACTTACTTCTAATGAAATACATCTGCTCGAGCAGTCTGTCGGTAGTATTATGCTTTGAACTTTATAGGTAACGAACACATTTGGGTGAGAAACGTAAAAATTCATTCGGTAGTTGTTGGAATCAACTAAGTATACAACATGTTACATCTTTAACCATATTATCATGTCTTGATGTAAGTTTATCTTTTCTTTACATAAATTAATTCCAATTGGATTCCTCTCCGAGTTCAGTATTTTTGTGATTTACTTTTAAAAGAAACAGTTTACAACAAAGGAGAGACATATGCTGAACAGGAAAACACTTTTTATTATCAAAATAATGGTCTTTAAACAATATAATATTTTGATTAGTCAAATTGTATCTGCAATCTAATACCACAATATTTAACAATAGAAAATTATATTTATCTTCAGATTGTTAATACAAATTTTTATGATTAATTTAAACAACCCTATTATATTTTCTACGAGTAAACAGTTAACTTACATAAAACCAGAAAATGCCACTAGCATTTCCTTCTTGAAGGATTTTAAACAATCTACTCAATTGGTATTTCTTTCCGTAATCCCTTGTAATTGGAATATTAAATAAAACAAAACTCACGCATTGGCTGTAGTGATGGCGTCATATAAGTGTTCAATATCTATATATGTAATTGTAACACTACAATCATGTACTTTATCAAAGTATGTTTTCATAGCTATGAGGGACATAATCTACAGTGTGTTTTACGTACTTCTTATTAATTCTTTACAATCAGTGTTTGGTAAGTAAATATATCAAAATTATTTTAATCATAGAAAACTGAATTATTGCTGTGCACATTAAGATATTTTGGATAATGGCATTTCTTATAACTTCTTAATTCATATAATTACACAAATCTTATCAATGCATTATTAAGTTATCCATATATAACCTGCCCCGGATAGAAATACACCTTATGCTAGTGAATGTATACATGTACATGAATCAGACTCTTACAAAACGAAATAAAAGATAAACTTTGGTATGTGTTGTAATGTTCTTACAACAACTCTAATTTTACATACATTTCGTATGCAGTTATTTTAATACCAAAATAGGTTACCAGGAGTATTGATATTCGTTTGCAACAGGTCGATATCTACAAAGCCAATGACATGCATATTTGTTTTTAGTACTACAGCAGGTTAAGAAGGCAAACAAGTATTAAACTCCACATAAAGTAACAGTCAAATTAGATTTGACAAAAATAAATGTACTACTTTTAAAAGGCCGGTTCACATTGTCGGTTCTAATTGTGGTATATAAAATAGAAGATGTGGTATGATTGCCAATGAGACAACTATCCACTAAAGACCAAAATGACACAAACATAAACAACTATAGTTCATCGTACGGCCTTCAACAATGAGCAAAGCCCATACCGCATAGTCAGCTATACAGGCCCCGATAAGACAATGTAAAACAAGAAAAAAAGAAAACTAACGGCCTTATTTATGTAAAATAAATGAACGAAAAACAAATATGAAACACATAAACAAACGACAACCACTGAATTACAGGCTCCTGACTTGGGACAGGCACATACATAAATAAGGTGGCGGGGTTAAACATGTTAACGGGATCCCAACCCTCCCCTAACCTGAGATACGCTGTTTGTGCATGTTAAGATAAATCTGAAGTTAAGTGTAAGACAGGTTATCAGATACAACTAATAAAATAATTTAGACATCAGTTAAAGCTTCGAGTAAATTACTTCACTTTTACCATTTTTCTATTACCCCGATATCTTAAGTAACACTTATTGTAAATTTTAACGGCATCATATACATGTATATATATGGTTAGAAAATCAGCATAAATGGAAATCGTTGTTAATTATGTTAACATAACAACAATCGAGTTGACTATTTTACTCTTAACCACGTGCACACAGTCAGTGAAATAAAAAAAAGCCTTGTTTTAAAAACAAACAATTTACGGAAGCACAATACAAAGATTTTTTCACTCCCAATCAGACAACTTTAAACTGATGTAATTCATTGCATTCTTCTTTATATTTTATAAATAAGGTACTAGAAGAAAGACGAAAGATTAATCTTTCAAATTGTGATAATTTATGACATATTTATTACATTATTTATTATTATGTAATTAGTTGCTATATTGTGATGTCCACACTTAAATGAACTTATCGTCTTAGTTCTTCATAGCATCCCAAAATATTTTAGAGATTCTTGTACACAGCTTGACCTCCAAAACTGTGTTAGATTTCAAAAAGACATCAATAGAACAAATGTTATACCCAATTGAATTAAGTGGTCTCTAATGAATTGATGTTGCATACTTCATTGAAGATTTATGAGAGAATGATTTGCAACCGAAATCAAACATCCATCTAGAAAACAACATACAGTTTTAATTAAAATAAAAACATGTATTAATTCAATGTGTCAATCTTTTAATCGTTATGTGTCTTTAAGCTTTTTATATGGAAAAACAAAAACCAACAAGCAATCATCATATGACCTGCGCCATATAGAAATCGATCTTATGCAAGTGCACCTATACAATTACTTGTATAAAACTTTGATCGATTTTGTAATTTCAAACTACGAAATAAAAGATGAATTTGGTCTGTTTTTTAGGGTTCAACTTTTACAACAGTTTCACACTTAAGTAAAGTTTTTTTTTCAAATCGACATAGATAAGTTTAACATTGCAATATTAGCGGGAGTTTGGCTAGCGATAAAACTAGTTTCAACCCTATATTATTTCTCAAAATATTCTGTGCCAATTCAGGAATATGACAGTTGTTGTCAAATAGTCCGTTTCTATGTTGGCGTTTGCTTTGTTTCAGTTCGGTGTTTCTATTGTTCCGTTGTTTTCCTCTTATAGTAGATGGTTTAAGCTTCGGATTAAGTTTGTTAACCGGATTTGGTGTCACTTAAAAGATTTAAGACTTTTGAACAGCGGTGTTCTGGTGTTACCTTTATTCAACAAAAATATTAATATTCATTTGTATTTTCTATCCGATGCAGCTCATACATAAACAGTAAAAAGACAAAAAACATTCAGATTTAACATACGATAAGAAAGGACGAGATTCCTGGGTTGAATAGTTCATTTTAAATATTCTCGATCATTAAACCATCAAAGCGTACACAAAGAGCACACACAATAGTATACACATACGTAGAAGAAAGTACTGACATGCATACTAATAATATTAATAATAATAATAATAATAAAAATAATAATAATAATAATAATAATAATAATAATAATAATAATAATAATATCCAATATCAAAATAGAAAAGTCTGCTCAAACGCCAGTACTAATTTTACTGACAAGTCATTCTGCCACTCTACACTCTACTATCGGTTGCTGTACTGAATAGAAAATCACACTTCTTTAATATATAGGTATAAATATTATCCGGCATCTTTTTAATTGGACTTATAAATCTAGTTAGAGAATTTAAACCTTAGTGTTAGTAGAAATCGTATCTTGAATGTAAAGTACAGTTGGCACTTGCTCTATAATTTCAGGGAATGGTTCTTTGAACATTGCCGTTAACAAAAACGCAACACAAGTTTCAACACGGAATAATAACGTTTTAATATTTGGACCATGGAATGCTAATAATGGAAAGAGAAATCAAGTGGCAACTAAAGGTGAATGTTTGCACACTTTTGTTACAGATCCTGTTAAATGGTGGACAGTAGATTTTGGAAATATGTATACCATTGAAAGCGTTCACATCTATGCAAGAACAGATTGCTGTCGTGAGTCTATTGATATAATTTCCAATCTGTTTCGCAGTTAAAGAAAACTGTTTCTTTGTTGAAAAAACTTTTCCTTTTTAGTTCGTGTGTGACAATCCCTGAATTCTGTTTTCCTCTGTCTTTACTATAATGGTCAGCAACATATTGAGCAAGTCGGCGCATGCCAGTGACCTATAAGCTGCTACCCCGTTGTTAATTAGGCACATAATGGTTTAATTTTTGAATTGTTGTTTGGATGGAGAGTTGTCTCATTGGCACTCACACCACATCTTCCTATATCTGATAACCCAAGACAGTTGTGGAATAAGATGTTCTTACGATACATGGTACACATTTCATCAGAATTGATTGATTGATGGTTGTTTTACGTCCATTGGTTATTGAAATGATAAAATTAAAAAAAAATCATAACGAATGCTTACAAAGGGGTTCTTTAATTTGACAAAATATGTTAAATGATTAAATGCATTTACAAACACATGGAACAAACCGCAAAGTAACGATACACTTTCATCTGGAAAATTCATGAGTTTAAAATTATTCAGTTCCTTTAAATAAATGATAGCACATTTTGTACTTGTTTTGTATTTGGCAACATTCACCTGTGAAATTGTGATGGAAATGTTCAATACATTTGTTCATACGAACAGCGTTTAAAATTCAATGCGAATGTATAGGACAAAAAGACAGTACTAACCAGTGTTCCGCAAGGAAAATAAAATTGAAATCCCAGATATATAAGTGTCCTTTAGTAAGATTTTTTTGTAAATCCTAAGACACAGGGAAACAAAATTCTGGGGAAGGTGGTGTATAGTTGACAATCTGTAATCCTAGCATAAGAACTTCCAAACTCATCATTCGTACTTATCGCCAATCTTTGAACACACTGATATCAAGGGCTACAGTAAGTTAAGCATGCATCACAATCTTGTATATCACAGTAATGACATTTTCTCCAGAAGTTTCTTAATTCATGATTTGCATCATGAAATTCAGGGTATAACAATATAACATTGGAATAGTAAGGATATACTGAAGTATTTTCAATTTCAATATCAGTAAATAATTGTGCGCCGGAAAGATTTTGATTCAAGTAAAAGTTAATTTAATTTAAACATATTTATTTATAGTGGATTGGGAAACAAGTTTTGCAACTTACATCAATCCCTTTCCACTTTGCGGGTTCGAGTGATGTCTTTTAGCGACATTGGCTGCTCTTTTTCGTAATCTACAAGGGTGTCTTTTACGTGCAAGAGATATGACTCTCTCTTAACATAAGTCAGCCATTTATCGTCCCCTTCCGACGGACTATCATCGTTTTCTCAAGACTATACTTGCAAATGGTGTCAAGGGATAGTCAACAATTCAGTTCCTGAACTTTTCATCACGCAACGGAAATTGAACCAGGAACCTTTGTGTTACTAGTCCTATGCACTAGCCACTACACTTCGGCTTTTTACAAGTAAAGGTTATATTGTCCAATATTTTAATAGTGTTCTGATATGTACTGACACATATACCACAATTGTCGCAGATATGAAAACAAGTAAATCACAAAATGTAAATTGTATTTCAGCTGAACAACACAGTGACTTTGAAATACGAATACATAATACTTCTGATTGGAGTAGTCAGTATAGTGTTTGCTATAAGCAAATTGGACAGGCACCCACTGAATTGTATGTTAACTGTACAGACCACATATCAGGGAAATATTTGACAGTATATAAGAAAGATGATTATCACCATTATCCTTTGGCATTATGTGAAGTGGAGGTCTACGGAATAGAAGTCATTAGAAATACAGCTAATATATATGAATCAAATTCAACTTCTCGTGGATCCACACATAGCGATCACAAAATAAAAGAAAATAATCTAAGTACCGGCTTTGATTTTCATGACCAAACAACAGGTATTATAACTAAAACAGAATTTTGATTCAACATCAAGATTTTTATGTTGTAACGCTTCTTCTAAGAAGCTTATTTCAATCACAGCCATTAAGTGTGTTTGAGGTTCTCATTTTACCAGGACTATATTTTTTTTAAAACTGATATTGGGTACGATGTCGATTGTGAATGGAAATGGGTAATATAAAAAAACAAACAAAACAAAAACCCGACCAAAAGTAGATAATAGTTGAAGGCCACAGATATGTCTTAAATAGAGCGAGAAAATCCCGCAACCGAAGGTGGCCTCAGGTGGCCCCAAATATAGCAAATGTTTTTGCCTCTTTTATTTTATCTTTCCTGAAAGCTATTCATACAAATGTGTTTAAAATTGTCATAAGAATTATATCAATGGATGTTTCTAAGGACCTTCAAGTATTAACGGCGAAGGTCGTTTGCTTATGTTTGTGAAATGAAGTCCGAATAGGCAAATCGGCAAATTACGTAAAAATAACTCTAATATTTTATAATGTAAATAAAAACCAAAATACCCTGTTAATATAAAACAGTAATCATAACTCGTGGATCTATTTCCGATCGTCAGGATATGAATTCAAATTATATATCAATTATTTTGTTAAAATTTAAGGTGACAATAGGTTAACTACGTCTTCAAAACACGACACTCAATTAACTGCCATAGTTGCATATCATATTAGACCGAGAGAAAAAAAGTAACGATTATACGTTACGGATGCGTAAATAAGGGTAAAATCGTGACCAAGCTTATGATTAATACACGTATTGGTTCAAGATTGGATAAACATCATTTTTCACCAGTCACTCGTTTCATATGACTTTAATGCTTGACGTATTGATTTAAAACACTAGTATCTTTGAACCAGGGGTATGTCAAAGAACGTCTCGTCCTTTTTCAAAAAAAAAAAACAATCATCGGCATATACCTTGCAGATTCAACGTGTTTTATTGTTCTTTCATTTGACTTTTTTCTATCATTGATTTTACTTTTACTGTTTGGTCTGTTTCCGTGATATTCATTTGACGTGGATCGGTCCTTATACATCCCGTTCTTCTGTTTGTATTCTCTGTCAGTTTTGCTGGAGTGTTTTGCATGTGCGACTTTTTGTGTTTCTTTTATTCTTATAACGTGACTCTGTACTTTTAAAGATCCCGCCAGTGATTTATTGTTCTATAATATGTCATTATGTTATTGTTCTATTTTAAGGCTGAAAATAATTTGAACGAAAAAATATTTTTCTCAAGTAGGGATATTAACCATATGAGGATTCTTAAAAGTTCTAAAGAACTTATGGATAATTTAAAATCTCGGTCTGTTTCTGAGATTCATCTAAACAGAATTTTTATTTTTGAAGTCTGTAAACCACCATTCCCTATGTAAATTTATAACTTAAAAAAAAACATTGAACGGCAAACTTATTTTTAAATTGTCCCTTGTGACGTTTACATTTTTTGACCTCAAACACGCGAACCATTGCATGTGGTTTTCAATTTAATAGATGCGTGTTGTGCTTTTTCACGCTACTTTGAAGACCTATTGGTGACCTTTTCTTGTTGTTTGGTCGGGTTGTTGTCTCCTTTAGACATTCCTTATATACATTCTCAACTCTATTTCTGTGTTTTTTATATTTGTTTGTTTTGAGATCGTGACACGTTGATGACTGATGCGCCACTATTTTACCTTTTGCTTCTGTTTTGTTTTCACATGCAACTGTCGTACAAGTGAAATGTCTAGTGCTATAAAACCAGGTCCAATCCACCGTGTTCTACATTTGAAAATGTTTGTACGAAGTCAGGACTATGACAGTTGTTGTCCATTCGTTTGATGTGTTTTATCAGTTGATTTTGATGTTTGATTAGGGACTTTCCGTTTTAAATTTTGTTCGGAGTTCAGTATTTTTGTAATTTTACTATTTTCTCTTACGAAAGACAATGTGCTGATCTATTTATGTCTTATTATTTTTGAATGTATTGTTGATATTGTATTTAGGTCACAAATCCATTTTTGCTGTAACTCGACCAATAATTTATCCTTGCCGACTCTCATTTTTAGGGTGTCGATAGCATAAAACAATTCTTTCACACCCTGATTGAACGGAGCTGTTAATTGAAGCACTTAATTTGCTGTGTGGTCCATATCTCCAATTTTGTCTTATTTTAATCAGTCTCAATTACTTATATTGAACATTATTAATGCAAATAATATTTTCAGATTATACTTAGTGGATATTTAAGGAACTGTTTCCCTCAAAACAATGGAATCCATCGAGGACACCATTCTATCTTTTCATACAGCCATCGACCTCATTGATGGAATGTTCAATAATATGTACAGGTGACCCTAAATATAGAGCGGTTTTATTTACGAAAACGCATGTTTTGGATTATCCCCATTAACGCCAAACTCAAAACTGATTTCAACAGTACGAGTATTCATCAAACAACCAAAAGACGGTATGTATATTTTTTGAATTTTAATTCGGCAAATCGTTTAAGTTTAAAAATAAATTAAAATGGAAATTGACACGACCCATTGGTACAATTACGACTATCTTCCTGCCATATATAAGGTATATAGTAACACTCCCCTAGTGAAGAACTTGTCTGATGTAACGTTTTTGCAAATTTTCAGAACAATATCCCTTTAATGTGCATCCACATTGTCAATTTTTGGCAAATTGAATTGATAAAATTTGATAAACTAAAAACTTTTCATAGCGCCGTTTACATTTGAAATCAGTGACAAATCACAAATGCTGGTTAATATTTTTTATTTTTTATTTATTCTTATGCTTATAATGTGGTAGAAAACATTCATCCTGCGCTTGACCTTCTTATTGATTTGTGCGCCAATTATAAGCCTTAACTGTGTTGAGTTTTATATAAAATAATGAACACAGGCTTTATCTATCTCTTTTATATACATAAAATTAAGCATAGAAATTGAACATGTCGAATGCCAGTTGACATTATCCACCGAACTTTGACATAGAACTAACGGATAGACTTCCATACAAATTGATTCATTTGCATCAATTTATTTCTTTATTCACCTGATCACAATGACACAGGCTTTGTTTAGTAATTATGTTTATCCACAAACATTTTACACATGTTTCAACCGATAGCTGTCTATGACATGTAATATAATAAACTTTTCATCTGTAAATTGATCTAACAAAATCTATTCTAACAACCTTGATGACTCAGGCATGCCATCTTGATTTGGTTTTGAGTTAAATATAGGTCTTCAAATGTTTTGAGTCTAATATATTATATATCGGCAACTTCAAAATATTCGACTTTGATCATTCCTATTGAATGTAAACATAAAACAAGTGTTTTGGACCAATGCAACTGTTGTTTGCAATTATACTGTTTATAACATTTTGATCTTATTCGAACTTTTTAGGTTTTCAACTACCAGACATGTAGTAACTTATTCATTGATGATTGATTGATTGTTGGTTGCTTAACGTCCAGTGGCAAATATTTCATGCATATTCAGGACGAGAACAAGTTGACAATAAATACAATATGTAGGTTGTTGTAATAGAGGCCATCTAGGATGATGGTCGGGGAAATTTGGACTGCCACTGGAAAATGAAGGTAAGTAACTTATTCAGAATTGGCATTTATATATATAGCAATTCGGTTTTCATTATTATTAAATGTCGTTATTGATTTGACCTCCTAATTGATTTGTGGGCCAATGTAAATTTGTATTGAGAATAAACACGCGTGTCGTTTACAGAATTATACGCATAGTATCTTTGCTGAATTTGGAATAGTAACATGATGAACAAAGGCTGTATGTTTTATACACATAAAATTATAGCAAAAATTGCAATGCGAGTATACATTTATCCACCAAACTTGACATCGACTTATTGCCAAGCCTTCCATACAAATTGATGACAGTGGATGTATATATGTAAAGCGCGCTATGCATTGTGGTTAGTACAGATAATTGTTTTACAGAATGTAATGGGTGGGAATTTTTTTATTATAACGGACTATGTATGCTGTTTAGTACTATTGATTTGTATTGGTATGAAGCAAGAACATATTGTGAAAACAAGAATAGCCACTTACTGGTCCTAGATTCTGAACAAAAGGTCAACGAAACCAAAGAGTTCTTAAAAACTTACTGTAAGTTTGGATAATTGCTTATATCAATTGATTTAGGTACAAATAATTTTACAATGATGCACTTTAACCTAACCTACCAGATGCAATTTTTTTAAGGTCCACCCAGCATTTTAATTCTTTTCTCGCATTACCCGAAGGGCCAAGTATGTTTTTCTCATCACATAGCGTCCGTGTAGGCCGTCGACGTAAATTTTTACAAAAACTCTCCTCTAAAACTACGGGATTTTTTTTTATCACTTGGCCACAATCATCATAAGGGTATCTATTTTAAACATGTGCCCAATACCGCGCCTGTCAACCAACATGGCCAAAATGGTTGAAAATAGAACATAAGTGTGAAATGCAAATTTTGGGATTTATCTCTAAAACAAAAGCATTTAGAGAAAACTGGCATGGGATAAAATGAAATGTTCTTTTTTTGGGTTATTATCTTGTATACTATTATGGATAGAGATAAACTGTAATCAGCAATAATGTTCAGCAAAGTAGGATCTAATAATAGGTCAACACGATCAAAATTTTTAAATGACCTCTTAAAAGAAAATTCTTGATTTTTTTTTTAAATTTTTGGTGTTGGCCGTTGTTGTTATCTTTTACAAAGTCTTCTCCTCTGAAAATTATGAGACAAATTTAACCAAACTTGACAAAACTTATTATTAAGGTATCTTGTTTAAAAACTGTGTTCTATGATCCCACCATCCGACCAACATGGTCGACATGACTAGAAATATAATTTATAGGTACACTACAGTTTTTTTGCTTAAAAGGAGGGACGAAAGATACCAAAGGGACAGTCAAACCTATAAAACGAAAATAAATTGACAACGCCATGGCTAAAAATGAAAAAGACAAACAGACAAAAAATAGACATGACACAACATAGAAAAGTAAAGAATAAACAACACGAACCAAACCAAAAACTAGGGGTGATCGCAGATGCTCCGGAAGGGTAAGCAGATCCTGATCAACATGTGGCACCCATCGTGTTGCTCATGTTATTACAAATCCGGTAAATGGTCTAATTCGGTAGGTCACATTCATGAAAGGGAAGGGGATTGAAATTAGGACGTAAGGAACATATCCAATAGCATTTGTGAAACGGTTATTCCATAACGGTCAACTTACTCGTGGTGGCGTCCGCAACTGAAGAATTAAGAGCAAATCTGATTTTACATAAACATGTTCATCCTGTTTCGATCTCCCTACCCATTAAATAATCTAACAAATCAGATAACCCGTTATTGGGTTGCTGTCCTGATTTTGGTAATTTTAAGAAACTTTTGCAGTTTTTTGTTATTTTGAAAATACTTTTAGATAAACTGTTAATAAAAATAATATTCAGCAAAATAAGATTTACAAAAAATGTCACCATCACCATTACCAAAATCGTCAATTGACATCTTATAGGAGTTATTGTCCTTAAAAGACATTTTCTGCAATTTTTGAAAAATTTTGTGATTTTTTTTTTCAAAAATCTTGTGCCTCTAACTTAACTCCTTGGCCAAATTAAACCAAACTTGGCCTTGATCTTTATTAGGATATCTATAACTATTGATTATGTTTTTACCCTTTTACAAATAATTAACAAAACCACACTAAATACAGATGAGCGACACAGGTTCTTGGGAGCCTCTAGTTGTAATTATTCACCATATATTTTTTCCATAATGACTTTTAGTGAGGAAATGTTTAATAGCACTGACCTGAAATTATAATTGTATGTCTGCATGTGTTTTCGTCAGGGATACCATTGTTTTTTTTTCTCGAGTGTTAAATTGTGCAAAGTTTAAGTTCTGTGGCATTGAAACATTCTTTTGTTATCTACATTCATAAATAATAAATTCTGAACACCAAACTTGTATGAATATGTTTTTACACATAATGGTCCGTTTAAAAAAAAAATTATTTTATATTCATAATATGAGACTATGATTTATGCAAAGATTGTCAATTGGTTCTAGATAAATTATAATCTAATTCGAATTTTAATTTAAAAAGTTTCCATACCACAATTGAATACCAATTGTATCGAATTAACTAATTCGCATTTACGAAAACGCATGTCTAAGGAATGTTTGAACGCGATTAGAAATTACGATTCGCATTCGATTGGAGTTCAGTTCAAAAATATAGTATTGTGCTTTTGCTGAAATTGAGCAAAAGCAGTTGTTTTATTGACTCATTGTTAAAAGAGACCATGCATTGCTTCTATACTTTTAAACGAGGAGACCTCATTTTGTGTGTCGCTTCTCTTCTTTCCACAATAAATTAATCAACACGCCTCTGTGTCCTATAGGTACAGTGCATAGTCGCAATTGTCATTCATTCATATGATTATTCAGATTTTGTTATTTTGGGAGAAAAACGGGAAAAAAGGCATCCGGATATTGTCCCGTCATTGGACGAAATTTTAAGTCAGATTAGACTTCCGATTTCCGTTTTTCTGTATACTTTGAACATACATGTATACTACGAATAAAGTGTATTTTCAAGTTTACTATCCACGGCGGTCATAGGGTTTATTAAATAGAGAGTGTCTGTAAACTATATCAATGACCACCATGGATCGATTAGTAAACTTAGAATTGAAAGTAAATACATTTTATTTATATAGTAATGAATGTTCATAATATACAGATATTAAAGCGCTATAATTATTCATGTGAACTTTTAATTGTGTACAGTGGCGGATCCAGAACTTTTTGTAAAGGGGGGGGGGGGCTGACTGACCTCCAGTCACGCTTTAGTCATTCCCTATATAATCAACCAAATTTTTCACACGAAAAGGGGGGCCGGGCTTTTACAAAATAGTGACGGATCCAGAACTTTTTGTAAGGCGGGCTGACTTACCTAAGGGGGGGGGGGGCTGCTCCAGTCAGACTGCCGTGATTCCCTATATAATCAATCAAATTTTGAGACAACTCTTCACAAGAGACCAAAATGACACAAAAAATTACATCTATAGGTCACCGTACGACTTCAACAACGAGCAAAACCCATACCGCATACTCAGCTTTAAAAGGCCCCGACACAAAAATGTAAAACAATTCAATCGAGAAAACCAGCAGCCTTATTCATGAACAAAAATTAACGAAAAACAAATATGTAACACATTAACAAACGACAACCACTGAATTACAGGCTCCTTTCTTAAATGTGCATAAGATACGAGATGTATGTTCATATTGAAATTGATAGAAAACCAAAAATTGGGAATTTTGGAAATAAAGGAGGAGGGATAAAATAAAAACATTTTCCTCTCCCCAATAACCTATGATACGTTTGCTGAAATTCTCCAGTCATTCAATATTTTACAAAAATCTTCCATCAACACTTTACGTACTTTAAACTACGCTCAGAATGCCTGCGATTTCGCGGGTGTGTTCTATTAACAGTTTATACTAAGAATTTATGTGAATGGGATGAAAACATTTCTTTTATTTTAGATCACGATTTACGCTCACTTTACGTTGGAGCATCCGACGAGACAACGGAAGGAGAATGGAAATGGGTAACCAAGACAACGATATCAGGTTATTTTAATTTCCAGCCAGGCCAACCTAACAACATTGATTCCAATCATCCTAATAAAGTAGCAAATTGTGGGGCTGTTCTGTCTAAAGGTGAATTAGACTTATACGATGTGTACTGTTACGGGAAGAGACACTTTATTTGTGAAATGTAGTTTAAGTCAACCTGATGTTTTCAAATGATAATCATATACACAGCATCTGTTAGTTTTCTGATTTATCAATCGGTAATTGTCTTGGATTTTATTTCTTCTCCCCTAAACGCCAGATTAAGGGACGACATAAACAAATCAATAAAAGATAAAAAAAAAAAAAAAAAAAAAAAAAAAAAAAAAAAAAAAAAAAAAAAAAAAAAAAACAACCTTTAATCAAATAGTTGATTAGGAGGAGGGGTCAAAATTGTTGCAAGCCTTGTTGAATTAACATCAATTTTATGTATATTCTTAATGGCAATCATTTTTTTCCGAAATAAGGTTAAGAGGAGGGATAAGGGGTCAGTGAAAAAACCGTATGAAATTTATTTTTTTATTAATTGCTTTATCCTATATTGAACTTTTGATGTCGTCCCTAATAACTCCAATCGTTTTCCTTTGGACACATGGATGAGTACAGATTAAAAGTATTCATGACGTTTAATTTAATGTCTCATACCGTTTATCAGGCGTCAATAAACGAAGTCCCCTCCTCACCATTATGATACATCAATCGATTGATATAGGAGTGTCAGTGTCAGCTCAGTAGTAAGTACATCGGTACTGACATGATTTAACAAACTTTTCGAAAATTGTCCGTTTAAAAATTTTGAAATTATTAAGAAACTAAGGTTTTAACTCTCTCAGGCAAAGTTGACTTTAGATGAATTTGGCTATCAATATTAGGTATTTTTGTCATATAGCTCTTCAACGGTTTCGCTACTTATACATCCTCGGATTTTAAATGTTTGGCTTTGAGCGTTCCTGATGATGGTAAATCCAGAAAAGCACTTCGGACGCATTGAAATTATTTAACGTGTAGTTTTCAACTTTTTTAATTTCCATAATTGTCGATTGATATCGAGAAGTTTTTAGCGATATCTAATAGCATTGTCATATAAGAGGGAGGTTTGGCTTTTCAGAACACAAGGTTCAACCCAGCATTTCTCTTCTTAATATGTCATATAGCAAGTCAGGAATATGTCTGTTGTTATTAAATAGTTTGTTGCTATGTATGTTGCATTTGCGTATGTATTTGATGTACTTCAGTGTTCCTGTTTTTCTGTTGTTTTCTTCTTATAGTTGATGTGTTTCCCTCAGTTTTAGTTTGTAACCCGGATATGTTTTCTCTCCATCGATTTTTGATTATTGAACAGCGGTATTCTAATAATGAAAGCTTTTGTCACTTTTGGTTTATCTGATATATCTCGGCGATTTTGAGATTTCTAGTTTACTTGTTTCCCAATTTGATGTATTGTTGATTTGATCAATTCCGTGTGTTTCTTTATGTCATTAGGTTGCCTATACCTTTACGAAATATGTTTCTCGATATTTGAATATATCAAAATTGTACGGAGTCCGTTGACCGTTATTTATGTTAAATTTGTTATTATAGTTGTCAACACAGTATTATTTTATTCGAATGCGGTAGCACAGAATAAGACTTATCAACGAATATGTGCTGATACGAGCAATATGACGGATGCCAAACTATGAAACAGGGTCTGCAAACTCTTCCCCAATATTTACGATCACATCTGATTTGAGTTGTGTTTTCTATTAAGGGTTTTGTAGGCTGTTGTTTCGCTTTTTGTCTCTTTCTGTTTTTGTCTAAGCGTTGTCAATATTATCTGGTGTGTGATAAAAGTTCAAATATTTATTCAAAGACGTATACTAAATGTACATATTGATGCACTTTGTTTATATCAACTGGTGTTTTATTTTTTGTTTACAATATTAACAATGTATTTTCTTATTGCATCGTTATAAGTTGCAATGTTCTTATGTTCGTATGTTCTCATGTAGATCATATTGTACCTATTTACGAAGTTTTTCATTGGGAGCGATGTTGCAATGTATATATATGTTGAATATGAATAAATGAAAACTGGAAATGGAGAACATGTTATAAGACCTATATTTTGTTACTTAAAAATAGAGGTTACTTAAAAGATAACATGCAAGATCTTCAATATGCCATACATTATCTAATGTAAAAGGAGTTCACAAAATCAATAACACAACATTAGTTTAAAACATAATAAAATGAGGTACCTACGACGAAATAAAATTGTATAAGTCTTGAAGTATTTTTAGCACATTTTGAATAGGTGAAAAATGTATGTTAAATTTTTATTTGATAGGAACATGTAAATAGATGTGTAACAAAGCTATTTATAAATTGTTTCCTGTTATTTTGCTGTTGCTGTAATTTTAAGGAGGTTCGCTACTCAGTTTCAAATTAAGTAGCTTTTAAAAACACTACTATACATTGAAAGGTGCTTAATTACCATTTATCATAAACGTTTAGTATTATTCTGCTCATCTTTATTCCAGAGGCTTCTGATTGCATATCATATGATCGGACTATACACTTTATAACCTTTATTCCAACACCTGTTATATGGATGTTTTCTTCAATAGAAATGATTGAATGGTGTGGCTAGCAATACTTGATACATTTTGCTATCAGTTTGGCGTAACATTATTAATAGTATCTGCATTTATTTATAGCTTTGAGATTAAAGAAATGTTTGCTTTATTATACAGCTACAGTTTCATTACTATTGATGGCGTACTTAAATGTTACTGCGATTCCACAAATTCTTTAATCTTTTTTATAAGGTAATGTTATAGATAGTTTTAGCTGTACATAATAAATTCAATTCTACAACATAGTCTGGCTGTTATTTATTAATCCAACAATTTCACTTAGTTTGACTGTACTTTATTATTGGCTTTACTTTTTAACTCTAGTTTCCAAAGACTTGTGCGGCTTGATAATTCATTTTGTTTTATTATCACCCTTAACATGTTGTCGTACTTACACTGTTCGATGCGCATGTGTTGATAGAAATAACAGCTGTTCTTATTATCCTGCTGTATTAACGATGTGTGTCAAGGTTGTATAAATAATTCAGTAGAGCTACTTTGAAAATGATGCAATGGGGTACAACAGAGGTAGCTTTATTTGACATTAAATCGTTTAGATCAACCACTTCGTGTTTAACAAATTAACGAAGGGATAATTTTACCTTCACAATTTGTTAATCTTGGTTTTAGCTTCCCTTGTGAGCAGCAATCTTCTACTAATGATTATAGAGACAGAGGGCTATAACGTTTCGATTAATCAGTCATGTAAATTCATTCCAATACCCTTTAACATGACTTCATTGGTTAATAGGTCTTAATTTCTACAAAATATAACGATGCAAACTTGTTAATCAGAAAATATATTGTGTTTATTTTCAGATTGTAAATATTAATTTCCTGGTTTATGCTTATTTTGTAACATTCTGGTAAATGATAAAATGGGTATGGACTCGAAAAAACATTAGTTGTATGGAATCTAAATAATGCGTTATTAAGTGTTTTCTGTTCGGTCTATAACACCATCTGCTAGAATTGATTTTGACACACAGTTAGTCTGAACATCACTTGAAACATTTTTTTTGTTTATTCAAATGTTGATCATTTTTTATTCATTAACGCATACCGTGAATAAAACTTATTTCTATTAATTTTCTTGTTGATAAATTATTGGTCGATTGAGAAGCTATGAGGGTAATATAAAAAAGTAAAATCACAAAAATACTGAACTCAGAGGAAATCAATTTGGAAAGTCCATAATCACATGGCAAAATCAAAAAAACAAAACGCATCAAAAACGAATGGACAAGAACTGTCATATTCCTGACTTGGTACAGGCATTTTCAAATGTAGAAAATGGTGGATTAAACCTGGTTCTATAGCGCTAACCCTCTCACTTTAATAACAGTCTCATCAAATTCCGTTACATTTACATGATGCGTTAAATAAACAGTCACAATCAATAAAATAGTCAAAATATGGGAACATCAGTCATCATCGTATAACAATTTAACAGGACACAACAACATATACTGACTGCAATATTTGCAAATTTGTAACATTATACTTTCTAGCAGATTTTGGTAAGTAAATGTACATGTCTTAATATCAATGTAACTATGCTTGAAGTTTAATTATGGAGGAATATAGACAAAACAACGAGTTACCTCCGCATGTTTTACCTCTTTACTGATGTGTATTTTACTTTATTTATCGTTAGGCAGCAATGCACAGTTAGAAGTTTAGTTTCTCATTATGGCCCCTGTGAACTTTTTAAATATGAAAGTTTTTGTACAATAAAATTGATTTTTAGATAATTTAAGAATAATATAGCCTTAGTATGGCGTTCATTATCACTGAACTAGTATATATTTGTTTAGGGGCCAGCTGTAGGACGCCTCCGGGTGCGGGAATTTCTCGCTACATTGAAGACCTGTTGGTGACCTTCTGCTGTTGTTTTTTATTTGGTCGGGTTGTTGTCTCTTTGACACATTCCCCATTTCCATTCTCAATTTTATTCTCAGTGGGTTTATACTGTAAATGTACCGATTAACGTTTTTACTAGTTTCAAACACAGTTTTGACTTTAACTGACATGTATTATAAGATAAAAACTTGAATATATATATTAAACCTATATGGTTACTCGCTGCGTGATCATTAGTCTAAAAATAGTTTTAAGAGGGAAACTCATTACATAGTCAAAAACAGTATATCAATATTATAATGTTGAACATTGTTGAAACATGATTGAAATTGCTGAAAAAAAATGAAAATAACACTAAACACATTTAATCCTGCTTATAATTAAAAAAAAAGACCGAAAGATTCCAAAAGGATACTCAAATTCATAAGTGGAAAATAAACTTATAACGCCATTGTAAAAAAAATAAGACTAATAGACATATAACAAAACATGTATACAAAACACAAAGTAGAAATCTTGACACTGTACACAATATAACTTACTCTTATTTGGTAAACAGGGATGTGTCAAAAATATGGGTCATAATTTTGCGAGATTTTATATAACAATGACCCACCTTTTTAATGACATACTATATTAAAATGCATGTACGTTTGATAACTGTTTAATTGATTTGGGGTATGATCTACTTATCGTATATAAATATGCTACATGTATTAAGAATCTTACATTATTAATGGTCAATTATTATATTAAATTAAATCAAAATGTGCACCAAACGAAGTCAATTCATATATAGCTGGTATATTTATGAATTATGAGTGATCATGAGTTAGTGCTTATATGAGCATGGGTCATATTTTAAATATTGTATGTAAGAATAGGTCATTCTTTCTTAAATATTTATATAACTCTAGGTACTGAATTTCAGTGAATGTTATATCAAAAGTTGGTACGTTTTTTGAGGCAAAAATGGCACACCTCTACCAAAAGAAATATCGAAGTTAACCCCCCCCCCCCCCCCCTGTGTCGTCATCTGTGAAACAGATATTCCATAACGGTCAAACAACTTGTGATAGCGACCGTAGAATTTACTGATGAATTATTTCCAATTTTTTACTTGGAAATTTCAATTTCTCCACTTTAAAACTTCCGTGTAAGCAGCAAATCCCTTTTCAAGGAAATCATGAGATGAAATGGAAGTCCTTGAATATCGCATTAACCTGGAGATAGTAGCACAACATCGGACACACTTATACCGTATAATCAATAACATGAATAACAAATTTACGATTCAGGTATAATCATTAGCTGATTTCTTTTAAGAAATTATAAATGAAGTAAATTGCAGGTTGGATCCTTAGTCATGGATACAATTATTGTTATTATTCTACGTAGTATGGCAACTGCTACGTCAGGTGATCTCTGATGTAGAGGTGTCTCTTCGACAATCATACCACATTGTATCCGTGTTATAGCATGTATATTGGTCCTTGGTGTTAAAAAGTAAAAACACAAAAGTACCGAACTCCGAGGAAAATTCAAAAAGGAAAATCAAAAATCAAAAGGCAAAATCAAAAGTCCAAACACATCAAACGAATGGATAACAACTGTCATATTCCTGACTTGGTACAGGCATTTTTAATGTAGAAAATGGTGGATTGAACCTGGTTTTATAGCTAGCTAAAACTCTCACTTGTATGACAGTCGCATCAAATTTCAGGAAATGGTTATCGGAACATTGCATTAAATAAGAATGTAAACAAGGTTGAATAATTTTACATATTTTGGAGCAAGCAATGCTAATAATGGAAAAAGAAATCAATTTGCACCTAATGGTGATTGTATGCATACTAATGATACAGATCCTGAAAAATGGTGGACGATAGATTTTGGAAATGATCCTGAAAAATGGTGGACGATAGATTTTGGAAATATGTATTCTATAGAAAATTTTATCATCTATGGAAGAAAATTTTGCTGCAGTGAGTTTTTTTTTTATATATAATATACCTTTATTATTTTCCAAAGTTATCCAAAGGAGGAAAGGGGAAGGGTCCAACCATATGTTTCCAGAAGTTCCAACGCCCGAACCCCCTCCCATATCCACCCTGAGACAATATACACAACATCTTAAATGTTGAATATTTTACATTTACTGTATCAAACATAAAAATTATTATTTTGCGAAAAAAGCTAAAACTTTAGTATTTCATATCATGTAACTTCATCATTATAAGAACTTGTTCAAATTGCGAAAAAATGCTAAAAGTTTAGCTTAAAAAATTTAATCGTTTTTTATGCAGTTAAAATTTTAGCCGTACGGGTTTTGAATTAAAATTTTGGGAAGGCTAAAAGTTTAGTTTTATTATATAAATTTATTGTGTATTCTATATACAAAGGGAATGCTAAAGTTATAGCAAACATAACATTACTTTTCTTTTTATTGCAGGATAATACTAAAACAGCTGTGAATTTTGAATTAAACACACATAATTTTAGCGAAAAAACCTAGACTTTTAGTCATTTTGCAAAGATTCGTAACAAACCATTTTGAGAATGAAAATTGCAGAGTATCAAAATTTATTGCAGTCCGTTATATACATATATGTTTCATTTTTGGGAAACAATTTTTCTTGATTTTCTCGTTTGTTTGCATCGTCAAATGCTGTTTCTGCTAGGCTACCCATCAAATCAGGTTCAATCCAGCATTTTGTTTCTTAAAATATCCTGTACCAAGTCAGAATATGGGACTTTTTATCAAATAGTTCGTTCGTTTCTATGTATGTTGGAGTTTGTTTTTGTTGCACTTCAGTGTTCCTGTTGTTTCTTTGTTTTCCTCTTATAGTAATATGCTTCCTTCGGCTTAAGCTTGTAACCAAGATTTGTTTCACGTCAATCGATTTATGACATATAAACAGCGGTATACTACTGTTGCCTTCAACTTGAGTGAGCAGTGAAGCGGGCGCCCAAGTGTCTTTGATAGGAAAAATCACCACTTTTGACCACCATCATGTTGCAAATTCACAAGTCTTAATGCAATCTCCAGACAACCAAAAGTGACCACCCGAGCAGAACCTCTTTCCAATGCAGACAAAGCCCCATTTAAATCTAACATATTTTTTCAAACCATAATTTGAAAGCAACATTTATAATTTCTTTATTATTTCTTTCATCGACTTCTTTTTTTATTTTCTTTCCTGCTTGATAGTTGATAAATGAGTATCATTCCAATTTCAGTATGAAATATATATATTGATGAGTATTGTTAAAACTTGTGACAAAAGAAGAAGGCCATTTGTTGAGCCGAAATATTTGTCAACACGATTTAATAACAACATTTTCGTTTTATTACACCTTATATCAGTACCGTTGTGCAAATCTTTAGACTGATATAATGTTTTCCTTATCTGCATAGTATCGCCTATTCTAGACGATCCGGTACATAGTAAATTTGCTGGTTGGTCCTTTTTATAGACTTTAATATATTCCTTCAAGATGGTAACACCTCCCGAAACGAAATGCTTAATTTCATAAGGAAGAGTTAGAGGAGGGGATAAGGTCTCTGTGCAATGCTAAGCGAGAGGGAGAGAAAACATTGTTAGTTTTGTTATTTTACTTTTTAGAAAATAAACAAACTCCAAGGATAATTCAAAGCGGAAAGACCCTATTCATATTGCAAAATCAAAAGCTAAAACACATAAAACAAAAGGAAAACGACTGTCATAGTCATGACTAGGTACCGGCATGTTCTTATGTAGATATTCGTGAATTAAACAGTAATAAAAACTGCTCCACTTTAACAAGTTCTAACTGAAGGATAAAGAATCATTTTTAACGTTAAAGTATGATGATAACAACTGATATGTAATGTTAAGCATATTTATTCCTATAACGCAATTGTCTTCAAAAAACAAAAAGGGAAAACACAAATCATGTTTAAGTATTTATTTCAGTTGAACGACATAGCGACTTTGAAATACGGATACACAATACATCTGATTGGAATAGTCAGTATAATCTTTGCTATAAACAAATTGGACAGGCACCTACTGAATTGTATGTTAAGTGTTCTGACCACATACCAGGGAAATATCTGACAGTTTATAAGAAAGATGATTATCACCATTATCCTTTGACATTATGTGAAGTAGAGGTCTATGGAACTGAAATTACTGGAAATACAATTAATACACATATATCAAGGCCAACAACTCTTACAATATCACATGGTCATCACATACCACATAAATCAAGGTCGACAACTCTTAGAACTACTATTGCAGATTACATCACACATGACAACATTTTCAGTTCAAGTACCAGGCTGAAGTATTATATACAAACAACAGGTACTTTAATCAATGTATCAATTTTTCTTTGTTTAAAAAATAAGCGGTTTCTTTACAACCTTGTAATTAAGGAATAACAGTACTGTAGTTGAAGAGTTGCCACCGTCAATTGTAGATTTGACGGTCGCAAATGCAGTTTTACTGGCAACGCGTAGCGGAGACAGAAAACGGAGATTTGCGACAGTCAAATCAAAATTGACGTTGGCAACTCTTCAACTACAGTACTGTTATTCCGATTCTAATGCACTACTAAATGAAAAAATACGATAAAACTTGAAAAAATGTCTAAATTTGTCAGATAAAAAAAATCCGCGAATCTTCATGAATGATTTTGGCACAAAGACATCATGGCTAAACGTGACGTCATACAAATGAAAACTTACAAGCTGAAGGTTATGACGTTACGTGTACGCTTCAAATTCGGATAAAATTACATTAAAACGGCGAATTCGACGTAGGTGTTGTTTTATTTTCGATTATATAGTAGTAATCGAACATTTGTTGATTCATCAATTCAAAATGGCGGGTCCCTCCTTAGTTACGCCTGGTCAACTGTGGATTTGACGGCCACTTTTAGGCAATGAAAAAAAATGTTACATCCAAATTGCATTAGAATAGAGATTATCTGTCCAAAACTTAAATCTTATAGCTATAAAATTAAGGATCCTATAATAAAAAAGGACCTAAAAATGTTTTCTTTTACAAATTGTGATAAGGATGGGCAGCTGTCTCATTAGCATTCATACTTTCGTACTCATCGTATTAAATTATAAAGCTACTATTGGTGTGTTTCTCTGTCCTGTATGTTCTTTTATTTATTTGTATTGTAGTCCTGTCATGTAGTGTTGTCATTTTAATGTTATATTTAACATTGCTATACACGCAGGATGTTTGGCTAGCTACAAAACCAGATTCAAACCACCATGCATTTCTTCTAAAAATGTCCTGTATCAAGTCAGGAAAATTATCATTGTATCAATTATAATTTGTTTCTGTGCGTGTTGCATTTGACATGTTTGAGTGTTGTGTTTCTGTTGTATCGTTGTTCTGCTCTTATTTCAGATGTGTTTCCCTCAGTTTAAGTTTGTAATTCGGATTTTTTTTTCCCTTAATTGATGTATGAATTGACAGCGGTATACTATATAGCTACCATTGCCTATATTTATATACAACAGACGCCTTTGTTATCTAAAAACGGTCTAAATGCGACTTAAATTTAAAGAATTGATACCTTAGTATTTGTTGATAGTTTTATTAAAATTTATAGATTTATCTAGCGGTATAAAGGATTGAAATACTCTCTGTCTTTAATTAGTTTGGGTAGTTAATCGTGACTGACCATTAGCATTTTCTCTCTAAGAAGTGAGTTGAACCCAATCTTTGCAAGGTGTGTTCGATTTTGATATTAATTGACTATGATTGTCGGTTTTTGTTTGCCGAAATTCGGTGGGTTTCGCCGGATTCAACCATTTTTCAAAGTTGTCGCCATGATGAAGTTAACTTGGCGTGTTTAAAGTGATGTAATCAGTATCAATCAGTCAGTAAAATAGCCAATCAATGTATTCATGCATAAGGAACGTTTTAATAAAACTACAAGCTAATTCGATCATGTTGCATTTGTGTATTAATATAATATGTAGTTATCTATTTAATGAAAACACAACGTACTGATAAGATAATCAAATAAGAAGATATGCTTACATTTTTACAACAACAATTGAACGGTTTCAAGTCTATCATTTGTAAAGAAATGTCCACAATAAGAATTAAAAACTAAAAGTGTAGAATACTTAAAATGTACATGTAAAATCCGTACAATCTATGAAAATTTATGATTGAATTGCCTACCCTCAAGAAATGCGAGGATAATCACAATTGTCTCCCGTTTCCTCACGAGTCTAAATGATTGAATATTTTTCTAAGATGAATGAATATCCAATGTAATTGTATCCTGCAATTCAACATTTAACGTAAACGGATGTTTTATTTATCTAATTAGTTGGAATGATACATTCATGTTGTTCTACTCATAGGGAACATAAACATTTGTCTATGCAAGTGCATAAACAGTAACAATTACCAACAAGCATTTAACAGTTCTAAGGAAGAAAGACAATTCCTGTTAACCGAAAAATTGATAGAATAAAAGAAGAACTGAGAATTGACCAATCAAAACTATCCAGGACGATAAGGAAGACATCTTGTGCAGCAGATGAACGCAGAACCTTAAAAAATCTCGGAATCCTTGGCATAATTATACTTCTATCTGTTACGTTTTGCATTGCATTGAGTGACTTACTTGACGTCATAAGATATTTGAATAGACATCCTTCTTTTCGACAAAAGAACACAAACAGTTTATTGTAATGTGGGTTATTATTCAAATCTGAAATAAAGCATTATTCGATAAAGAAATAGCAATGTTGTTTGTTACTTAGGTTCTATTATTTTCTTGGTATTGCGTATTATTGTTGATTGATGTACATGAAGTTTAGTGATTGCAGTGGTCTCCCTAGTTCTGTAAGATTATGCTTATCTTGGACATTTTTAACAAAGCATTATTATATTATATTACAATTATCATAAGACGTGAACGCTTTAGCAACATCAAGTTTTCGTGTGTTGCTTAATTACACATTTTACTGAAACAAGGACCATCAACTCGTGCTATAAAATTGTATTTGCTGTTTAAATTTGTATTAGAAGGTAAAAACCAATCGAACGTCTCAGATCTTCTTAAATCCGATAATTCATTGGATCTGTAAGTTTACAGATGATTAAGCATTCCATACTCTGTAATTCATACTGAGGATTGATTCACATAGCGGGAGATGCGTGCTTAGCGAGAATGATTACCCTACCTATGTGCAGACTCTTGATCTTTTTGCTGTTCATGCAATTATCCAATGTTTTGTTTTTCTGACTTAGTTTGCTTATTACTTACTTTTTTTTTTTTTATCATATTCAAAAATTGGTCAACAACTGTTAATTTTTAACATAACCTCTCCTCATACAAACACAAACTTAAGTAATATTTAGTTTTTATTTTTTATTATTTTTTAATGTTCACATATAATCTATTTTGTTGGTTTGGTTGCCTTTTTATTAAATGAAATTGATTAAACAAGTAATCTATAAAAATAAAAAAAAGATGGGGTATGATTGCGAATGAAATACCTGTCCAAAAGAGTCCAAAATGACGCAGACATTATCAACTAAAGGTCACAGTACGGCCTTCAACAATGAGCAAAGTTCATACGGCATAGTCAGCTATAAAAGGCCCCGATATGACAATTTAAAACAAGTCAAACGTAGAAAACTAACGGCCTTATTTGTATGAAAAAAAAACTGAACGAAAAACAAATATGTAATACATAAAGAACCGACAACCACTGAATATCAGGCTATGTGTGTTTTTGTTTATTTTTTTGTTATCACGTAAAGAACGGTTAAAAATAAATTGTAAATGAAAACTTTAAAAATTTTTTTAAACCAACGTAAATACATTTGTGATTGGATCGAATTTGTTTAGATTCATTGAGTCGGATCATTCACTTGTAAACTATAATTTTAAGATCACAAAAGAAGATTGTGAATTTCATTCACTAAAGGATAAACTTTTTCTGTTTATGAAGAATTAATATAAAAAATGTGGTGCACACTTAATAACTCGCGTAGCGGGTTATTTTAAAGTGTGCACCACATTTGTTTATGCTATTTCGAATAGACAGAAAAAATATTACAGTCATTTCTTATAATTTAATTCTAAATTCCATTTTAAATCGGAGTAAACTACGAAAAAAACGTTGATGACGTCTCGGTCTCAAAACAAATTTCTGTCTATGAGCTGATTATCAAAATAACATCAGCCAAACAGAAGACGTGTTACATCCAAAATTAAATTATTGTTTAACAATTGGGATATTCATTTTAAAATATGAGAAAGGAATGTATGAGAAAACTAAGGGATTTAAGATATAAAAATGTTGTAAAATTAAAGGGCGACATATTTTATTCGTTGACTAATTATATGATCATTCTCCTTACTGGGGGTAAAGTGAGAGACGATTGATACCAAGGAGGCATTCTTCAGTACTCGAAAGCTGAAAGAAACTGACAACACAAGGGCAAAAATGGAAAGACGATGAATCGCCCAAAAAAGTTAACAAAGCACTACAACGACAGTTAACGACTGGGAAAAAACTAATCTCACCACAAACTTAGGAGATAAAGAGTGCTCTGGAATAAAAAAAAACACATCCGAAGTGTTTCTCATTAAAAGTGAAACTTCAATGTTGAGTCTCAGGGCTAAAATGAATATTGGACAAAAATAACAAATCTAGCTTCGTTATTTGTCGATATACGTGTGATGAATTTTGAGATGATAAAATGAGTTTTGATTGATTATGAGAATGTAGGGGAAAAATTGTAAAATAACTGAATTTAAAATAGAGTTGATACTGATTATAAGAATATAACTTATATAAAAATGCCTGTATCAATAGTTATTCAAGGTACAAGGATTATAATTTAGTACGCCTGACGCGCGTTTCGTCTGCATAAGATTCATCAGTGACGCTCAGATAAAAATAGTTAAAAAGTTAAGTACAATGTTGAAGAGCATTAAGGACCCACAATTCAAAAAAAGTTGTGCCAAATACGACTAAGGTTATCTATTATTGGGATAAGAAAATCCTTAGTTTTTCGAAATATTCAAAGTTTTGCAACAGGAAATTTATAAAAATGACCACATAATTGGTATTTATGTCAACACTGAAGTGCTGACTACTGAGCTTGTGATATCCTCGGAGACGAAACGTCCACCAGCAGTGGCATCGACCCAGTGGTGGAATTATTATCAAAGGTACAATGATTGTAATTTAGTACGCCAGTCACGCGTTTCGTCTACATAAGACTAATCAGTGACACTCATCATTGACGACCCAAAATTCCAAAAACGGCTAGGTAATTTATTCCTGGGATATGACGAAACGTCCACCAGCAGGAGTTAGTCAGAATTGTGACAGTTAAGTTGTAGGCCGTTCGTTTGATATGTTGTTGGCTTTCGATTTTGCCATTTCGTGGACTTTCCGTTTTCAATTTTCCTCGGAGTTGGTTGTATTTGATATTTTTTTACATGAAGACAAGAAGACATTTTAAATAGTACGTACTTGTACAGTTGTTTACTGTTTTAGCAGTGGGAATTTATACGTTTCGTTATGAAATAAATATAATTAACACACATTAAAATCTTTCAAATCGTCAAACAAATATCTTGGTAGTCGTTGTTCAACTGCTCGTCTTTTTTTGTATATACTCATACGGTCCGAACATACGCGTATGGTCCGATAAAAATTGTTTCTGCATAACAAAATTCATCTTTTTAGGGCAATAACTCCTTTCGGCTGCTTTCGATTATGTTGACTCAGTTGTAAATCTTAAGTTGTTGAACATTATTTTGATATATTTTCGCTATTTATCTGTTTAATATTGTAAAAGCAATAAAAAAAAAACAAGTTGAAAATTGAGGCTAAGTTGAAATATAAATACATCTTATTTTGCTAAACACTTTTGCTTGTAAGAATTTCTCTTTAATCTATAATTGTGTCTGCATAAAAGCAAACATATAAAATCGTTTGTATCCAAAGGGTAATAACTCATTATAGGACTAAATTCACGATTTTACCATTTTGGCGTATCATTGTCTATTACATTTTGTCAAAGATAATTTCTATGCACAGATTCTCTATTTTAAAATATTGTTTCCTAAATAATGTAAACAGGGTAAAAATCTTCTTTAAGACCAACAGGTTCTGTTCAAAAGGGGAGAATCATACCAGAGTGATAGTCAAACTCGTTCATCGAAAATAAACTGACAACGCAATGGGTAAACAAGAAAAAAAAAGACAAACAGACAAATAAAAGTCCACAATACACAACAAAGAAAACTAAAGACTAAGCAACACGAACCCCACCAAAAATTGGGGTGACCCCAGGTGTTCCAGGGGGTCACTTTACGGTTTCTGATACTTGACGTAGATTTCATATCCTAGTTCTGTGGGTTAATTTTATTGGTGTACAATTCTGTTATAGGGTTTGAAATAAGAGCCAAAACTTATAAACTAGCCATATAATGAAATTTCAAGGACAATAATTTCAAAATGGGTTGTCTGATTTTCTGAATGTTCTGTTTAGCATGTTAAGGTGATATCTATAAATCTTGACCTGCTAAACAATTATATTGTTTGTCGGATTTACTCTGAATACTTGAGTTTTTAAGATATTAGCCTAAAACTTTAAAATTTACTAATCAATGACATCCCAGAGGCATGCCGTCCTGTATCTCTGTATTTCTTACTAGAAAGAGTATTATTTGCTGATCATTTTAACCTATGTTTTTTTTATGTTCAGTAACGTAACAGCGTAGATAGTAAGTAACGGATATATAATATAAAATTATATCTTAACCGTATGAACATGCTACGTACATGATTATATATAGGTTTAGGACAGATAACAAGCAGAGGGACATAAGACAACGGACACTAAGTGATGACAAAAGTTTGGAAAATTTTGTAACTATCATCATTGCATATAATAAAAACACTACGGAGTCCATTTGCAAACAGACCAATTTTCTACTAAGAACGCTTATACAACTCGAGTTATCTACCTTTATAAAAGAAACGAAAGTTATTGGATCCTAAAAAAGCAGGTTAGTACAGTGCCTTGTATTCTTAACAAAACGATTTGTAAGTGTTCCGCGGAACCCAGTGTCTCACCTACTTTTGCTGTAAATATGCAGGCTCAACAAACATGATGAGGGAAAAAATCCAAAAAAAATATTCTGCTTGATACTATCTTTTGACTAAAAAGCTTCTGTCCAAACTTAAACTAGCAATATAATGAAATTTCAAGGACAATAATTTCAAAATAGATTGTCTGATTTTTTAAGTGTTCTGTTTAGCATGTTTAGGTGATTATAGAAGAAAAAGAAGAAGAAGAAAATGCTTTATTTCCACAAAAATGGGCTCACAAGGAGCACAACATAATATCATTGTAATATAATATTTTTTTACAAATATAATAAACAACACATAGTAATTACAAACACAAATAAGAAACAACAATTTTCACATATTAGTATATACTAGAACACACCCGCGAAATCGCGGGCATTCAGAGCGTAGTTCAAAGTGTGTAAAGTGTTGTTAAAATTTGAGAGTTGTCTCAACATGGCAATCATACCACATCTTCTTTTTTTTGTAATCAATGAATTTTGTAAACAAATTAATGACTGGAGAATTTCAGAAAAGGTATCAAAAGTTCACATGAATATTTTTAGCGCTTATCTGTATATTATGAACATTCATTACTATATAAATATAGTGTATTTACTTTCAATTCGAAGTTTACTAAGCGATCAATAGTGGTCATTGATAAAGTATACAGACCCTCTCTATTTAATAAACTCTGTGACTGCCGTGGATAGTTAACTTGAAAATGATAGCAAATAGAATTTTGAAAATACACTTTATTCTTTGTATATGTATGTTCAAAGTATACAGAAAAACGCAAACCGGAAGTCTAATCTGACTTAAAATGTCGTCCAATGACGGAACAATATCCGTATGCCTTTTTTCTCGTTTTTCTCCAAACATAACTCAATCTGAATAATCATATGAATGGATGACAAATGGTTCTATGCACTGTACCTATAGGACACAGAGGCGTGTTGATTAATTTATTGTGGAAAGAAGAGAAGCAACACCAAAAATGAGGTCTTCTCGTTTAATAGTATAGATATAAAACCTTTGTCTCAGGCACACCTCTGGAAAGTAACAAAAAAGAATACTGTTAGTAGACTAAATATATCTAGCTGAACTGCAAACGGCACCAATGGACGATGCTATATGGCATGGTGGGTGCATATTAAAATGTGTATCGGGACATTAATGATATGGTAAGATATGGTAAGAAGTTGCACATAAGTGGTATGTCAAACTCGTGCCTGGTGCAGAGGAGTCAGTACTATTTAAAGTGACACAACTGCAAGAGGCACAAAGGGACAATGATAATTGACATGCCAAAGTGCACAAATTACGAAAAAGATAAAATATTACCAGATTAATAAAAAAAAATATATATATATCACAAACAAGAAGGTAATAGATCTTGTACGATGTGTCCTGTACCCCACCATGCCAACCTCGTGCCTAGTGCAGAAAGCCTGATTAAATATTTATCTTTTAAGTGAAATTTTATCTTCATCAATTAACTCACAAACATCTATATCAAAATATAAAAATTCTCTACATTAAGAAGCCATATCAGCTTTTGGCTAGGAATCAAATGCTTAAAGTTTGGGCATAGTGAGTAAATAGTGGAATTCAATTAATTTCTCTTATCTTGAGATGATGTACATGAGAATAAAAAATGTTTTTCATCATCAACTTCATTTGAGGTGCACCTGAGACATTTTCTGTCTTGTTGGAGAGTACCCCGATAGCGACTTTGTTCAATTCTTAGTCTGTAAGAAGAAATACGCAATCGAGTGAAATTTTTCCTCTGCTCAGGTGATTGTAATAAAGTTAGGTATCTTTCAAGACCAAAATGAGTCTTAAAAGTGCTATCGCTACAAAGCTTCCCATCAGCACAATTGTGTATTTGGTTTCTTCACTGTATTTCATAGTGCTCATACAAAAACTTTTTAATTAAAATTTTGAATCTATAGTTGCTTGCAAAGGGTAGACTGTCAACCCCATTAATGTTTTTTGCAAATAGTTTAAAGATCCATACCAAGAGGGAATTTTTGATTAAAAAAATAGCTCCAAATTTCCGAACTAAACAAAAGAATGGGTTTAATTGTATGATCAAATACATGGAGGCTGTTTTTAATATTGGGATTCAGTGATAAAAAGTCCATTCGTAGCTTGTAGTATGCTTTCAATGCCTTATTGTACCATTCCTTCTGAGAAAAGGAAAAAGATCCTGATGCACTAAATGTTATACCTAAATATTTACAATGTTGAACACAATCTATCAACATGTCATTAAAATAAAAATTATGTTTTATATGCCTGCCTGCTTTGTTAAATACCATCACTTTAGTTTTTTTAGATTAATTTTCATACACCAATCTTTACAATAATTATTTAATTGATCAAGTTTACACTGAAGCCCCTTTTCTGAGGAAGAAAAAATGACAATATCGTCAGCATATAATAAACAATGAACTGGCTTTGAGTTAACCAAGACTGGATCAGGTGACTTTTCTAGATAATCAGGGAGATCATTTATAAATATTTCAAACAAATTAGGACTCAAAATTTCTCCCTGTTTCACTCCCACCTTAGTTGGAAAAAGGTCTGTAACTGTATTCTTTAATCGAATACAGGATTTACTCTGGGCATACATACTCTTAATTATATTATAAAAATTTGTACCCAGCCCAATGTTTAATAACTTGAGTTTTATACCTGGGTGAATGACCGTGTCAAAAGCCTTCTGGAAATCAACAAAACAGGAAAACACTCTACCTTCTCTAGTATGACAGTCAATAATGGTCCTAAGTATGAACATATGGTCAGAAATTTGTGACCTTTTTCAATTTCAAATCAAGAGTTCCAAATGGTGAAGTTTAAATCACCACTTCTTAAATTTTACGGAAGCCATCATGAGTTGGTTGACCAATATGGAATATCCGTTATACAGATGATATCGGATATGTTTATTATGTCGTAACTACAGTCCCATTCTTTTTTCACGAATGTGACCTAACGAATAAGAATATTTACCAGCTTTGTAACATAATGAACACCACGATGGGCGCCACACGTGGAGCAGAATCTGCTTACCCTTCCGGATCATCTGAAATCATCCCCAGTTTTTAGCGGGTTTTGTGTTGCTGTTCTATATCTATTTTTGACATTTTTGCCTTTTATATCTGTTTTGTTCACGCATCGTTATCAATATAATGAAGTTTGATAAGAATGTCATACAAGTGAGAGGTTCAGCTCTTTAAAGCAGGTTCAATCCATCCTTTTTTTTACAGTTTGAAAATGCCTGTATCAAGTCAAGAATATGACAAGTGTCGCCAATTTGTTTGATCTGTTTTATCATTTGATTTTGCCGATTGGGTAGGGACTTTCCATTTTGAATTTTCCTTTGAGGTCAGTACTGTTGTGAAAAAACATTGTTATAAAGTGAAAAATATAGGAAGATGTGGTATGAGTGTCAATGAGCCAACTCTCCATCCAAATTTTTTTTTTTAAATAAACCATTATAGTAGTGATTTGACCGAACTGAAAGTATGATAGAAAGATAAGCCTACGTCGTTTATACAAGATTTAAATCCTACCATTGGCATGGTGAATAATAGGGCACTTAAAAGAAAAAGTACTGATGGATTGTCCTGAGACAAGCATAGTTTTTATTAAAAGAATTATGGTCTATAATCAGTTGAATTCATTTCATCTTTGAAGCGGTGCAATTTTTTTTTTACTTCAATTGGACTTTATAAAAAAATGGGAATAATGAATAATGGTGGTATGAGGCCAGAATTGTTTTCCTTAGGTTAAATGGGTAGTTGATTATTTTGCGCATTTTATCGTTCATTAAAACGTTTTTATGAATCATTTAAGGTGATTCTAATTTCTATACGAGGAACCAAAAACGGAGACGCTAGAAAATTATTAAGAACTCGTAACTTGGAAACTATTACGATGCAACTTAAGGAGGAAATAAGAGCGATCTACGAACAACCTGAGGGAGCTTTGATTTACACTCTTTGAATGATCTTAGAATTATCTTATCTTCCCCTTAATTCAATACTTACGACCTCTCTTAATAAAATTTCTTGTTATCGGCCCCAGGGTTTTGGGTATTTTCCATAAGAGAGGCAATTATTCAAAAGTTTTAGTAAACAAGGTAACAAAGAGGTTTGACCATATTTTAGCATACTGTTAGAGATGTTATCCAACCCTGCTGCTTTCTGATTTTTTAAAGATGACAAAGCAGTAGATATTTCGGTTTCAGAGATCCTACTATCAAGTTGATTAAAGCACTTTCTTTTTTCAAGAATATTTAGCTTATCCTCTAAAAATTGCAGTCGTTCTTTAAACTCATCTTTAGGTTCGGTCAAATTTTTAAAATGATTCAACCAATCAAATTGTGCGACTAATGCACTTTTATCATCCTTTTCCTTACCCTGAAGTTCATCAATCAATTGCCAGTACTGCTTAGGGTTTTCCTCGTGCAGTGTTTCTATCTGCTTCAACTAAGACTGCTTGTACTCCCTGTATTTGTGTTTCCGTGCCTTAGTATATAATCGCTGTAGTTTATAAAAGTGACCTTTAACAGCAGGATCTCTGGGAAATTGAGAATAAATTTTCTCATAACTAAATAGGTTTTTTCGCAAATATGCAAGATTACAGTCAAACCACTTTTGGTGTTGAACCCCCTTATCCGTTTGGGCTTTACGCCTTTTAAGGGAAATATTGGCAGCAGTTTTAATAATGTCTGTCAACTCAAGCGATGCGCTATCAATTGCATTTTGGGAATCGATGGGGATCTAGTTTAAGGAATTTTTCAAGTCGCAGCTGAATTTCTGCCGTAAAAAGGACTTCTTGAAAAAGAGCTGGTGAGTCATCTGACCATATGAAACCTGGTGACATTTTATGAGTTTTAACACTATCACAATCAGTTTTTAAACAATATTTTGCAGACAATGACCATTCTAACAAACAATGGCAGTCTAATAGTGTTGGTATAAATTAAATATCCTCATATACAAAAATTTGATTAAGGATACTCTCCGACACTAAAACATAATCAACTGTACTAGCACCATTAGGTGTATAACATGTTAGACCACCAAAGGTGTCACCAAGACCTCGACCATTTAGAATCCTTATTTGGTTACTATTACACAAGTCAAGCAGGTCCCTGCCCCTTGAGTCAAGTTTATCATCTTTGCCCCTTCTTTCAAGAATTTGTTTATCGCTGAAATAGGACTGATATAATGCAGAAAGATTATTATTGTCATCTATGATGAAATCTGTATCAGCAGCCACTCTTGCATTAAAGTCCCCACACAATAATATATTACCCTATTTTTGGTAGGAAGCAATATCCTTTTCAAAACGTGTGAGAATATCATGGTCAAGTCCTTTGGAATATGATGACCCTTCTGGTGGGTTATACACAACACATATAAAATTATCTTTGTCAAATCCAAAGAATTGTTTTTCTAATTTCACCCACTGAAAATCTGGGATAGATGATTTTAGATTTTTTCACATGTTGCTTTGGTGAAGGCTTGCGTAGTATTGCAAGCTCTCCAAAATGCCTGTTGTTATATTTAGTTACAGGTCTACAAGTAAGATAACAATGGAATGACCCTATATTAGTTATATTAGAATCATACCCCAAGTGGCTTTAAGCGAGGAACACTAGATCTAGATTTTCTATATGTTTCAAAAAAAGGGGGTCTTGAATCTTGTTTTTTTTTTTTTTTTTTTTTTTTAGACCACCCACGTACCAGAAGCCCATTTTAATGGAAGATAAATTATCACAAGTCATTTTACATAATAAAAGAGTGTCTTTAATTCTATCTTATAATTTTTTGAATTGTATATATATATATATATTGAATAACTTGTTTTAATGATTTTAGATATTAATAAAGAATTTGAATATGAGATACTGGCTATCCTAACTCAATATCTTTAGACTACAAAATTTTAGGGTTTTAGCTACATGTGATTGTGATATATATGAAAGTTATAATACTGAAAATATTTTCACAACTGATAGAACAATGTTTTATCATAAACACACAGATATTTATGCATATAATATAATATATATATATACAAGTTGTAGCTAGCATACTACATATGCATACACACACAAATGTATTCATAGCTAAGTGTTACATACATTGACATAGTTGCAGCAAGGTACGATGTAAAATAACCACAAAACAAAACAAATACAAAATATTAAATAAACAACAACATTACTCTGATATACTATTGAATATTTAGAAATTATGTGCATGTGAGCTTGCTGTTGTGATGTATATATAAGTGCCCCCTCAAATAAACAAGTGATCATTCTGGCTTCTCTTTCGTATAGGATAATATCTATATCTTCAAATAAGCACTTCTTTGCTTTACCCGTTCGTTTGTGAAGGATCTTTGGAAACATTTGCACTGACTAATCTTTATAAACTTTGTCCATACTAAAGTCTATTATATCTTGTAGCTCGGGGCCTCCTTCGACAGTGTTTTGATCAAGACCCGCCATTTTGTCTGTTTTATCACACGTGTTTTGCATTTGGCGTAAAAATACTGGTGCGAGAATTATGTTTGGATTGTAACAGCATAAACTTACAACTCCACAGATGGAATTTAATCACTTTTGTCCTGTTATTTGTTGTTTACACGGCTATAGAGGAATGATTATATTAAACGTGACCTACTAAACAATTATATATTTGTTTGATTTAATCTAAATACTTGAGTTTTTGAGATATTAGCCTCAAACTTTGGAATTTACCAATCAATGACATCCCAGAGGCATGCCGTCCTGTATCTCTGTATTTCTTACTAGAAAGAGTATGATCTGCTTGTTATTTTAACCTATATGTTTGTTTTATGTTCAGTAACGTAACAGCGTAGATAGTTAGTAACGGATATATCATCTTAACCGTATGAATAGCTACGTACGTACATGATTATATATAGGTTGACGATAGATAACAAGCAGACGGAAATAATACAACGGACACTAAGTGGGACAAAAGTTTGGAAAATTTTGTATTTATCATCATAGCATATAATAAAAACACTACAAAGTCCATTTGCAAACGGACCAAATTTCTACTTAGAACACTAATACAACTACAGTTATCTACCTTTATAAAAGAAACGAAAGTAGGAAGTAATCATCAGTTTCATCATATAATTCGATATAAACCTGTCTTAAAGGGATTATTGGATCCTGGAAAAGTACAATAAACAATCTATAAGTAAGTAGATCAGTCATAAACAGTTTATTATGTAGTCTATCGATATTTATACTGCACTCGATCTATTTGAGCAGTCAAAATATGCGTTGACCGTATATTTCTATGTCATATACAGTCACTGACCTGATATCACTTTTCCTCGTGAATATTAAATAGAAATTGCCGTAATCATATTTAATTATTCATACGACTTACTCAACCTGTTCTCGTTTCCAATGTATACAACGACTCAAACTTATTTCTTTTGAAATTTTTAGAGGAGAAAAAACCAACATACTTCACTTGTTTATAAATAGTTTTGGTTTGTTAACTATAAATCATAATGTTTTATGCTTGTTGTTGATATTTTAGTACTTTCTCAAACAAATTTGTTCACCATCGATTGCGGATTTCAACAGGTAATGGACATTAAAAGTCATTATAAACACATTTATTGGCGAAGCCAGACCTAAACGATTTTATGTACAATATATTTATAAGCCTGCTTTCGGGGCTGCTAGTTTACTTTACACCCCAAGTTTTATAAAAAAAATGCTATGCAACTTAATGTATATATATAGTTATTATCTATAAATTTCTACTCTGCAAGCTTTACCTCAGCTTTACATGGTGAAAAAAAATGTTGATTCCGTTCCACGTGAACGATAACTTGACGACTCGTCATTCAATAAATAATACAATCGTTTTCCGGCGGTTATCAATGTGTACTTACTTTAAAATTTTATTATACGGCCTACCTTTGATTTCATCAACTGGCAATATTTGCGGTTGGATATCTGGATAATACAGTAATATATGATAATTTGAGATTTAAACCTGATTAAAATGGATGCTTCGCAGTGCAACTAGTTAAAACAAAAGTCGGGTAGATGTTGTACACGTGTTATAAATGCACGGAAATTTTTGTTATTGCTTGTATAAGACATTTGTTAGACCGCACGGTCTCACGGTCTTATACTTTCTTTAGTGGTTGGTTGATTGCACTGTCAAGTTTTGTTAACGATATTATCAGAATTTTGTTAGACCGCACGGTCTCGCGGTCTTACTTTGTTAGTTATATAAGAAGACTAAAAAACCTAATATATTTCTTATAATAAAAGGTAAAAAGTATAGGATTGGGTGCACCATATATAGGTTGACGATAGATAACAAGCAGACGGACATAATACAACGGACACTAAGTGTGACAAAAGTTTGGAAAATTTTGTATTTGTCATCATAGCATATAATAAAAACACTACAAAGTCCATTTGCAAACGGACCAAATTTCTACTTAGAACACTAATACAACTACAGTTATCTACCTTTATAAAAGAAACGAAAGTAGGAAGTAATCATCAGTTTCATCATATAATTCGATATAAACCTGTCTTAAAGGGATTATTGGATCCTGGAAAAGTACAATAAACAATCTATAAGTAAGTAGATCAGTCATAAACAGTTTATTATGTAGTCTATCTATATTAATACTGCACTCGTTCTATTTGAGCAGTCAAAATATGCGTTGACCGTATATTTCTATGTCATATACAGTCACTGACCTGATATCACTTTTCCTCGTGAATATTAAATAGAAATTGCCGTAATCATATTTAATTATTCATACGACTTACTCAACCTGTTCTCGTTTCCAATGTATACAACGACTCAAACTTATTTCTTTTGAAATTTTTAGAGGAGAAAAAACCAATACTTCACTTGTTTATAAATAGTTTTGGTTTGTTAACTATATAAATCATAATGTTTTATGCTTGTTGTTGATATTTTAGTACTTTCTCAAACAAATTTGTTCACCATCGATTGCGGATTTCAACAGGTAATGGACATTTCATTGTGTTGTATATTTATTTTATGATATGAGGCCTTTTTATAAAAAGGGGGAAGTTTCCTAATATTAACATGATCATGATTAAAATCAAATAATAACATTAACACATTAAACAACAATTAAACATATTTTTAAGATTGCAGTTTAAAGACAATAATAGTGCAATTCGGACCGAAACGGGTAAAAAGCTCGACAGGACCTCGAATTTCCCCGTTTCTAAGCCTCATCCATATATCGTTGATATGTCAAATCAATGTACTATTATTGTCTACTAGTATATATTATATATAAGTTCATGCATGTCTTTAAGGAACTCATACTTTTACATCTGGACTTTTGTTTTGCATGAGTTTAATTATTTCGACGTTTTATATATATACTCTGTATTATCAAATCATTACTCAGGGGAGGGGGAATACAAGAGAAATTAAAGTTATAGTTTTATATACTGATGTTTCTTTAAGTATATTTGTGCTATTTAATTTAAGGTTACAAGAGCGCAATTATTTGTTTACATTTTACCGGCAAGTTTGTTACTCAGAATAGAATCCTATACAGCTTCTGATTGGATGATACAGGATTGGAATTACTTTTAATCGAAAGCTTATCCAATTAGGTGTTAAAGCTGCAGAAAATCATATTCACATTTTACGAAGTATAGAAAATTCTTCCATTTCTTCACGTCGGAGCCATTAAAAATATGCCTTTTTCATTAAGCGAAAAAAATAGACGATCTTTTTCAACTGCATTTTAAGTCAATTTGAGCCATGCCCCTATATATATTTTGGTTGTAATGAAACACTGGCATTTCTAGTAACAGGAACTGCTACCCGTTTTTCCCTAGTTTGTGTAGTCTTCGAGAAAATAAAATACGGAACCCCAGTGATGCCCTATGGAAAATGCATTACGAATAATTGCGCTCCTTAAAGTGGCAGAGTCTCTGAGGTCTGAGTTCATACAGTCTTCTGTGTTTTAAATATTTTCCAATAAAAAAGCTACATTTATTGAGAATTTATTATGTGGATACTTTTTTTTTATTATAAAAAATCATGAAAAAAGCTGATAAAATAGTTGTATATCATATGCATCCTAAACAAAATTGCATATCGATTTTTTTTTAATCGTCTACAATATGGATATTTAAAAAATTTAGAAAGAAGATTTTTGAGACTCATATCAGAGAAAGAAAGTAGAATAAAATTGGTTAAACATTTACTATAAAGGGCAATAAATCCTAAAGGGGTCAACTGACCATTTCGGTCGTGTTGACTTATTTGTAAATCTTATTTTGCTTAACACTATTGCTGTTTACAGTTTATCTCTGTCTATAATATTATTCAAGATAATAACCAAAAACAGCAAAATTTCCTTAAAATTACCAGTTCAGGGGCAGCAACCCCACAACGGGTTATTCGATTCATCTGAAATTTTCAGGCAGATAGATATTGACCTGATAAACAATTAAACCCCATGGCAGATTTGCTCTAAATTTGATTTGGTTTTTGAGTTATAAGCCCATAACTGTATTTTACCCCTATGTTCTATTTTTAGCCATGACGGCCATCTTGGTTGGTTGACCGGGTCACCGGACACAATTTTTAAACAAGATACCCCAATGATGATTGTGGCCTAGTTTGGTTTAATTTGGCCAAGTAGTTTTAGAGGAGAAGATTTTTGTAAAAGTTCACGACGACGACAGACGCCGGACGCAAAGTGATGGGAAAAGCTTACTTGGCCCTTCGGGCCAGGTGAGCTAAAAAAGCAGAAGAACACCATTGGATCTTTAATACAGCGAGTAAATCCCGAACCCGGAGGGGGGCATTAACTTTCATGTTTGCCTAAATGTGTACTAGTTCAGTTAAAATGGAGGTCACACTAAGCTCTAAAACAAATAAATTAACTAAATTTAAAAAAAAATAAAATGGGACAGGCGCTTTATGCATCGTGGTTAAATATTCTCAACAGATCTTAACCCTCCCTCTCCACCTCTAGTCAATGAAGGCTAAACAAACACACGACATTAGGCACAGTTACACTCAGCTTTAAAGACATCTCAGTCAGATTCTAGAAAAGACAATATAATAAACTATTTACCACGAAGAGAAATCCGTAGTTGATCCAATACGTATGTTAGTTGTATTTATAAAGTATCTTTCTTATAGTATTAAGCACTTGACATGCTTTTACAACGTGTACTATGTCTTCATATTTGGATTTTTGATATAAAACAACTGACATGCTGGTTTTGTTAGTAAAAACTGTAAACTAGCGTTACTTTGATTGTAAAATTATTCTTGCAATTGTTCTGGTATTCAAATCTTTTAAATTCCATTTTTCCTGGTTTCAAATTTTTAAGGCAGTCTTTTATGGTTTTATTGATGACATCAGATTCTGCAAGGCTTCATAGACCCAGTAACGATCATTTTGATAAAATAGACGCAACAAAAATCAGTAGTAAAAGTCAAAGCCACATACTTCAGTAAGATGCTGACCTGGTGAAAATGACTTTACGTCTCTTTGCAACTCTGTAGCGACGTCTTTTTGCTATTTCGGATCTTTGCGAACCAATCCATTTAATCAGTTCTTTCCTATGCCCGATTTAAACACTTGTGGACTCGTGTGGCGAGTGACCCTTTTTTTCTTTAGAAAACATGCCATTCCCCCGGTGTGTGTTTTATCTATTTTTGTTTACCTTGGTAAACCTTTGTTACTTCTAATTTGATCTTAAACATTGTAGAAAACAAGAGAATATAAAACAGATTTCATGTAGTGTATAACAATAACCTTCAAAATCTGTCAAATAATAAAATGATATAGTCGTAATAGTTAAGATCCCGATGTGATTTTTTGAACAAACATTTCCATACAGTCATGCTATTGGTTACCTAGTCACCTCAAATGTGTAAGAAAAAAAATACGAATGGATATGTCTTTGTCTGTAACCTCTAGCTAGCTTTTTTTGCTGTTTTAAGGTCTTGGATTACCAGAACAATTGCCTGGTCCGATTATTAACAAGTTGCGCCCTATTCCTGATTCGGACGTTTTACTGAGTGTTGATGCATGTGGCTAGTAACAAATCAGGTCTTATTCTATTTGCAATACATGCATATCACACTGATTGTTTTAACCTTGGTGTGAATCATTTGAAAATATTTCTGTGACTTATTTTTGTATATCGGTAAACTACTGTTATTTCCTATTTGATCTTAACAAACGATGTCATTTTCCAACATGAAACCTCGAAAGCCGTAAATTAAAGATTTATTAAATACGTTTTTCTTGTAGAACTATCGACTTAAAAGAAAACTGAGGAGTTAAATAACGTTTTTATACGACCGCAAATTTTAAAAAAATTTTCGTCGTATATTGCTATCACGTTGGCGTCGTCGTCGTCGTCGTCGTCGTCGTCGTCGTCGTCCGAATACTTTTAGTTTTCGCACTCTAACTTTAGTAAAAGTGAATAGAAATCTATGAAATTTTAACACACGGTTTATGACCATAAAAGAAAGGCTGGTATTGATTTTGGGAGTTTTGGTCCCAACATTTTAGGAATTAGGGCCCAAAAAGGGCCCAAATAAGCATTTTCTTGGTTTTCGCACTATAACTTTAGTTAAAGTCAATAGAAATCTATGAAATTTTGACACAAAGTTTATGACCACAAAAGAAAGGTTGGGATTGATTTTGGGAGTTTTGGTTTCAACAGTGTAGGAATTAGGGGCCAAAAAAGGGCCCAAATAAGCATTATTCTTGGTTTTCGCACAATAACTTTAGTTAAAGTAAATAGAAATCAATGAAATTTAAACACAATGTTTATGACCACAAAAGGAAGGTTGGTATTGATTTTGGGAATTTCGGTCCCAACAGTTTAGGAATAAGGGGCCAAAAAGGGACCCAAATAAGCATTTTTCTTGGTTTTCGCACCATAGCGTTAGTATAAGTAAATAGAAATCTATGAAATTTAAACACAAGGTTTATGACTATGAAAGGAAGGTTGGTATTGATTTTGGGAGTTTTGGTCCCAACAGTTAAGGAAAAAGAGGCCCAAAGGGTCCAAAATTAAACTTTGTTTGATTTCATCAAAATTGAATAATTGGGGTTCTTTAATATGCCAAATCTAACTGTGTAAGTAGATTCTTAATTTTTGGTCCCGTTTTTAAATTGGTCTACATGAAGGTCCAAAGGGTCCAAAATTAAACTAAGTTTGATTTTAACAAAAATTGAAACCTTGGGGTTCTTTGATATGCTGAATCTAAAAATGGACTTAGATTTTTGATTATTGGCCCAGTTTTCAAGTTGGCCCAAATCGAGGTCCAAAATTAAACATTGTTTGATTTCATCAAAAATTGAATAAATGGGGTTCTTTGATATGCCAAATCTAACTGTGTATGTAGATTCTTAATTTTTGGTCCAGTTTTAAAATTGGTCTAAATTAAAGTGCAAAGGGTCCAAAATTAAACTAAGTTTGATTTTAACAAAAATTAAATTCTTGGGCCTCTTTGAAATGCTGAATCTAAACATGTACTTAGATTTTTTATTATGGGCCCAGTTTTCAAGTTGGTCCAAATCAGGATCTAAAATTATTATATTAAGTATTGTGCAATAGCAAGTTTTTCAATTGCACAGTATTGTACAATGGCAAGAAATATCTAATTTCACAATATTGTGAAATAGCAAATTTTGTTTTAATTAAGAGTTATCTTTCTTTGTCCTGTATAGTAAGCAAGAAATATCTGCAAGAATTTTTTTTAATTGGAGTTATCTTTCTTTGTCCAGAATCAACTTAAATCTTTGTTATATACAATATACAATGTATATTCACTTTTTACTACCAACTGATAAATTTAAATAATCTTTACCATTCAGTGATAACAAGCAGTTTTTTTACATCTTAATATTTTATGATGTATTTAAATGAGTAGTAATTGTTGCAAACTCCATTAGAATATTTTAATTGAAATTAGTTTTGGAATAAGGGGGGGGGGGGATGTGATTAAAAAAAAAATTGGGGGGGGGGTTCAATTTTTCTCATTTGAAATTTCATAAATAAAAAGAAAATTTCTTCAAACATTTTTTTGAGAGGATTAATATTCAACAGCATAGTGAATTGCTCTAAGAGAAAACAAAATTTTTAAGTTCATTTAAATACATTCATTCTGTGTCAGAAACCTATGCTGTGTCAACTATTTAATCACAATCCAAATTTAGAGCGGAATCCAGCTTGAATGTTGTGTCCATACTTGCCCCAACTGTTCAGGGTTCAACCTCTGCGGTCGTATAAAGCTACGCCCTGCGGAGCATCTGGTTGATCATTGAACTAATATTTTGATTTTAGATATTTTCTCGTTTCACGACTTTTCTCTTTTGATTTAATGTCATCAAAACACCAAAATTTATAGAAAACTTGATTGATGGTCAATATATTCTTTATACGAAAATAGGTCGAAAAAAAATTCCCATAAATTTGACAGTTGTGGGTAATAAGTCCTACATTTCATTGCAGTAAAACATTTTCTGTGTCATAATCATATGTCTTGGGTATTTCAGAGCACCATATTTTTTTATCTGCGGTATCTTTAGAATATTTTAGAAGCTTGAGTTTCAAGGTAACCAAATCTTGAACACAGGTTAAATAAGGGGAGAAATTTGATAGCTTAACTTTCAGTAATGGTTATTCTCTTATATGCAATGAAATGTTATGTGACATTTTTTCTATAGTACTGGACAGGATAAAACTTTACTTAGGCCAATAATTTCTTTATTTGAAACAAAGATGAATTCTGCACATTTTTTTCAAATGTTTAAATTTAACAAAGACTAATAGGGGACCAACATTGGTGGTATTACTCTAAAAGAGAAGAAAACAGCCGAAGGCCACCAATGGTTCGAGGTTATTATTTTGTGTAATAAAATCACTGATTGCTATGTTTTTAATTTTTTCTTGTTCTTTTAGGTATTTTGTGTACCTCAATCTAGTATTGCTGTTCTGTTTTAAGATGGCAACATTCCTGTCACAAGAAGATATAAATTTTCTACGATTAGCTGGTTTGTTGATAAGAGTCGCACCACGTGCTGTAAGACGAAAGTTTGACTTTGAATTCCATCCAGAACAGCTACAACAATTTTTGAGAGAAAAGCGAGGCAATATAGATGACCTAAGACGTAACAAGAGAGTAATTACATTGGCACAGTATGATTTATTATATCCTAGAGGTAAACGTCTTTATCATTTCAGACTAAGTTGTATATCAGGAAAATCTGCCAAAACATGTATTATGAAAATATATATGTTACCTTATAAGTATAATAAAATGATTCAATTAAGAAACATATTTTAATATACCTGTGTAACCATATTTTCATTGGACATACTTACACTACTTTATGTATAAGAAATCAATGTTATTATTTGAAACAACATTTTTCTTTGTTTGCGTCAGTTTTCATTAAAACCTTAACCGTAGACTTAATTGTAGACATATGGTATTTAGAACTTTTATGACCGGCATAATTATACCTCAGAATAAAATGTGATACGACCTGACCATTTTGTTTTGTAGCATGTTTGAATACCAGCAACGTCTTTTCGTCATTTTGAAAATAATTCCTTAACCTCGTATATGAAACGATAACGGAATATTTGACGGGTTTGTGAATGGTCTGACGCAAGGTTTTATTTCTAGTCCCATTCAAAATTTATGACAGCTTTTAATAAAAATAGAATCTTCATTTCCCACCATTCACCCCTATTGACCACATTGCTGAATATATACATAGTTTGTTGTGATGTTTATTTGTTCTTTTCATTAGGCTCTACAGGAGTATTATCAGACATGTTTGATGTATCATTAATGGCATGTTTACTCAGACATTTCACAGATCTAGACATCCAAGAAAGTCTTCCAGTGAAAATAAACCATTCTGTTGCTGCAGATATTTCCAGGATAAAATTTTACAGAAACTCCATTGTTCATTCTGACAGCGGTAAAGTCGACGAAGACAAGTTCTTGGAGATTTGGAACTGTGTGACTGAGGTAATTTCTCCAATAACTAAATGTAAATAGTAAAAAAATGTAACATTTTACCATCTCGATGGCTGATGACATTGAAGAGTCTTTAAAATATACATGTTATTAATATATGTAGGTTCTACCACTGCATCAAGTGTGATACTATATTTATCCACTCGAGAAGTAAAATGTTTAAAATTTAACTGTCTTTAGTGGATAAATATCGTATAACACTAGATTTGGTGGTGAAATTTGTTTCTCTAACAATTTTCAAATCACAAGCAGGCAAAATTTCTTTCTTTTCGATTGATCAGCAAAAAGATGTGCTCTTTCTACATGACGTCATCAGGCATGGTCGCCTTTTTTCATGCCGTCACGATAAAAAAAATAGAAGAATGTAAGAACATTTGACGTCATATCGGATTTTAACCAATGAAGAACTGAGATGAAACGAACCACACGTTGATTATTTTTTTTCAATGGGTGCAGACAGGGATAAATTGACGGAGAATTAGAAAAAATATATTTATACACTTGAAAAAGTAAAAATGTGATAGACATACACCTTAAAGTTGTATAGTTGTTAAAAGAAAATAATCTTAATTTATACCTTTCAGTTTCACAGAGTAACTTCAACAAGTATGAAAATTTATGTTGTTCTGCATTGAAAGCTGTACAATTATTCTTTTTTTAATTTGATATATAAGATGATGTCAAAGACATGTGTGTGTTGGGATTAGATGTAGGTTAATTCATTTCAAGTGAAAAATAATGCTTTTGAAAATTATCTAAGGAGTTGTTTATTATCAAGGCAGTGCTATTTGGTGAAAGTGAAGTTTCATTACTGTAAACCAACTTATTTTCGCGACTTTCGCGAGTAGAAAAATAACGCGAATATAAATCGTCGCGAATATGTCAATCTTTGATCTTTCCTAAATAAACTTCATCAAGTTTATCAGATAATCGCGAAATTAAATAGCCGCGAAGTGGTCAAGAAAGGATAAAACGCGAAATAAAGTATCCGCGAAAATAAGTTGGTTTACAGTATTGAATTGATGGTTAACAACATGTATTTCTAAAATATCTCACAATTATAACGTACCGTACTGGTCTTTCATTGTAACTATCGTTCATTGAAGCGGTGTCTTTTTGTTGTGGTTATTTTTTTTGAGATTTCCTGTTCTGTAGCTTTTCAGTAGAACTTGAATATGATGTCTTTGTTGCTTTGTCGTCTACGGAAAGACAGGTGTTTTTTTGTTATCGTTGGAGGATCATGTACCTAACAGTAATATTATTATTTACTCTTTATAATCTTGAATGTGTAACGTTGTATGTTTCATTGTTTACATAAAGTACTATTTTGTGTTACAGGCAATACTCAGGCTAGCACCAGAAATGAAGCAAGAGATTGATGCGTTGATAAGTTCATCGTTAACTAATGTCACTGATATCATAGATTGTATACGGCTTGAGAAACAGTTAAAAAAAACAAATCAGCATATGGTAACAATCAACAAGAAATTAGAGACGCTAGAAATAGAAAAAAATAATATAACAGGTATTTCTGATTTATATGGAAAATGTCCCTTTGTGGTCCCTAATTTCTAGCTTGGAAATCAAATTTCCATGGTTATCAACTATCTAAATACATATTTTTATTCCTGCATAACTTATCAATAATATTGATAGTGAAATTAAACACAAAGTTATTATTGTTTCTGAAATAATCGTTGGTGTTTTTTTTTTACATCACAATTAAACAAATTGATAGTGTTGAGTAGGGGCATCATATATGTGCCATAGACGCGTTCCTTATATGTTTATTTTTTTTGGAAAAAGGGGTTGAGTTAAATAAATTGGGGAGAGGGGGGGGGGGTATAAACATCCTTTTTCTCAAAATTTAAGAAATTCAAAAGAAAAGGGGGATGTAAAAAATAATTCCGAAGTCATTTAATTTTTATAAAAGAAAAGAAAAATTGGGTTTCACAACGTATTTTGAAAGTTTGGTATATATAGTCTGAAAACTGATTTAATAAGTATTGCACAACAGCAAGACATCTTTAATTGAAAATAAAGTCAAATCTTATATTAAATTTCGTGTTCTTTGACAACATTTATTCTGTGTGAGAAGCCTATAATGTGTAAAAAAATTAAATCAAATCCAGAACTGCATCATGCTTGAATATTGTGTTTATTTTTCCCCCAACTGTTCGAGGTTGGACATTTGCTGTCATATCCAGATGCGCTTGACAAAGTAGTTTTAGTATATTCTGCGTCTTTAGGACAAGGAAGAGTTTAGCTGATTATGAAGCTTTTATTTTAAAAGAGCATTGATTTTATTGAGAGAGGGTATAAGAAAGAAAGAACTGAAAGTATTTCTATACAAGATTTACGATTGACTTCATATCTATTTTGGCAGTATTTCAGTTTCCCATAGCACTAGTGAAAATGTAACTAATTCATAAATCATATGTTGTGTGTTTCATTATGAAATGCTTTATCCATTTTTTGTTTTTGAACACCATACTTTTAGTGAGTTCTGAATTATGAAATATGTTTTTGAATAGGAGAAACTTACCACTTACCATGATTTGAGTTTGTTTCTAGGTTCTGGCAATTAAGTTATTTTGCATCTCCATTTTTGTCTCTTATACCTTGCTACGATTAATCTTTTATCATTCACTGAAACATGATTGAATACATATCTGTCTATCTAAAACTAATTTTGTTTACAGAAATACAACAACGAACTTTGAAAGAATGGAGAAATAATGGCAAAAAATACATTCCTACCTCAGCAACAATGTTTATACTAGAATCATTAAACAAAACGACGGGTGTTATTATTACTGGATCTCCAGGCTGTGGAAAATCTGCAGTCGCTCATCATGTAGCATTGGAATTAGAAAAGGAGAAATACGATATAATTCCTTGTGATGATCCTTCAGGAATCATTAAGCATTTTACAAAAGATAAATTCCAAGTTTTTGTAATTGATGACGTTTGTGGTAAATTCTCTCTTAATCAACAAAAAGCAGAATCATGGGAGCAAAAAGATTGCAAATTAAGTATGCTAATTGAGTCTTGTAATCTGAATGACGACGATGACGAAAATGATAGCAAATCAGTGCATAAGTTTATCATTACGTGCAGGGAAAATATATATGTTCACGAGACATTCCCAAAACTTACTTGTTTTTCACTTGTACAATGCAGCTTTAGTACCGAATACAAAATTACTCCAGAAGAAAGGAGGACTATTGCAATGTCGTATGTACCTGAGAATATAGTGAACGACATAGAAAATATTTGTCTGTACGATTTTTTCCCTCTTTTATGTTCTCTGTACTGTACAAACCTTAATCAAGATCATAGATTCTTTACCCATCCTGTTGAAATAATTGGAAATGAAATCATAAAAATGAAAAAACAATCTACATCATCTTTTCTCTGTATTTCTCTCCTTGTTCTTAGAAATAATAAATTTTGTATAGACGAATTAAGATCCGAGGATGTGCAACAGCTAGTTAATGCTATATGCTGGGAATGTAAAATCGAACCTGTATCCATTGTAACGATATTTAACAGTTTTGAGTGTCTTAAAGGTGTCTATATTACAGAATCGGATGACTTCTACACAGCAATTCACGACAAAATGTTTGACATCATATCAGCAGCTATTGCACCATTTATAATAAAATGTTTAATAGACCACGTTGATATTGCATTCCTGGCAAATCGTGCGTACATTTCATCATTTACTCAAAATAGTGTTCCTTTTGTTATTCAAATACCACAAGAGTTCGAAAGCCAATTTCTACAACGACAAATAAAAGATGCAATGAAGGGCAAATACTGGGAAGTATTTGGAAGCATTCAAACAGAAAATGAGGCATATAGAAAACTACTTCTATCGTTTCTGAAAGAACAAGACACATGTCAGCAAATTTCGTTTGATTTCGATGAAGATGGGAATACGCCTTTGTATGTATCATCTCATTTGGGATACATTGATTTTGTAGAACATTTTGTAGTAAATTATCCGTATCACATAGAGGTTAAAGACAATGAGGGTAGGTCTCCATTTTATGTCGCATGTGAAAAGGGTCAAATTGCAGTCGTTAGATATTTAATGAAATATAATGAGAACATTGATACAAAAAATATGGATAACACAACAGCATTATCGGCAACCTGCCTTAATGGTCACACTGAGGTTGCTCAACTGTTATTAGACAACAAAGCAGATATCAACAGTAGAGATACTTATGGACAAACTGCTTTACATTCAGCCTGCCAAAATGGACACGCAGAAACTGTGAAAATATTGATGGAATTTGGCATGAATGTCAATCAGAAAGATAAAAATGGTAGAACACCACTGTATGTTGCCTGTAAACATGGTTGTTATGATACAGTGAAATACCTACTTGATTTAAACGACCAAGCATTAATAAGTCGTGTAGATACAACAATAAAAAACGACAAAGGATTTTCAGTTTTACATATAGCATGTTTCGAAGGACATTTAGAGGTAGTAAAGTTATTGATTGACGTTGGTATGAATCTTAATGATACAACAAATGCAGGTTCTACACCACTTCACATGGCTTGTCAGAATGGTCATTATGAAACAGTGAAATTCTTACTTGACTTAAATCGCCAAGTATTAAATAGTCGTGTCGATACTACCATTAAACAGAAAGATGGATTGTCAATTTTACATATAGCATGTTTCAAAGGACATTTAGAGGTAGTAAAGTTATTGATTGACGTTGGTATGAATCTTAATGATACAACAAATGCAGGTTCTACACCACTTCACATGGCTTGTAAGAATGGTCATTATGAAACAGTGAAATTCTTACTTGACTTAAATCGCCAAGTATTAAATAGTCGTGTCGATACTACCATTAAACAGAAAGATGAATGGTCAGTTTTACATAGAGCATGTTTCAAAGGACATTTAGAGGTAGTAAAGTTATTGATTGACGTTGGTATGAATCTTAATGACACAACAAATGCAGGATATACACCACTATACATGGCTTGTCAGAATGGTCATTATGAAACAGTGAAATACTTACTTGATTTAAACGGCCAAACATTAAATAGTCGTGTTGATACTTCCATAAAAGAGGAAGATGGATGGTCAGTTTTACATATAGCATGTTTAAATGGACATTTAGAGGTATTAAAGTTATTGATTGACGTTGGTATAAATCTTAATGATACAACAAAAATCAATTCTACACCACTACACATGGCTTGTCAGGATGGTCATTATGAAACAGTGAAATACTTACTTGACTTAAACTGCCAAGTATTAAATAGTCGTGTCGATACTACCATTAAACAGACAGATGGATGGTCAGTTTTACATATAGCATGTTTCCAAGGACATTTAGAGGTAGTAAAGTTATTGATTGACGTTGGTATGAATCTTAATGACACAACAAATGCAGGATATACACCACTATCCATGGCTTGTCAGAATGGTCAATTTGACATAGTGAAATACTTACTTGATTTAAACGGCAAAACATTAAATAGTCGTGTTGATGCAACCATTAAAGGGAAAGATGGATGGTCAGTTTTACATATAGCATGTTTCGAAGGACATTTAGAGGTAGTAGAGTTATTGATTGACGTTGGTATGAATCTTAATGACACAACAAATGCAGGATATACACCACTATCCATGGCTTGTCAGAATGGTCAATTTGACATAGTGAAATACTTACTTGATTTAAAGGACAAAACATTAAATAGTCGTGTTGATACTACCATTAAACAGGAAGATGGATTTTCAGTTTTACATATAGCATGTTTAAATGGACATTTAGAGGTAGTACAGTTATTGATTGACGTTGGTATGAATCTTAATGACACAACAAATGCAGGTTCTACACCACTTTATCAGGCTTGTCTGAAATGTCAATTTGACATAGTGAAATACTTACTTGATTTAAACGACAAAACATTAAATAGTCGTGTTGATACTACCATTAAAGAGAAAGATGGATTTTCAGTTTTACATATAGCTTGTTTAAATGGACATTTAGAGGTAGTAAAGTTATTGATTGACGTTGGTATGAATCTTAATGATACAACAACAATCAATTGTACACCACTATACATGGCTTGTCATAATGGTCATTATGAAACAGTGAAATACTTACTTGATTTAAACGACAAAACATTAAATAGTCGTGTTGATACTACCATTAAACAGAAAGATGGATGGTCAGCTTTACATACAGCATGTTTCAATGGACATTTAGAGGTAGTAAAGTTATTGATTGACGTTGGTATGAATCTTAATGACACAACAACAATCAATTCTACACCACTATACATGGCTTGTCATAATGGTCATTATGAAACAGTGAAATACTTACTTGATTTAAACGACAAAACATTAAATAGTCGTGTTGATACTACCATTAAACAGAAAGATGGATGGTCAGCTTTACATACAGCATGTTTCAATGGACATTTAGAGGTAGTAAAGTTATTGATTGACGTTGGTATGAATCTTAATGACACAACAACAATCAATTCTACACCACTACTCAAGGCTTGTCATAATGGTCATTATGAAACAGTGAAATACTTACTTGATTTAAACGACAAAACATTAAATAGTCGTGTTGATACTACCATTAAACAGAAAGATGGATGGTCAGCTTTACATACAGCATGTTTCAATGGACATTTAGAGGTAGTAAAGTTATTGATTGACGTTGGTATGAATCTTAATGACACAACAACAATCAATTCTACACCACTATACATGGCTTGTCATAATGGTCATTATGAAACAGTGAAATACTTACTTGATTTAAACGACAAAACATTAAATAGTCGTGTTGATACTACCATTAAAGAGACAGATGGATGCTCAGTTTTACATATAGCATGTTTGAAAGGACATTTAGAGGTAGTAAAGTTATTGATTGACGTTGGTATGAATCTTAATGATACAACAAAATTCAATTCTACACCACTACACATGGCTTGTCAGGATGGTCAATATGAAACAGTGAAATTCTTACTTGACTTAAACTGCCAAGTATTAAATAGTCGTGTCGATACTACCATTAAAGAGACAGATGGATGGTCAGCTTTACATATAGCATGTTTCAATGGACATTTAGAGGTAGTAAAGTTATTGATTGACGTTGGTATGAATCTTAATGATACAACAACAATCAATTCTACACCACTATACATGGCTTGTCATAATGGTCATTATGAAACAGTGAAATACTTACTTGACTTAAACTGCCAAGTATTAAATAGTCGTGTTGATACTACCAATAAAGAGGAAGATGGATTTTCAGTTTTACATATAGCATGTTTCAATGGACATTTAGAGGTAGTAAAGTTATTAGTCGACGTGGGTATGAATCTGAATGATACAACAAATGCAGGATATACACCACTTTATCTGGCTTGTCTGAAAGGTCAATTTGACATAGTGAAATACTTACTTGATTTAAACGGTCCAGAAATAAATAGTCGTGTCGATACTACCATTAAAGAGGAAGATGGATTTTCAGTTTTACATATATCATGTTTCCAAGGACATTTAGAGATAGTAAAGTTATTGATTGACGTTGGTATGAATCTTAATGATACAACAAATGCAGGTTCTACACCACTTTATCTGGCTTGTCGGAAAGGTCAATTTGACATAGTGAAATACTTACTTGATTTAAACGGTCCAGAAATAAATAGTCGTGTCGATACTACCATAAAACACAAAGATGGATCGTCAGCATTACATCAAGCTTGTTTCAATGGACATGCTGAAATACTCAAGTTATTGATTGATATCGGTATGAATATTAATGAAAGAGACAATTATGGAAGAACAGCTGTTCACTTAGCTTGTTTGAAGGGACATGGTGACATTGTGAAGATTTTAAAGGATAATTGTGCCGAAGTAGAAACACTTGATAGTGACAGACGTACGCCATTAATGTGTGCTAAAGACAAAGGTTATTCCGATATTATGAAACTTTTGATAGAATAAATTGAACAACGTTACGAAGAGTATGATAAAGAGCGTATAAACATTGTAAACACAACCAATTGAGCACTATATAGGGTTATCAATTTATTGAGACTTTAACTGACTTTTTGTTTCTTTTTAGATTTTGTGACGTCTAACTTTAAATGATAATGATTTCTTAATACGTTCAATATACATATCTTATTAGTTAACAAGTAAGTCAATATTTGACAATTTATACAAGTAAATAAAAGGTAGCTTTGAATTGCATTTCAGTTTTATCCTTATTCAAAGTATTCCTAACATAATAAATTGAAAATATAAATTGTAATTTGTTAGTGTTTTATACATGTAAGTTTGTTATCTTAAAAAGCTACAAAAAGCCGATGTATACGCAACATAGGGATAATCATCCGGTGGTGTATGTAAAACTGTTTGTTTAAAGCTTTATAAGAGAAGGGACAGGATCTGGATGTTTCATTCCTTGTATGCAGATACTTTGTGAAATGGAGTGTCTTTTGTCATATGCCCATTGTTATTGATATCTTTTTAGTTGTTCGGCGAATGCTTGAAAGCAATGGCAGTTATTTGCTGTGTGTTAGAGGATAATTATATATGAGATATGGGTTCCTTGCAACGCATTCATGTTCGTCAGACAAGTTTTACGAACTAATTTCATAGAAAAAGTAATTAAGGTTAAAGTTACGTGGTTAGTTCCTTTCGCAAATACTATAAGCTGAATATCAACTATATGTGGTGTATAAAATGATTGTAAGGAATCATGTCGTCTGACAGATTCATCTGGCCTTTACTTCATTTTCATGGTCTTTGGCTAATAATTTTTTTTTTGTATATTGGTATTTTTCCCCAAGTTTTTTAAGCACTAACCATATTTAGTGTACGAAATAAATTAAAGGGACATTAACCTTACATGACATTAAGAGTGTTACATAATTATATGCTTTTTTTTAATAATAAATGGGTAATTATCCAACGCTCGAGGAAACTCATATCTCTTTGTAAATCAACAACTTTTTATGAAGAAACAGAGACTACAATCTACAATGAATCCCAATAGCCCTATATTTAAAACACATGTTTATATATGAAAAGGCATACATGACGTTGGGCAAAAGTTGGAAATGAATGTGAAACTAATCAGAGATTGTACTTAGATCTCAACAGCTTTTTTTATATCTTTTCAATCAAAGTCTTAATAAGAATATAATAGAACATAGAATAAAAATTAAAGTTTAAATAAACTTTTAAATGTATAACAAATCAACAACAACATACTGAATTACAAACACAAAACACTTTATGTCGTCCAGAAAAATGCATGTCAAAGCTAAATGCGTGCTTACATATTCCAACTTGATAGGACATCATGCAATCCTACTCGTCATTGTTACTGATACGTACAATTAATTTTGAAGTGAAATGATAACTTTGATCGGAACATGTCTTAAAGTGTGAACAATATATTTCTCCATCAATTTCAATCTTTCAGTCAATTTTCAGACTGTATCCACTGTGGTAAAATCGAAACTGTACAAATGATTCGCTTGCAATACGTTGAGATGTGTTCAGATTGTTCAGTAGTTTTTAATTAAACTTTCTTGTAACCTCAACAGCGTATTGAATTGTCAGAAAAGGTTCTGAACAGTGCTGAATTAACTGCAGGTAAAACGTCTGAATAGTCTTTGAGTGCACCGCAGTCTGAAAATTGACCAAACGACTGAATACGACTGAATAATTTTTGGTCCGACTTCTCAGATTGTGTTTTGATTCAAATGACCGCTATAAGACCACATTCGGATGCTAGTGTATGTCTGTAGTTATGAAAAGTACCAGGATTTTAATTTAATACGCCAGACGCGCGTTTCGTCTACATAAGACTCATCAGTGACGCTCAGATCAAAACAGTTGAAAAACCAAACCAATACAAAGTTGAAGAGCATTGAGGACCCAAAATTCCAAAAAGTTGTGCCAAATACGGCTAAGGTGATCTACTCCTGGGCGTAAGAAAATCCTTAGTTTTTCGAAAAATTCAAAGTTTTGTAAACAGAAAATTACAAAAATTACCATATGATTGATATTCATGTCAACACCGAAGTGCTGACTACTGGGCTGGTGATACCCTCTGGGACGAAACGTCAACCAGCAAAGAAGTCTGTCAAAGACGATAACATACGACAGCGTCATCCATCAACAGACATGAAAACACAAGTTAACTGTAACTGTGTAACTCACTTGATATAGTAAAAAGTTTTAATATCTCTTCTGTTGACAGTAACGTAAACGTTAACTGACACATACAGTCAGGCTCAGGATAAGTCATGATCTTGTGTATTCACTATTATTTCCATCTAGCGCCACTAAGATGACACGTTCTCTCATTACTCCGATAAATCGTGCTAAAAAGTGTTTCCGTAAAAAGATACATTTATTCTTATCTCAGACACAGATTTGTGTAGTTCAATTCAATCAGATCAATAGATTGATAGTAATGGGAAAACGGAATCAAGACCAGAAACTGGGAGTAATATATCGTCTTGAATTACAACAAAAGCGACAATATGCAATCTCTCGAGGAGTAGAATCACTAACTGAAATACATAATGGATGCACATATTATATGGATTTCCCTACTGTAATGAACACTGTTGATTAGGAAAATATCACTAGTCTATTTAAGTAGATACCTATTACTGCAGTCACAAATATGGTATAAGAATGTCAGAAGTGAGTTTACCAAGTAATTTTGATGATCAAGTCCGACAAAGCGAATGAGTCGCACATCTGTGTCTATTTGAAGTCAGATGATTGTAATTAAGTTAATGTGATAAGTTGCTGTTTTTCATATCTGATTTTTCGTGTTTATGTCTATGTCATAAATCATGTCATTGTTTTTTTCAATTTGTTTAATGACTGTTCGAAAAACAGGTGAATCAATAAATCCTAACAAAACCAAACGCTCGACTTTATAAACCAACACTCACAGAACGGACTAGAAATCTACTGGCATGTTTTCTCTTGTTGCCAGCATTATACCACCATAAAAACAAACGGAGGCTGAACCAGGTATCTTCCTAATTGTATTCTTCAGAGAATATACAATATGTTCAGCCTGATACAAGTACTGTTTGACTTTGAGATAATTTTATCCAAAATATAAATCACTCCTTTACAAGTTGGTTGACAACAATAGAATTTCTTTTTTATAAATGACGATGAAATTTATCCAAATGTCATAACCACACTCTAGCCTATTCAATTAACATATCGTTCCGAATTTGAAGGGGTTTTTACTTACATTCGCAACCTAACGGGTGCCACAAAAAGAGAAGGATCTGCTTGCTATACTGGAAAATAAAAGTCACCCCATAGTGTTTGTTATGACATAAGAAGTTTTTTAAAACTTATGAGTTATACCATCCCTTTTGCATCTTTTTATTCTTTTGGAAAGAATGTCATTTGTGGGAATTAGTAATTATGAGTGAAATAAATCTGCTTGAACAATCTGCCGGAAGTATTAAGCTTTAAACGTTTTAACTTATATAATTTAATGAACATATTTGGATGAGAAACGTACAAAATCATTCAGTTGTTACTGGAAACAACTAAGTATACAACATGTGACATATTCAATAGTGTTTATCTAAATGTAAGTTTATCACTTCTTGACATTAGAGAAATAAATTGTTTTGTTATTTTCTGTGACGTTCTAAAAAATTACATTTTAATAACAGACAATAACCATATCAATTTTCTTTCGCTAGCTAAAAAAATGTCGCAGATTGTAGGATCTACTTACCCTTCCGGATCACCCTACGTTTTAAAGAGGTTCGTGTTGCTCAGTCTTTTTTTTTTCTATAATCTCTATATTGTGTTTAATGAACTATTGTTGGTAGTTTTTGTTTTTGCGAAGGCATTGTTTGTTTTATTCATGTGGTATCGTTCACCTGTTTTTTTGCTAGATATAGGGAAATCCTAAATATAATAAAATTGAGAACGGAAATGGGAAATATATCAAAGTGACAACAACCTGACCAAAGAGCAGACAACAATTAAGAACCTATATATTTACGATGGTGAAGGTGTTTAATAGTTTTAGATATTTTACAGATACCCAAGCATTTCTTTTGTTAATTGTCTGATAAGATGATTTCATTTTCATGGTTCAGTGACTGAAAATTTCATTAGTATTATAATTGGCTAATAGCATGTCAATCGAGATTGTCTGGCCAGCCCTATGTTATAATGTATTGAATTTAAATATTAGCATAGTTTTTATGTTGAATTTTGTAATTATGGTAGATAGTAGATCCACTGACGAATGGTCAATTACCACTTTTGGTGGGGTTAGTTTTGCGAAGTTTTTAGTTTTCTATGCCGGGTATTCTGTACTATTATTTTTCTCTTTGTCTGTTTCTTTTAGCCATGGCGTTGTCAGTTTGTTTTCAATCTATGAGTTTGTTTCTCCCTCTGGTATCTTTGTTCCTTTTTTACATTTTGGATTGTTTTGTGCTCTATATTTAGTCAGGGTCTATTCAGTTTCAACATTTGCATTGTTCTATTAAAACTACCTTTGATGTAAGGCATCGTGAGCATTGCATAGATTCTAAAAAATATAATGCTTACTCTCAGAAAAGAGCAAACCTAATACAATTCAGAATTATTCTTCAGGCAAAGCAAACTGTTTAAAGACAGCTTACAAAATGTTATCCTGGTGCCTTTGATGAGTTTTTACAACAAAGGAGAGATATGTGTTGAACAGGAAAACTTTTTGTTATAAATTTAAAAAAAAACTTTTAACAATATAATACTTTGATTAGTGAATTTCTATCTGCAATCTGATACCACTTATTTCACAATAGATTAATTATATTTATCTACAGATTGTTAATATAAATTTCTATGATTAATTTAAACGAGCCTATTATGTTTTCTTCGAGTAAACAATTAACTTACGTAAACCCAGAAAAATGTCACTAGCATTTCCTTCTTGCAGGATTTGAAACAATCTACTAACTTAATATTCCGTTCCGTAATCCCTTCCTGTTATTGGAATATTAAATAACACATAACTCATGCATTGGCTGTAGTGGATGACGTAACACAAGTGTCCAATAGCTATATATGTAATTGTAACACTACAATCATGTACTTTATCAATGTAATGTTTTCATAGCTATGAAGGAAATACTCTATAGTGTATATTACGTTCTTCTTATTAATTCTTTACAATCAGTGTTTGGTAAGTAGATATATCCAAATTATTTTAACCATAGAAAAATGAATTAAAAAATAATAATTTGACCTTCTCCTTGTGACCACTTTACTGCTTTGCATATACAGATATTTTGGATTATGGCATTTCTCCTTGTAAACTCATCGAACCTTTGAACAAACTTATAAGTAAGGGTTATCGTACCAATATTGTAATTAGATCTCTGAATATAGTTCACATTGGCACTAATATTGATTTTGTCATTAGCAAATTAAAACATAACTAAATTTCATTATCTTTTGAGGCGAGATGTATAGGGGACACAGCCACGTTAATTTTTATTTCTATAGAAGTCGCTCTTCACTATACTACTACCTGTCGATACATTTATTTTTGGCATTGCACAAGTCATGTCTTCTTTGACTATTAATGACGTTAAAATACTAAATCCCTGTGATGTGTTTTAGTCGATTTTAGTCTCTGATGCATGATTTTTTACTATTAATTGGTTTTGGCTTTTAACTAGCTGTCAGTAACTGCGAGTACTCTCAAATCGTATTTTCTTGTTAATTCGACCTGTTGATACTGTTTATACTGCTTTTTTGTCATTTTTTATTTATATGGATCTTGGCTGTATACCAGCTTTGATTATTTGTAATATCTTCAATTTTTCACTTATTCTTACAACATTTGTATAAACTTCAAGATTATAAAAAACCGGTTTTTTTCTAAAGTGAACATTGATTGGTTAAATATTTCTCAGTGTGTTTGAATTTATTTGATAGCCTTTTGGTCATGACTGTTTGTCTCTAATATTTAATTAACTGTGCATTTGTATTCAGATATCGCAGATCAAATTTATTCGTTCTTTGTGTAATCATACGTTTTTTGATTGAGTTAAGTCTGCTAATTGATATTTTATAGTATGTTTTTATATGTTGTGATGTTATGCTATTGTTTCAGAAAAAGGGAGAAGGTTTGGGCCCATTAAAACGTTTAATCCCGCTGCAAATGTTTGCACCTGTCCTAAGTCAGGAATCTGATGTACAGTAGTTGTCGTTTGTTTATGTAATATATACGTGTTTCTCGTTTCTCGTTTTGTTTATATAGATTAGACCGTTGGTTTTCCCGTTTGAATGGTTTTACACTAGTAATTTTTGGGCCCTTTATAGCTTGTTGTTCGGTGTGAGCCAAGGCTCCGTGTTGAAGGCCGTACTTTAACCTATAATGGTTTAATTTTTAAATTGTTATTTGGATGGAGAGTTGTCTCATTGGCACTCACACCACATCTTCCTATATCTATTTCAATTCATAGAATTACACATTTCTTATCAATGCATTATTTATTTATCCATATATAACATGCGTCGGATATATACCTTATACTAGTGAACGTATACATGTACATGTATAGGCTCTGATTTTTTTAACATTCAAATACGAAATAAAAGATAAACTTTGGAAGTTTTTGTAAGGTTCTTCGGATCGAAATGTGTAAACAGATGCATTGATATTCATTTACATTAGGTTCATTTCTACGCAGCTCATATCATGCATATCTCTATTCAGCGGAGGGAGGATAGGACCTTTATCGGGACTCCGGGATCGGGTGTTTTTAAGCTCGGGATTTCGGGATTGACCCTTTCAATAAATTCATTTCTTTCTAGAGGCTGGTCGACATTCTCTGTTCCAATTGTTGTATCCGTCGTGTTGTGCATATTAAGTTGGGTGTAAAACAGATATTCAGATACAAATAACAAAATCATGGTGGCATCAGTTATAGCTTCGAGTAGAATACGTAGAGCAAGGTCTTCTTACCCTTCCGGAGCAACTAAGATCACCCCTATTTTTTGTTAGGTTCGTGTTGCTTAGTCTTTAGTTTTCTATGTTGTTTCTTGTGTACTATTATTTGTCTGTTTGTCTTTTTATTTTTAAGTCATTGCGTTGTCAGCTTATTTTGAATCTATGAGCTTGACTGTCCCTCTGGTATCTTTCGTCCCTCTTTTACCATTGCTTCATTACACCCGATATCTGAAGTAAAACTAATTGTACATTTTGACGGCATTAAATGTGGCTAGAAAATCAGCATAAATGTACGTCTGTGGTAATAGAATAACAATCGAGTTGAGTATTTTGATGTTAACCACACAAGCCAGTAAAATTAAAAAGAGCTTGTTGTAAACATGCTTAATACAAACAATTCAAAATGGACGATTTCAAACACCCTAAAGGATAGAATTCGATAAGACTATCTCAAATCAATCGATCATACAATGCTTTGTATATCATATGACCACTACTTTAAGTATTTTACTAGGGCCATGGCCAATTTTAGAATTAGTCTTAAGGTTACCTTTATAATGTAAGTATTATTTTAATTCCTCTAATGTCTGTTATGGACTGGACTGCAGTCAACAAAATGTTTTATATTAACAACAAATTACCACTTCATATATGTGAAGAGTTGTTTATTAAAGTTTTGTAAAACTTATACTAGGTAGGTATCTTCTTAAATCACTCTTTTTGAAATTTAACTTTATGAAGAATCAAACACAGAGACTCAATTTTCCTTTGCATTTCATTTTAAGTTTGGACAAAAATCATTTAAGACATGTAGAGGTGAATGGGATTGCATTCTAGTAAATGTATTTTTGAATCTTACACATGTTACACCCGCTTATTTTACATCTGTTCAAAACTCATTACATATCAAATGGTGAAAACAAATACAAACGCATCCATAAGTTCAGGAGAAGTGGCTGTCTGATACATGCTTGTATGCTTGTAATATATACAATGGAAACCCAACGACAAAAAGAAATAAAACATTCATCTAGAAAGCAACGTATATTCTTTAACAAAAAAGACATGTATTAATTCAATATGTCAATCTATTGATCGTTCTGTGTCTATAAGTTATGTACAAGGTAAAATAAAAACAAACAAACAGTCAACATATGAGCTGCGTCAGATAGAAATCGACCTTCTGAAAGTTCACGTAAACATGTACATGTATAAGACTTTGATCGAATCTATAATATCAAAACACGAAATAAAAGATGAATTTGGTCTGTTTTGTAGGCTATATACTTTTCATAAAGAGTTTTTCTTCCAAAATAGATTTTATTTTAACATAATATAAGCAGGAGTGACTAGCCATAAAACCAGTTTCAACCTATCATTGATTCTTAAAATATCATGTACCAATTCAAGAATATGACAACTGCTAAATTGTATATATATAGTTTCTATAAATGTTGGCGTTTGTTCATGTTGCACTGTGTTTCTGTTGTTCCGTTGTTTTCCATTTATAGTAGATGTGTTTCCTTCTGTTTTAGTTTGTTACCCGGATTTGTTTTCGCTTAATCGATTTCTGACAATTTAAAAGCGGTTTACTGTTGTTGCCTTTATTCACAGAAATATTGATATTCATTTTCTTTATTTTTGCGTTGCAGCTAATATATAATCATTAAAAAGAAAGAAAAACATTCAGATGTAACACACGATAAGTAGGGACGAGATTCCTGGCATGAATAGTTTATTTTAAATGTTAAAACTCCCTCTTTTATTCTCGACCATTTTATCATCAAAGCATACACAAAGAACAAAGAAAATATTATGCACATACGTAGAACATGTAAAAAAAATACTAAACTTTTTCAATAACGACAAAATTTACACCAAAGTGCATACGCAATAATAATAATATACAACATCAAATTAGAAAAGTATCCTAAAATTCTGCCTTTCTACACTCTAATATCGGTTGCTGTACTGAATAGAAAATTTCATTGCTTTAGTATATAGGTATAATCACTATCCGGCATCTTATAATACTTATAAATCTAGTTAGAGAGTTTGAACCTTAGATTTAGCAGAATCAGTATGATCTTCTACTATACGTATAGTACACATGACATTTTCTCTATAATTTCAGGAATTGGTTCTTTGAACATTGCCTTAAACAAAAGCGCAACACAAGTTTCAACATTGAATAACAAGGTTCTACGATTTGGACCAAGACATGCTAATGATGGAAAGAGAAATCAGATTGCAACTAATGGTGACTGCACTCACACTACTGATACAGATCCTGTTAAATGGTGGACAGTAGATTTTGGAAATATGTATACCATTGAAAGCGTTCACATATATGCAAGAACAGATTGCTGTCGTGAGCCTATTGATATAATTTCTTTATAATGTGTTCAACAGTTAAAAAAAAACTTTTTTCTTTGTTGAACAAACTTGTATTCCTTTTAAGTTCGTGTATGACAATTTCTGAATACTTTTTTCCTCTGATTTTACTATGATGATCAGCAACATATTGTGCAAGGCGGCTCATGCGAGTGACCAAGGAGCTGTTTCCACTTCCAAAGCAACTGATATTAGGCTCGTGTTGCTTATTATTTTATCTCCGTAGCGTTTTGTAGACTATTGTCTGTTTTTTTCGTCGTAGTTTATTTTGGCTTTGTGTCTTGAATTTATCATTTGTAAAGTCCTCCTCGGTACTTTCCATCTTTTTCCCATTTTTCTTTTATATCTCAATTTGCCTTTGTCTTAGTTTGTTTTGTATATGTTTAGAATTGCCTACTTATTTGTTGTCTCAATGTACCACTCCATAGATTCAACCGATTTTTTTCAACTGATTTGTATAGTTCGTTCTTATTTTGTACTGTTAAACCATTGTCCCAGGTTATGGGAGGGTTTGGATTCCGCAAACATGTTCAACCCCGCCACATTATTTATGTATGTGCCTGTCCCAAGTCAGGAGCCTGTAAATTCATTGTTTGTTGTTTGTTTATGTGTTACATATTAGTTTTTAGTTCAATTTTAATTAAATAAGGCTGTTAGTTTTCTCGTTTGAATTGTTTTACATTGTCTTATCGGGGCCTTTTATAGCTGACTACACGGTATGGGCTTTGTTCATTGTTGAAGGCCGTACGGTGACCTATAGTTATTAATGTATGTGTCATTTTGGTCTTTTGTGGATAGTTGTCTCTTTGGCTATCATACCACATCTTCTTTTTTATAGTGTATGTCTCTTATGATATCATTTATTCGTGGCTTAGGAAATATTAATTGTATAAATATTTGAAATGTCAATACATTTATCAATTTATTAATATATATGTAGTAATACAAAGTCCTTACCTTTTTAGCACGCAACCTCTCCGTAGTATTGCACTCTGGTCAAACTTGCACATAAGACCAATTGGTATAAGACAGTTAAGCACCTAGAGATTTATGTCTAAAGGCAGTTGGGGGGTAAGGACATTCAATTTATTTATTCCTAAAACAGCTTTTTTTTATTTCAATGTGAACGTGAAGGATAAAAAGACAGTACTAACCAGTGTTCCACAAGGGAAATAACAATTGTTAATCTGAAATCCAAGATATAATTAGTGTTCCTCGGTAAGATTTTTGGTAAAGACACAAAGACACAAAATTCTGGGAAAAGGAAATGTATCATTGTCTGTAATCCCAGGAATAACAATTACTTTGGGACTTCCAAACTAATCATTCGTACGTACTTATCGACAATCGTTGAACACACTGATATCAAGGGCTACAGTAAGTTAAGCATGCATCACAATCTTGTATATCACAGTAATGACATTTGCTCCAGAAGTTTCTTAATTCATGATTTGCATCATGAAATCCAGGGTATAACAATATAACATTGGAATAGTAAGGATATACTGAAGTATTTTCAATTTCAATATCAGTAATTAAAGGTTTTGATTCAAGTAAAAGTTAATTTAATTTAAACATATTTATTTATAGTGGATTGGGAAACAAGTTTTGCAACTTACATCAATCCCTTTCCACTTTGCGGGTTCGAGTGATGTCTTTTAGCGGCATTGGCTGCTCTTTTTCGTAATCTACAAGGGTGTCTTTTACGTGCAAGAGATATGACTCTCTCTTAACATAAGTCAGCCATTTATCGTCCCCTTCCGACGGACTATCATCGTTTTCTCAAGACTATACTCGCAAATGGTGTCAAGGGATAGTCAACAATTCAGTTCCTGAACTTTTCATCACGCAACGGAAATTGAACCAGGAACCTTTGTGTTACTAGTCCTATGCACTAGCCACTACACTTCGGCTTTTTACAAGTAAAGGTTATATTGTCCAATATTTTAATAGTGTTCTGATATGTACTGACACATATACCACAATTGTCGCAGATATGAAAACAAGTAAACATGGTAAATCACAAAATGTAAATTGTATTTCAGCTGAACAACACAGTGACTTTGAAATACGAATACATAATACTTCTGATTGGAGTAGTCAGTTTAGTCTTTGTTATAAGCAAATTGGACAGGCACCAACTGAATTGTATGTTAACTGTCCAGACCACCTATCAGGGAAATATTTGACAGTATATAAGAAAGATGATTATCGCCATTATCCTTTGGCATTATGTGAAGTGGAGGTCTACGGAATAGAAGTCATTAGAAATACAGCTAATATATATGAATCAAATTCAACTTCTCTTGGAACCATACATAGCGATCACAAAATAAAAGAAAATAATCTAAGTACCGGCTTTGATTTGCATGACCAAACAACAGGTATTATAACTAAAACAGAATTTTGATTCAACATCAAGATTTTTATGTTGTTACGCTTCTTCTAAGAAGCTTATTTCAATCACAGCCATTAAGTGTGTTTGAGGTTCTCATTTTACCAGGACTATATTTTTTTAAAAACTGATATTGGGTACGATGTCGATTGAGAATGGAAATGGGTAATATAAAAAAACAAACAAAAAAAAAACCCGACCAAAACGTAGATAATAGTTGAAGGCCACAGATATGTCTTAAATAGAGCGAGAAAATCCCGCAACCGAAGGTGGCCCTCAGCTGGCCCCAAATATAGCAAATGTTTTTGCCTCTTTTATTTTATCTTTCCTGAAAGCTATTCATACAAATGTGTTTAAAATTGTCATAAGAATTATATCAATGGATGTTTCTAAGGACCTTCAAGTATTAACGGCGAAGGCCGTTTGCTTATGTTTGTGAAATGAAGTCCGAATAGGCAAATTGGCAAATTACGTAAAAATAACTCTAATATTTTATAATGTAAATAAAAACCAAAATACCCTGTTAATATAAAACAGTAATCATAACTCGTGGATCTATTTCCGATTGTCAGGATATGAATTCAAATTATATATCAATTATTTTGTTAAAATTTAAGGTGACAATAGGTTAACTACGTCTTCAAAACACGACACTCAATTAACTGCCATAGTTGCACATCATATAAGACCGAGAGAAAAAAAGTAACGATTATACGTTACGGATGCGTAAAAAAGGGTAAAATCGTGACCAAACTTATGATTAATACACGTATTGGTTCAAGATTGGATAAACATCATTTTTCACCAGTCACTCGTTTCATATGACTTTAATGCTTGACGTATTGATTTAAAACACTAGTATCATTGAACCAGGGGTATGTCAAAGAACGTCTCGTCCTTTTTCTAAAACATAATTCATCGGCATATACCTTGTAGATTCAACGTGGTTTATTGTTCTTTCATTTGACTTGTTTCTATCATTGATTTGACTTTTACTGTTTGGTCTGTTTCCGTGATATTCATTTGACGTGGATCGGTCCTTATACATCCCGTCATTTTGTTTGTATTCTCTTTCAGTTTTGCTGGAGTGTTTTGCATGTGCGACTTTTTGTGTTTCTTTTGTTCATATAACGTGACTCTGTACTTTTAAAGATCCCGCCAGTGAGTTATTGTATTATAATATGTCATTATGTTATTGTTCCATTATAAGGCTGAAAATAATTTGAACGAAAAATTATTTTTCTCACGTAGGGATATTAACCATATGAGGAATCTTAAAAGTTCTTAAAAACTTATGGATAATTTAAAATCTCGGTCATTTTCTGAAATTTATTTTAACAGAATTTTTATTTTTTAACCCTGTAAACCATCATTCCCCAACTTAAAAAAAAACACTGAGCGGCAAAATTATTTAAAAATTGTCCCTATGTGACGTTAACCTTTTTTGGCGTCAAACACGCCAACCATTGCATGTGGTTTTCTATTTAATAGATGCGTGTTGTGCTTTTTCACGCTACTTCGAAGACCTGTTGGTGACCTTTTCTTGTTGTGTGGTCGGGTTGTTGTCTCTTTGACACATTCCTTATTTACATTCTCAATTTTATTTCTGTGTTTTTGTTTGATATTTGTTTGTTTTGAGAAAGTGACACGTTGATGTCTGCTGCGCAACTATTTTACCTTTTGCTACTCTTTTGTTCGCACATGCGACTATCGTACAAGTGAGAGGTCTAGTGCTATAAAACCAGGTCCAATCCACCGTTTTCTACATTTGAAAATGCTTGTACAAAGTCAGGACTATGGCAGTTGTTGTCCATTCGTTTGATGTGTTTTATCAGTTGATTTTGCTGTTTGATTAGGGACTTTCAGTTTTGAATTTTCTTCGGAGTTCAGTATTTTTGTGATTTTACTTTTTTCTCTTAAAAAGACAATGTGCTGATCTATTTATCCCTTATTATTTTTGCATATATTGTTGATATTATATTTAGGTCACAAATCCATATTGGCTGTAACCCGACCGATAGTTTATCCTTGCCGACTTTAATTTTTATGGTGTCGATAGCATAAAACAACCCTACTTTCACACCCTGATTTGGACGGAGCTGTTAATTGAAGCACTTAATTTGCTGTGTGGTCCATATCTCCAATTTTGTCTTATTTTAATCAGTCTCAATTACTTATATTGAACATTATTAATGCTATTGATATTTTCAGATTATACTCAGTGGATATTTAAGGAACTGTTTCCCCCTAAACAATTGAATCCATCGAGGACACCATTCTATCTTTTCATACAGCCATCGACCTCATTGATGGAATGTTCAATAATATGTACAGGTGACCCTAAATGTAGAGCGGTTTTTATTTACGAAAAAAAACACATGTTTTGGATTATCCCCATTAACGCCAAACTCAAAACTGATTTCAACAGTACGGGTATTCATCAAACAACCACAAGACGGTATGTATACTTTTTCAATCCGGCAAATCGTTTAAGGTTTAAAAATAAATTAAAATGGAAATTGACACGACCAATTGGTACAATTACGACTATCTTCCTGTCATATATAACGTATATATTAACAATCCCCTAGTGAAGAACTTGCCTGATTTAACGTTCTTGCAAATTTTTAGAGCAAAATACCTTTAATGTGCATCCACATTGTCAATTTTTGGCAAATTGAATTGATAAAATTTGATAAACTAAAAACTTTTCATAGCGCCGTCTACATTTGAAATCAGTGACAAATCACAAATGCTGGTTAATATTTTTATTTATTCTTATGCTTATAATGTGGTGGAAAACATTCATCCTGCGCATGACATTTTTATTGATTCGTGCGCCAATGAGAACTCTTATTGAGAAAAAAACGCGTTGCGTACAAAATTATAAGCCTTAACTGTGTTGAGTTTTATATAAAATAATGAACACAGGCTTTATCTATCTCTTTTATATACATAAAATTAAGCATAGAAATTGAACATGTCGGATGCCAGTTGACATTATCCACCGAACTTTGACTTAGAATAAATGGATAGACTTCCATACAAATTGATCCATTTGCATCAATCTATTTCTTTATTCACCTGATCATAATGACACTGGCTTTGTTTAGTAATTATGTTTATCCACAAACATTTTACACATGTTATAACCGATAGCTGTCTATGACATGTAATATAATACACTTTTTATCTGTAAATTGATATTCGACTTTGATCATTTCTATTGAATGTAAACCTAAAACAAGTGTTTTGGACCAATGCAACTGTTGTTTACAATTATACTGTTTATAAAACTTTGATCTTATTCGAACTTTTTAGGTTTTCAACTACCAGACATGTAGTAACTTATTAAGATTCGGCATATATATATATGGCAATTCGGTTTTCATTATTATTAAATGTCGTTATTGATTTGACCTCCTAATTGATTTGTGTTCAAATGTAAATTTGTATTGAAAATAAACACGAGTGTCGTGTACAGAATTATACGCATGGTATCTTTGCTGAATTTGGAATAGTAACATGATGAACAAAGGCTGTCTGTTTTATACACATAAAATTATAGCAAAAATTGCAATGCGAGTTTACATTTATCCACCAAACTTGACATAGACTTACTGCCAAGCCGGCCTTCCATACAAATTGATGACAATCGATGTATATATGTAAAGCGAGCTATGCATTGTGGTTAGTACAGATGATAATTTAATATGATTTGTTTTACAGAATGTAATGGTTGGGACTTTGTTTATTATAACGGGCTATGCATGCTGTTTAGTACTATTGATTTGGATTGGTATGAAGCAAAAACATATTGTGAAAACAAGAATAGCCACTTACTGGTCCTAGATTCTGAACAAAAGGTCAACGAAACCAAAGAGTTCTTAAAAACTTACTGTAAGTTTGGATAATTGCTTATATCAATTGATTTAGGTACAAGTTATTTTACAATGATGCACTTTAACCTTACCTACCAGATGCAATTTTTTAAGGTCCATCCAGCATCTTAATTTTTAATTTTAATTCAATTATGCCGAAGAGCCGCCAAGTATGTTTTTCTCATCACATTTTTTTATCACATTTTTTTATCACTTGGCCACAATCATCATAAGGGTATCTATTTTTAAAAATGTGCCCGATACCGCGCCTGTCAACCAACATGGCCAAAATGGTTGAAAATTGAACATAAGTGTGAAACGCAAATTTTGGGTTTTATCTCTGAAACAAAAGCATTTAGAGAAAACTGGCATGGGATAAAATGAAATGTTCTTCTTTAAGGTTATTATCTTGAATACTGTTATGGATAGAGATAAACTGTAATAAGCAATAATGTTCAGCAAAGTAGGATCTAATAATAGCTCAACACGACCAAAATGTTTAATTGACCTCTTAAAAGAAAATTGTTTAATTTAATTTTTTTTTTATGTCGCCGTTGTTGTTATCTTTTACAAAAGTCTTCTCCTCTGAAAATTATGAGACAAATTTAACCAAACTTGGCAAAACTCATTATTAAGGTATCTTGTTTAAAAACTGTGTCCTTTGGCCCCACCATCCGACCAACAAGGTCGACATGACTAGAAATATAATATAGAGGAAAACTACAGATATTTGCTGAAAAGGAGGGACGAAAGATACCAAAGGGACAGTCAAACCCATAAAACGAAAATAAACTGACAACGCCATGTCTAAAAATGAAAAAGACTAACAGACAAAAAATAGACATGACACAACATAGAAAAGTAAAGAATAAGTAACACGAACCAAACCAAAAACTAAGGTTGATCGCAGATGCTCCGGAAGGGTACGCAGATCCTGATCAACATGTGGCACCCGTCGTGTTGCTCATGTTATTACAAATCCGGTAAACTTTCTAATTCGATAGGTCACATTCATGAAAGGGAAGGGGATTGTAATTACGACGTAAGGAACATATCCGATACCATTTGTGAAACGGTTATTCAATAACGGTCAACCAACTCGTGGTGGCGTTTGCAACTTAAGAATTAAGAGCAAATCTGATTTTACATAAAAATGTTCATCAGGTTTCGATCTACTTAGTACCCAAAAACAATGTAACAAGTCAGATAACCCGTTTTCTAGGTTGCTGTCCTGAGTTTGGTAATTTTTAAGAAAATTTTGCAGTTTTTTGTTATTTTGTAAATACTTTCAGATAAACTGTTTATAGCAATAATATTCAGCAAAATAAGATTTACAAATGTCACCATTACCAAAATCGCCAATTGACATCTTGTATGAGTTTTTGTCCTTTAAAGGCATTTTCTGCAATTTTTTTGTTTTTTTTTCAAAAATCTTTTGTCTCTTACTTAACTGCTTGGCCAAATTAAATAATTAACAAAACCACAGTAAATACAGATGAGCGACACAGGTTCTTGAGAGCCTCTAGTTGTAATTATTCACCATATAATTATTCCATAGATCGAGAATCGACGAATCGAGAAAACTAGCAGCCTTATTTATGTACAAAAAATTAACGAAAAACAAATATGTAACACATAAACAAACGACAATCACTGAATTACAGGCTCTTTTCTTAAATGTTTATAACATACTAAATGTATGTTCATATTAAAATTGATAGAAAACCAAAAATTGGGAATTTTGGAAATACAGGAGGAGGGATAAAAAAAAAGTTCTAAATTCTGTCCCCAATAACCTGATACTTTTGCTGAAATTCTCCAGTCATTCAGAATTTTAAAAAAAATCTTCCATCAACACTTTACATACTTTAAACTACGCTCTGTATGCCTGCGATTTTGCGGGTGTGTTCTAGTAACAGTTTATACTAAGAACTTATGTTGAATGGAATAAAAACATTTCTTTTATTTTAGATCACGATTTACGCTCACTTTACGTTGGAGCATCCGACGAGACAAAGGAAGGAGAATGGAAATGGGTCACCAAAACAACGATATCTGGTTATTTTAATTTCCAGCCAGGCCAACCTAACAACATTGATTCCAATCATCCTAATAAAGTAGCAAATTGTGGGGCTGTTATGTCTAAAGGTGAATTAGACTTATACGATGTGTACTGTTACGGGAAGAGACAATTTATTTGTGAAATGTAATTAAAGTCAACCTGACGTTTTCAAATGATAATCATATACAAAGCATCTGTTAATTTTCTGATTGATCATCGGTAATTGTCTTGAATTTTCTTTCTTCTCCCCTAAACGCCAGATTAAGGGACGACATAAACAAATCAATAAAAGGTAAAAAGAAAAACACAAAAAAAAACCTTAAATCAAATAGTTGATATGGAGGGGGAGGGGGGGGGTCAAAATTGTTGCAAGTCTTGTTTAATTGACATCAATTTTATGTATATTCTTATTGGTCAATGAATTTTTCCGAAATAAGGTTAAGAGGAGGGGTAAGGGGTTAGTGAAAAAACCGTATGAAATTTATTTTGTTATTTATTGCTTTATCCTATATTGAGTTTTTGATGTCGTCCCTAATAACTCCAATCGTTTTCCTTTGGACACATGGAGGAGTACAGATTAGAAGTATTCATGACGTTTAATTTAATGTCTCATACCGTTAATCATGAAGCAATAAATGAAGTCTCCTTATCACCATTATGATATAGCCATCGATTGATACAGGAGTGTCAGTGTCAGCTCAGTAGTCAGTACTTCGGTACTGACATGATATAACAATTTTTTCTAAAATTGTCTGTTTATACATTTCAAAAGTATTAAGAAACTAAAGTTTCAACTCCCTCAGGCAACGTTGACTTTAGATGAATTTGGCTATCAATATTTAGTATTTTTGTCATATAGCTCTTCAACGGTTTTGTTACTTATACATCCTCGGATTTTAAATGTTTGGCTTTGAGCGTTCCCGATGAAGGTAAATCCAGAACAGCACTTCGGACGCATTGAAATTATTCAACGTGTTGTTTTCAACTTTTTCAACTTTTTTAATTTCCATAATTGTCGATTGATATCGAGAAGTAGTTAGCGATATCTAATAGCATTGTCATATCGGCGGGAGGTTTGGCTTTTCAGAAAACAAGGTTCAACCCAGCTTTACTATTCTTAAGATGTCATATAGCAAGTCAGGAATATGTCTGTTGTTATCAAAAAGTTTGTTGCTATGTATGTTGCATTTGCGTATGTATTTGATGCACTTCAGTGTTCCTTTCTTTCTGTTATTTTCCTCTTATAGTTGATGTGTTTCCCTCAGTTTTAGTTTGTAACCCGGATATGTTTTCTCTCTTTCGAATTTTTGCTTATTGAACAGCGGTATTCTAATAATGCAAGCTTTTGTCACTTTTGGTTTATCTGATTTCATCTCGTTGATGTTGAGATTCCTAGTTTACTTGTTCCCCAATTTGATGTATTGTTGATTTGGTCAATTCCGTGTGTTTCTTTATGTCATTAGGTTGCCTATACCTTTACGAAATATGTTTCTTGATATCTGAATATATCAAAATTGTACGGAGTCCGTTCATCGTTAATTAGGTTAAATTTGTTATTATAGTTGTCAACACAGTATTATTTTATTCGAATGCGGTAGCACCGAATGAGACTTATTAACGAATGTGTGCTGATACGAACAATATGACGGATGCCAAAGTATGAAGCAATGTCTGCTTACTTTTCCCCAATATTTACGATCACGTCTGATTTGAGTTGTGTTTTCTATTAAGGGTTTTGTAGGCTGTTGTTTCGCTTTGGTCTTTTTCTGTGTTTGCCTTAGCGTGGTCAGTATTATCTGGTGTGTGATAAAAGTTCAAATATTTATTCAAAGACGTATACTAAATGTACATGTTGATGCACGTTGTTCATATCAACTGGTGTTTTATTTTTCGTTTACAATATTAACAATGTATTTTCTTATTGCATCGTTATAAGTTGTTGTGTTCTTATGTTCGTATGTTCTCATGTAGATCATATTGTACCTATTTACAAAGTTTTTCATTGGTACCGATGTTGCAATGTATATATATCTTGAATATGTATAAATGAAAACTGGAAAAGGAGAACATGTTATAAGACCCATATTTTGTTTAAAAAATAGAGGTTACTTAAAAGATAACATGCACGATCTTCAATATGCCATACATTATCTAATGTAAAAGGAGTTTACAAAATCAATAACACAACATTAGTTTAGAACATAATAAAATGAGGTACCTACGACGAAATAAAATTGTATAAGTCTTGAAGTATTTTTTGCACATTTTGAATAGGGGGAAAATGTATGTTAAATTTTTATTTGATAGGAACATGTAAATAGATGTGTAACAAAGCTTTTTATAAATTGTTTCCTGTTATTTTGCTGTTGCCGAAATTTTAAGGAAGTTCGCTACTCAGTTTCAAATTAAGTCGCTTTTAAAAACACTACTATACATTGAAAGGTGATTAATTAAGGAATCAAAAGGGCAAACAAAATATATAGGTCCATGTGCTTGTTTTCTAGATATAAGCCAATGAAATTTTGGCGGGAAAATGTTCTCTCTTCACTTTTCATAGCTTTATCATAAACAAGTATAAGTTCTCAAAAACTATTACAAAATAATAATTAAAATTTTGTGTGACTTTTACAGATGGCTTATCATAATACATGTAAAAGATTTCTAAAAAAATGGGGGTCAATGGGCAAATTTTGTTTAAGGCATTCAAATGGATAAAACTAGAGGATTCCGAAAATCAAACAAAAAGTCCCAAACATGACAAGCGAACATCCTTAACACAGTTTCAGTGGATTGACATCTTCAGAAAACCAATATTTAGACTGCAATGTCGTGAGATGAGTGTGACGTTATACGAGATATTATCCATTTCTTTATAAGATTAGAATGCCAAGGTATTTCTCAAGAAATAATGGACGCGTATCCCCCTAAACTGGCAAGAAATTTAAATACATGAGCTATCTATAAACTATGAGCAGGCTTCTAATAATACAGAGATGGACGTTATGCGCACATAAAACAAAATGCACTTGTTGTTTAAAGCTCTGTTTTGGACGATAATTAATGCGTAGTTCTGTAGATTTTTCTTTTTATGTTAAAGCACCTGAAATCATACAAGATCGTGGTATTTTAAGTCGTCTTTTCTTAACTCATAATAAATGCAGCGAACCCAATAGTAAATGATTTTGATAGATAAAAAAAATAATAAAAAGTAGTAAAAGAATACTTGAAGTTACTGAAAGGTTATCAAAACCCATAAATACTAATTAATTAACTATGTTTTTTAGACTCAAGTATCAATCAGTGCACAAACATCAGATGCAAGGTAAAGAAAAACAAAATACGTGCAAAATTGTGCTATGTCAAAGTTTTAAAATCAATATCGTCAGGATTTAAGCTTATGAGTATTCATAAATGTATATACATATCAATATATATTAAGTAATCTTTGATTGATCAAAAAAAAATATAAAACTTAATTCTAATAAAAAAACAATATTGCAGATTTTGATACAGTATTAATCATGCCAATGTCGACCCAAACGACAACGCTGCCTTGGTGCCAATGCAATTTCCTTTTATTTTTTTATTTTTACCTTCATTTGAATCTTCTTAATCTTTAGATGAGCCTTGAAAATCAACTAATAATACTTCGTATTCATTAGGATAACGGTTGATGGTCCACAAAGAACTTTCACTGCCTTCCAAGAGACGTTTCTCTGGTAGATTATGTTGAACAATTTATTTTCTTATTCCTTAATACTTTATACATGATAACTTGACGGATGACCTCAGTTTTGGTCACTTGTATTAAAAGGACTATAGAATTATAGATGTGTTATGTGTTTGTACAAGTTATGTTTTATATTAAATAAAATTTATTACATTGTCTCCGTCCTTTGCATTATTTATAGTCAAGAGTTTGGTCTGGTCTTTTGAAAACACTAAAATAACACAATAACCGAAATCTGAGGAAAATTCAAAACGGAATTCCATAACCAAGGTGTCAGAACACGAATTACTCCCTCCGTAGAAAGGTCATACATGTACATATCAGGATATCCCTGGTTTCTATGAACTTAAAGTAATTATAGATTATCGTTGGTTATCTCAACGAGATTGCTTTTCTCGCTTGAGCTGGTACAGCGAAAGTGAGAAAAGGAATCGAGTTGAGATGACCAATGATAATCTGTTTACCGCTATTTTACATATGACGACGTTGTCAATTTCAATATCAATTTCGTTAACAACGCCACGTGGCCTCCTTAGTTTCTAGCGATAATTTGTCCATATCAAGCGAGAAGCATGATATGAAAATTATCACAAAAAAGATCAAAGGAAAAATGCACAAAATAGCGATAAATCATTATTATCTAACTAATTTGAAATTATTTCTGTGTTTTGAGTGATTTTTGTTTGTTTGTACTGTATTCTGACACGTTGTTTAGTCTCTTTAGCATTACCAAGCAGGAGGTTTGGCTAGCCATTTAGGTTAAAACCACCATTTATTTCTTAAAATGGCTTGTGCCAAGTCAAGACTCTGGGAGTTGGTATGATATTCAGCTTGAAACTTTTTCTTAGTATGATATCATGTTTTGCCGTGATGTTTATACGCCAAAATCGGTCATGACATTACGTGGAAATTGATTTCATTTGAATATTTTACATTTTCGAATCCTTGATGCATTTTCTTCTTTTTGTTACGCATTAAGAAGAAAATATTAGTTATGTCACTATTTGTTTTAAATCTCAATTCACATAGAGCTACTGTATTCTGTACATATGTATCGCACATGAATTGAGTATTGTTGAAGGTTACACAAGTATTTTGGCAGCATGATCTATCGAAGTGTAAACTAAGGGAAATATTATAACAGACAAATTCGAATCCGGTATATGTAGATATGCAAGTCCTATAATCATGATATATGAATATTTAAAACTCAATTCAATTTACTCGCATTTATCGAAACCGATGAACGAACTCTGGTTCAAAGTCATGATTATTTAAAATTTAACTTTACACTAGTTCACTCTATTATTTAGCAAAATGTTCGAATCCACACAGCTATGCAGGAAATATTATAAGGGTTATTGCATGAATATTGGGAAATATTGTCCCGAGTAGGACTACGAGGGACAATATTTCTCAATATTTATGCAATATCCCTTTTGTATAGCAATATAATATTTGAAAGTAAAAATTGGGTTAAACTAAGATTTTATCGTTGATCACGTGATGAATTTTTAAGATTTATTGCACTAGTGCAATAATAGAATTTATTGCACGCTAACATTTGGTTACTTTCTGTTGGAAATATTATATTGCTATACAATAATATTTGATATAAGGTGCATATTGGTTTTCGTCACTCACATCCGACTGCATGTAAATATATGCAGAGAAGTTACTTATGTTTATAACATTTTTCGTGATACCATTTATTATAAACGTTTAGTATTATTCTGGTCATCTTTATTCCAGAGGCTTCTCATTGCATTTTGTATGGTCGGGCTATACTCTTTATAACCTTTATTCCAACATCTGTTATATGGATGTTTTCTTAAATAGAAATGATTGAATGGTGTGGCTAGCATTACTTAATACATTTTGCCATCAGTTTGGCGTAACATTATTAACAGTATCTGCATTTATTTATAGCTTTGAAATTAAAGAAATGTATTCTTTATTGTACAGCTACAGTTTCATTACTATTAATGGCGTACTTTAATGATACTGCGATTCCGCAAATTCTTTAATCGTTTTTATAAGGTAATGTTATAGATAGTTTTAGCTGTACATAATAAATTCAATTCTACAACATAGTTTGGCTGTTATTTATTAATCCAACAGTTTCACTTAGTTTGACTGTACTTTATAATTGGCTTTACTTTTTTAACTCTGGTTTCCAAAGACTTGTGCGGCTTGATAATTCAATTTGTTTTATTATCAACCTTAACATGTTGTCGTACTTACACTGTTCGATGCGCATGTGTTGATAAAAATAACAGTTCTTATTATCCTGCTGTATTAACGATGTGTGTCAAGGTTGTATAAATAATTCAGTAGAGCTACTTTTAAAATGATGCAATGGGGTACAACAGAGGTAGCTTTATTTGAAATTAAATCGTTTAGATCAACCACTTCGTGATGAACAAATTAACGAAGGGATGATTTTACCTTCACAATTTGTTAATCTTGGTTTTAGCTTCCTTGTGAGCAGCAATCTTCTACTAAGGATTATAGAGACAGAGGACTATTACGTTTCGATTAATCAGTCATGTAAATTCGTTTCAATACCCTTTAACATGACTTCATTGGTTAATAGGTCTTAACTTACAAAATATAACGACGCAAACTTGTTAATCAGAAAATATATTGTGTTTATTTTCAGATTGCAAATATTAATTTCCTGTTTTATGCTTTTTTTGTAACATTCCGGTAAATGATAAAATGGGTTAGGACTCGAAAAAACGTTAGTTGTATGGAATCTAAATAATGCGATATTAAAAGTGTTTTTTGTTCGGTCTATAACACCATCTGCTAGAATTGATTTTGCCATATAGTTAGTCTGAACATCACTTGAAACATGTTTTTTGTTTATTCAAATGTTAATCATTTTTTATTCATTAACGCATACCGTGAATAAAACTTCTTTCTAATAATTTTCTTGTTGATAAATTATTGGTCGATTGAGAAGCTATGGGGGAAATATCGGACTGCAATATTTGCATATTTGTAACATTATACTTTCTAGCAGATTTTGGTAAGTAAATGTATATGTCCTAATATCAACGTAACTATGCTTGTAGTTTAATTTTGGGGGAATATAGACAAAACAACGAGTTACCTCCGCGTGTTTTACCTCTTTACTGCTGTGTATTTTACTTTATTTACCCTTCGATAGCAATACAAAGTTAGAAGTTTAGTTTCTCATTATGGACCCTGTGATTTTTTTAAATATGAAAGTTTTTGTACAATAAAATTGATTTTTAGATATTTAAAGAATAATGTAGCCTTCTTAGTAAGTTTATATGAACATTTAGATTATTTTTATTATGTTTTATAGGCCATTTATATGATTGACAGGCCGTATTTTCCTATCCGTACCGTCCATAGGTCCATAAAGTATTGTAGTGTTTATAAGCACAGATTTTGCGCTCGATCTTTTCAATTCAATTTTATGGAAAAACGAGCAGAAGTGCATATGATTGTTTTTGGACCACTTGATAGATTTAAACCTATAGATTCAGGAAAGTTATTACTGTAATTGATTGAAATTTTCCTTAAGACCAAATTTTGGACACTTTTGTGACATGTTCATCCCCCTTTTTTGCTATATTTTGTATCTAAGAAATGGAGATTGTTGCCATGGTTACACCAAAAAAGGTTTATATGTCACCCTTTTGACCATAAGACACCGAATATGGATGATTATCTTTCTATAAGTATATACATGCATAACACACATATAAAGCCTTCTTTGGTAGACAGGAGGGGAAAGAGGTGAGTGTCAATTTTAAGTTTTTTTCCTAACTGTGTATTGCTACCTTAGTTGTAAAGATGATAAGGTTGTATTTAATATACAATAATCTAACTGCTATTCTAACCGGATTTGCTTGAAATATATCAATTTCATGTGTTTTTTTTTTGTTTTTTTTTTTACAGCTTTAGTTTCTAGAACTTGTCCTTAATTGTTATTTTAAAGACATTTTAAGTAGGAAAAAGTACTTAATGTGACGATTACCGTTTTTACTAGTTTAAAAAATAGTTTAGACTTTAACTGACATGTAGTATACGGTATAAGATAAAAAACTTGAATATATATATATGCCAATATTAAACCTATATGGTTACTCGCTCATTAGTCTAAGAATAGTTTTAAGAGGGAAACTAATTACATAGTCATAAACAGTATATCAATATTATAATGTTGAACATTGTTGAAACATGTTTGAAATTGCTGAAAGCAAGTTTCATGTTCCTAAAAAATGAACATAACACTAAATACATTTAATCCTGCTTATACTAATAATGAACGACCGAAAGATTCCAAAAGGATATTCAAATTCATAAGTGGAAAATAAACTTAGACCGTTGGTTTTCCCGTTTGAATGGTTTTACACTAGTAATTTTGGGGCCCTTTATAGCTTGTTGTTCGGTGTGAGCCAAGGCTCCGTGTTGAAGGCCGTACTTTAACCTATAATGGTTTAATTTTTAAATTGTTTTTTGGATGGAGAGTTGTCTCATTGGCACTCACACCACATCTTCCTATATCTATTATAACGCCATTGTAAAAAAAAAGACTTAAAGACTTATAACAAAACATGTACACAAAACACAAAGTAAAAATATTGACACTGTGCAACACGAACCCCAATAAAAATCAGGGGGTTATTTCTGATGCTTTTGAATGATAATCATCATGTGGCAGCTGTCGTGTTGCTCATGTTAGTACGAATCCGGTGATAAGTATTATTTGGTAGGTCACATTAAGGAAAATATGACGAATTGTGGACACGACAATTAGAACTTATCGGTCTTCATTCACGGGGGCGGGGGGGGGGATAACTTACTATTATTGGGTAAACAGGGATGCGCCAAAAATATGGGTCTAATTTTGCGAGATTTCATATAAAATGACCCTCCTCTTTAATGACATCCTATATTAAAATGCATTTACGTTTGATAACTGTTTAATTGATTTGGGGTAGGATCTACTTATCGTATATAAATATGCTACATGTATTAAGAATCTTACATTATTAATGGTCAATTATTATATTAAATTAAATCAAAATTTGCACCAAACGATGTCAACTCATATATATCTGGTATATTTATGAATTATGAGCATGGGTCATTTTTTAAATATTGTATATAAGAATAGGTCATTCTTTCTTAAATATTTATATAACTATAGGTACTGAATTTCAGTGAATGTTACATTAAAATGGGTACTTTTTTGAGGCAAAAATGGCACACCCCTACCAAAAAAATATCGAAGTTACACCCCCATATCGTCATCTGTGAAACAGATATTCCATAACGGTCAAACAACTTGTGATAACTGTAGAATTTACTGATGAATTATTTCAATTTTTCCACTTGGAATTCCAATTTCTCCACTTTAAAACTTCCGTGTAAGCAGCAAATCCCTTTTCAAGGAAATCATGAGATGAAATGCAAGTCCTTGAATATCGCATTAACCTGGATATAGTAGCACAACATCGGACACACTGATACCGTATAATCAATAACATGAATAAAAAAATTACGGTTCAGGTATAATCATAAGCTGACTTCTTTTAAGAAATAAAAATTTTGCTGCAGTGAGTTTTTTATATATAATATACCTTTATTCTTTTCCAAAGTTATCATATATACATATATGTTTCATTTGTGGTAAAGAAATTTTCTTGATTTTCTAGTTTGTTTGCATCTACAAACGCTGTTTTTGCTAGGAGACCCATTAAATTAGGTTCAACCCTATATATTTATTTAATCCATAATTTGAAAGCATCATTAATAATTTCTTTTTAAAATAAATAAATATATATTTGCCTACAAGAAGGTAACACCTCCCGAAACGGAAGCTTATTTTTATAAGCTAGAGTTAGAAAAGAGGATAAGGTATCTGTGCATTGCTATGCGGGAGGGACAGAATACATTGTTTATTTCATAAAAAGTAAAATAACAAAAATAACAAACTACAAGCAAAATTTAAGACAGAAAGCCCCTATTCAAATTGCAAAATCAAACGCTAAAACACATAAAACGAATGGAAAACAACTGTCATAGTCCTAACTAGATACCGGCATGTTCTCATGTAGATATTCGTGAATGAAATATAAATAAAAACTGCTCCATTTGAACAAGTACTAACTGAAGGATAAAGTATAATTTTAACGTTAAATTATGATGATAACAACTGATATGTAATGCAAAGTATATTTATTCCTATCACACAATTGTCTTCAACATAAAAAAAAAGGAAATAACAAATCATGTTTAAGTATTTATTTCAGCTAAACGACACAGCGACTTTGAAATACGGATACATAATACATCTGATTGGAGTATTCAGTATAATCTTTGCTATGAACAAATTGGACAGGCACCTACTGAATTGTATGTTAACTGTACAGACAACCTATCAGGGAAATATTTGACAGTATATAAAAAAGATGATTATCACCATTATCCTTTGACATTATGTGAAGTGGAGGTCTATGGAACTGAAATTACTGGAAATACAGTTAATACAAATATATCAAAGCCAAAAACTCTTGGAATGCCAAGTGGAGATAACAGAATACATGAATCAAGGTCGAAAACTCTTGGAACTACAATTGCAGATTACATCACACATGACAGCAATTTCAATAATAGGCTTCTCTACAACCTTGTTATAAAGATTATCTGTCCAAAACTTTTAAAATCTCATAGCTATTTAATTAAAAATCCAATAAAAAACTTTGGCCTAAAATGATTTACCTTTACAAATTGTGATAACAAGTAAGAGTTGTCTCATTGACGATCATACGACATTTGTTTTTATCTAAAGACGGTCTAAATGCGACTCAAAGTTACGGAATTGATACCTTGGTGTTGGTTGATAGTTTTTTTAAATCTATAAATTAATTAAGTGGATGTAAGGATAAAAAAGCCCTCTTGTTTTTAATGTTAGTAAATCGTGATTGACCATTACTATTTCCTCAATAAGAAGTGAGTTGAACCCGGTCTTTGCAAGTTGAAGTTGAAGGGCATTGTGCCAAATACGGCTAATGTAATCTTAAGAAAGGCGGGTAGAACCGCAATTTTCTTTTGTTTCCTAACGAGTCTATATAATTTATACTTTCCTACGCTAAAATAATATCCAAATTGAGATTTTATTCCGCAATTTAACATTGAACGTAAACGAATGTTTTCTTGATATAATTAGTTTGAATGATACATTTATATTTTTCTACTCATAGGGAATGTGAACACTTGTATATGCAAGTGCACAAACAGTTACAATCTACAACAAACATTTAACAGTTCTAAAGAAGAAAGACAGTTACGGTTAACTGAAAAAATCGAAAGTCTAAAAAAAGAACTGAGAATTGACCAATCAAAACTATCCAGGACGATAAGGAAGACATGTTGTGCAGCAGATGAACGCAGATCCTCTCAAAATCTCGGAATCTTTGGCATAATTATACTTGTATCTGTTACGTGTTGCATTATATTGAGTGACTTACTTGACGTAATAAGATATTTAAATAGACATCATTCTTTTCGACAAAAAAACACAAAGGGTTAATGGTAATATGTTCAAGGAGACAGATTAATATAAGCAATTGTTGCTTTTTTTGGATCCTTATTGTGAATATGTGTTTATAATTTATACTTGTATTTATCGTAATAAAAAAATATTGTTTACACTAATGGTAATATGTGTTATTATTTAAATCTAAAAAATGAATTTATTTGAGAAGAAGATCAATCAAGAAATAGCAATGTTACTAAGATTTGGTTATTTTCTTGGTATTGTGTATTGTTATTAATTGATGTACGTGATGTTTAGCGATTGTACTGGTCTCCCTAGTTCTGTAAGATTATCCTTATCTTAGACATTTTTAACAAACCATTATTATATTATATAACAATTATCATAAGAAGTGAACGCTTTAGCAACATCAAGTTTTCGTGTGTTGCTAAATAACATATGTTGCTGAAACAAGGACCATCATTGTATTTGCTGTTCAAAATTGTATAAGCTGGTCAAAACCGATCGAACCTTTTCGATCTTCTAAAATCCGATAGTTCATTGAATCTGCAAATTTACAAATGATAACGTATTCAATACTGTGTAATTTATACTGAGAGTTGATTCACATAGCTGAAGATGCGTGCTTATCGAGAAGGCTTACCCTTCCACTGTGAAGACTGTCACTTTTGTTTCTGTTTATGCAATTATCTTATGTTTTGTTTTTCTGACTAAGTTTGCTTATATCTAACTTTTTTTTATCTTATTAAAAATTGGTAAACAACATTTGATTTTAATCAGCTTGTTAACTTTATAAACCTCTCCCGTACCAACACAAACTGAAGTAATATTTTGTTTGTATTTTTTATGATTTTTTATGTTCACATATGGTTTGGTTGCCCTTTTATTTTATGTAATTGATCAAACAAATAATCTATGGTCTGACTGTGTTTTGTTTAGTTTTTTTGTTTTCGCGTATAGAACGGTTAAAAATAAATTGTGAATGTAAAAAAAAACTTTAAACCAACTTAAATAATTTTGTGATTGGATCAAATTTGTGTAGATTCATTGAGTCGGATCGTTCACTTGTAAACTTTAATTTTAAGGTCAAAAAAGAAGATTGTGAATTTCATTCACTATAGGAATGACTGTAATAGTTTTTATGTCTATGAAGAAATAATATCAAAAAAATGTGGTGCACACTAAATAACTGGCGTAGCGGGTATTTTCAAGTGTACACCACATTTTTTTATGTTGTTTCGAATAGACAGAAAGAAAATTACAGCCATTTCTTATAATTCAATTCTAAATTTCATTTTAAACCAGAGTAAACCACGAACAAAACGTTGATCACGTCACGGTCTCATAACAAATATATGTATATGAGCTGATTAACAAAATTACATCAGCCAATCAGAAGACGCGTTACATCCAAAATCAAACTATTGTTCAACAATTGGGATACTCATTTTAAAATCTGATAAAGGAATGTATGAGAAAACTAAGGGATTTAAGGGGGTAGACCTGGTCTGGTATATGGGAAACATTTCTTACACATGTATTGGACGTCATTAGTGCGTTTTAACATAGCAGTAATTTAAACAATGATCAAACATTTATCTTGTTTTCTTTTGGCTGTGAGAATCATGCAGACAGATCCAGTAAGCCTTACATGTTTGACACCACCAAACATTAAACTAAAGAATATATTTTTTTAATGATGTGGATGAAAAGGTAGAAAGTTACCATTCATGCATGGAATGCTTAACAAAACACCAGTGAACTGAGGCCGTGTTCACATTGACCTAAACTCGGCGTTGTGTTAGTGTAACTCACACATAAACTAAACATCATTACGTTCTCATTGATAATACTCAATGTTAACATGTAGTGTATCACGTAAATCATGTTTTGTCTACATGCAGTCGATAGTCGATGTAGGCTTTGTGTAGGTTAAGTGTACACTAAACTAGGCATTCAGAACTTTAATTTTCCATGTATATTTAAAAAAAAATATAAAATTGATACTAATAACACTTATTATTAAAGTTCTTTGAAGAAATATTTGTCTAAACTTGATATATTTATTTGTTATAATTTTTTTCCCTAGCCTTATTAACCCCTTATCAAAACAAACAAGACTCATCCATCATCATTGCCGAACACATAATTCATTTGAAAAGGTCTTCCCGAATCGACTGGACGTACACACTGACAGAAATTTTTGCCACTGGTCTTTACTCAATCAACGATTCACTCATAAATGCATTTCTGAAAAAGGGTGAGGCTAATTGTTTGTTTGTGCAGTATCTCAAGTCCGTTAAAATACAGTTAGTAAAACCATAACCCCCTCCTTTTGCTAAAGCAGCAACCATTTGATGTTCGAGGGGGGGGGGGGGGGGGGGCTATGGATTTTGGATTTGTTTGGAAAAAAAAGTTTGTTCCAATTTTTGGAGAAAATATAATTTGTTTTTGACCCTGAGAAAAAAAAAATGTTTGTTTCACCCTGAGCTGCCAC